>NC_056627.2:303486491-303803991 GCF_002870075.4 Lactuca sativa | reverse complement strand
AGTTGAAAAGTCACATTTATGGAATAATCAAAACTTTTCAAAATGTGCAACTCTTGGGTTCATAACTTAAAAATTAATTAAATAGTTTTTAATTTTGAATTTTTATATTTAGAACCTTGATGCTTTGACTAGTTCAAATTATACCTTTATGGATTTCATTTAATTAATTAAAGTGTTTAATTAAAGGAGATTAATGAGTACTCCTGTAATAAGATTTGAGTATTGGACCAAACCCACGCTCATCTGAATCACTTCATGGATTTTATCAAGAGTGATTAGTGAGACGATAATATCTTAAATTCTTGAAACGGAGACATATAGTTGCAGTTTACAAGTTGGTTGCACATTGATAATATGTAAACGCACCGGTAACTTGGTGTTATAAAACATATTATTGTGTGTGATTTGATGAATAAATAGAGAAAGCATATGAGTTAAAGTTTATCTATTCTTTTTACCCTTAGAGGGATAAAAGCAATATTTATGGGATAAAAGCGATATTTGTGGGCTACTAATCCATGATGGGCTAAGTTTATGTAAGTATTCATGAAGAGTTAGTCCACATGAGATATGGATCGTAACCTAAGTGTATGGATTAGGGTTTACCCATGACTCTTGGATTCCTACACTATATATATGACACCCTTTAGCCTAAAATTGGTGACACTAGTAATCTTGGAGATACTATAGCCGAATTTTAGTGCCTAGAAGCTCTTTCTCATTATCCTCTAATTTTTGGTGGTGTTTTTGACTTATTAGAGGCATCACACTTGAGGTGCTAAGTTCTTAAAGGCCAAAATTCAACAAGCTACAACATGAGATAATCTTCTAACTTACTTTATGATTCATATGCCAAATTGTATGCTAGTTGTAGACTTCATTCTTTGGAAAACTTTATTGCGTGTATAACTAGATAAACTTAGATCCAAATCATTTAGGGTTGTATGTGCACCATAGGATGTTGTAGTACATAAAACCCAACATTTGATTGATCTAGCTAATCTTGGGTGTTATGAGCTTTTTGTCACTTTAGTGCATAAAGTTTAGATCTTGAAAGTTTATGACCTTGTTATCGATAATGTTAGGAACTTTATCCATCTAAACATCATATTGATTCAGATGTGAAGGTTGGAGACTTGGACTTAATGGATTAAATTGAAAGAGATGCTCTTTTGGTCCCTTTGAGACTTAAAATTAGATCTTGGTGGTTTGGACCATTCTAATGGATAAATTTGGAAACTTTATCCATTATGGAGCTACTAGAATCCATAAAATGTGATCTTGGTCCTTCTATTCCTTCCATGCAAGTGTCATGATGTCTTAATGGATTAATAAGTTAAGGTTTTGACTTTTGGACCTTTTCTAGACATGGAAAGTCATAAAGATGGAAACTTTATGACTTAGAATGATATTGAAGGTCTAGATCTGATTGTTGGATGAAAGGACTTAAGAAAATAAGCACTTAATGGAAAAGTGTCCTCTAAACGAGATTGTTGGGAGTACCTTTGAGTATGCTACACGTACTCGTATGGGGTCCTGATTCTAGATGGTGAGTATGTTGGGCGTACTCAGCCTGAAGTTTGACTTTTGTTGACCGTTGACTTTCGACCAAGTTTGATCGTGAGTCAAACTTGAGGATTTTGGGCTATTAATTAAGATTTTATCTGGTTCTGGTGTTAGTGGATTCGCAGGGGCAAGTAGTGCAGAAAAGGGATCGTAACATAGTGTTTTAAAGTTCTTCGATTTAGGTGACTTTTCTCACTGTGCTTATGGGTCGAAGGCACCAATGCCGTCCCACTAACTTGTGTATGCAGGATGCTTGTTGTCTTTATGACTCTTGCATGATTTTATGTGTATATATATGCTGACCATCTGGGTCTTATTTCTTATTACTATTATATGTGATACTATGTATACTGAGACCTTGAGTAGGCTCCAGGGTTGCTGATAACCCACAGGGCATGCTGTTTACCCATTAAGACATTGGGTAGTCTCCAGGGTTGCTGATAACCCACGGGGCACATTGTTTGCCCATTAAGACTTCGGGTAGTCTCTAGGGTTGCTGATAACCCATAATTGTTTATTTGTGATGTGTTGTGTATGGAATTTTGGGGAACTCACTAAGCTTTGTGCTTACGATTTGTGGTTTAAATGGTTTCAGTTTTTCTTATAATGAAGGAGGGGCACGACTCGATTGCACCGCGTCAATGGGGGACTTGTGCACGTGATATATGTGCATTAGAAGGATATATGTGCATTAGAAGTTGGGAGAAAAACTATCCCAAGACGGAATGGAATCAACCATGAAGGCTGATGATTTACATCTACCACAATATATCAAGATGCTCAACATGGTATGGTGAAAGTAAATTGTGATTCAGACGAAGTCCTTATTTGTAAGTTGTAGGCAACATACTTCACACCGTGGTGTGGTGTATGGGCACCACGGTGTGCTGGGAAAAGTAGCTTGCTGTGGATGAATGGTCAAAACGATGCAAAGAAGAGATGACCACAAGGTCATTTAAGCCACCACGGTGTGGTGAAGCCTTCACCATAGTATGGTATCGAACCAGATTAAGCATCGATCAACTTTTATTCTCGTAAAAAACACTCCCCATTTCTTAGAGGGGAACTCTAATGATTTTAAGCAAGGGAAGGATCAAGTGATGATCAAAGGTGTTAGAGGCAAGCATTGAGCATCAAAATACCATAAGGTAAACAAATTCACCATTTTTAAGCTCTTAGGGCTTTAATGGTGATTTATGGAATTGAACTACAAATGAAATATTACTCTTAGGAAGCTTGTTATTCACGTAAATGAAAGTGTTTAGGATCTTTGAACAAGATCTATATGTGATTTCCATGATGAAATATATATATATATATATATATATATATATATATATATATATATATATATATATATACAGAGAGAGAGAGAGAGAGAGAGTAAATTACATGAATGGTCCCTATGGTTTAGGGTAATTTGCGCGTTTGGTCCCTAACTTTTTTTTAAACTCAGAAGGTCCCTACTGTTTGTTTTTGTTACGTGCTTGGTCCTTGTCTTACCTAAAAAGACTATTTTTGCCCTTTATTTTTTAATTTATTTAAGCAAACATACCTCCAACCCCACCCCTCACCTTACTTTACATAACCCACTATTTTTTCCTATTTAAATAATAGTCTTTTTAGGTAAGACAGGGACCAAACGCGTAACAAAAACAAATAGTGGGGACCAAGTGTGTCACAAAAACAAACAGTAGGGACCTTCCGAGTTAAAAAATAAGTTAGGGACCAAGCACGCAAATTACCCCAAACCATAGGGACCATTCGTGTAATCTACTCATATATATATATATATATATATATATATATATATATGTGTGTGTGTGTGTGTGTGTGTAGGTGTGTGTGTGTGTGTGTCTGTGAAGTTAAGGTTTGAAACCTTAACTAGTGGAAATTTGAATTGATGCAATATTGTCACACCCCCAAACCAGAACGGCGGAAACGTTCGGGGGCGGAGGACCTCATGTAAGTATCACAATACATGCAATATAGTAATCCAAGTACAAACAACCATTTCATTAATAAGTATAAGTTTTACATAAGTGTTTAAACATTACATATTCAAACACCAAAGTAGGTACAGTAGAAGACAAGAGTCGCGGTACGGTACTAGTTAGTCTTCTCAAGAGCTTTGGGAGTGTACCTATCTACTGGATTCCTAAAAATACAAGTTATTTGAAAAGAGTAGATCAGCATTTAAGCTGGTGAGTTATAAGTATTTTAGTTCTGTAAAGTATACTCTAGGTTCTTTGGAAAAGTTCACTAGTTCCTCCAGAAAATCCTATATTTCCTGAGGTGATAAACTGGTAACCTCAATAGTTTCCCTCTGTAATTACTTACTTTATATTAATTATGTATAACCTAATATCGAACTGACAGTGAAATGGGTGTATCTGCCCTAAGCCCACAACCAAACAAGGAACAGGAAGTAAGGCGGAAGTCACACATTTCATTGTCCATCGGATATTACTTATATATAACTCTGATGTAATAACTAAGGACTTATAGAATTAACCACTAAAGGTCTTTTATGTTATACTAGTTTACAGAGATTGAATGATTAAGTTTCATTTGATAAGTGGTTTAATTCCATAACCCGTTTCATTTGTAAAAGTGGTTTAATCCCATAAACCGTTCCATTTGTAAAAGTGGTTTAATCCCATAACCGTTCCATTTGTAAAAGTGGTTTAATCCTATAAACCGTTCCATTTGTAAAAGTGGTTTAATCCCATAAACCGTTTCCTTTGTGTAAGTGGTTAAATCCCATAAACGTTTCCTTTGTATAAGTGGTTAAATCTCATAACCGTTTCTTTTGAAAGAGTGGTTTAATTCCATAAACCGTTTCATTTGTAAAAGTATTCTTAGTTATTTATGTTCTATGGTAAAAACCTTAGTATTAATCCTGGAAAATATTATATTATCCATAATACTGCCTTGTGGTTTTAAATGTTCAAAAACAGAAGTACAAGTATATTTACCATACTTGATTTCATGATACGTAGCTTTTACTGTAAGTAAAAACTACAAAAGGTATATTTGGTCGGGATGTAATTATCTTTTCTTACTGTTTTAAGAGAAGTATATTACTTAGTAATTCACTCATTGTTTTATCCATGTGAGTTCTACTAACCATACTAATATGACTGATATGCCGGTGACGATGTTCTTCAGGCGTCGGAATGGAATGATATTTGACACCCTAGGCCTGCCGGCCAAACTGTAGCGAACAGTAGAGGTGCGGGATTGTCAGTCCCATATAGATCTATACACAAATTCATGCGCTCCCTACAAGAGATTCTGGTTAATAGGTCAGGACTTAAAGTCGTACTTAGATAAGTACACCGTGAAGGGTCTCACAAATTTATTGTTTCAACGGGATTTATGATGTATTATTACCCCGTGATTGCTAACCCTGGTACTCTGTATCGTACCTTTGTTAATGCAAACCCGGTATGATGTATCTTTACTTCTTTAATATGTTATTCGTATGTTAAAGGCATTATACATATCCTGGTATAGATAAATGAATTGTTGGTAATTTCCAAGGAAAGTATACAGTCGTGAATCATACTTGTATATTTAGTTTTGAATCATAAATTATACCAATTATAATTTATATGCTCTATTCTAATTAGCATGATTTCTCATGGATGAACACATTTGCTCATCCCGATACAAAGGTGGTGATACCAAAAGGAGTAACCTTTTGTACTCATATATGTATAATATATATATATATATATATATATATATATATATATATATATATATATATATATAATTAAGAAGGAAACAACCTTCGGACAAATAACAACCTTAACTCCACATCCAAACAAGGAAAAGGAAATAAGATAATTCATTAGTCCTAAGTCCTTCAAATCCTATTTATATATTTATACATATATAAACATGATTTTTGGCATTTATAATTTGAAATAGTTTATAAAATATTTTTTCAAAGAATTTAACGGAGTTTACATGACTTTAAAGATTTAACATGGCTTTAAGTCATTTTGGATGTATTTGGTAAGTCTTGAAAGCATACGAAAACTATTTGCGTGATTATTATCACATACAGTTATTAACACAATTTAATATTGTGTTAAACTTGTATTCCCCCCTAAAAAGCATTTAGAAACCATTAAAAATGTAAATTATAGGGGTATGAACTCACCTTGATAGGTGGTAATTCGGGCAGCATTTCGTTTCCCGGAAAATAGTTTGTTTGACGAAAAACCGGCTAAAACCGGGCAGAGTTTCGACAGGAGAGAGGATGAATTCTCGAGAATTACGGGGCTCCGGGGCTTGCTTCGGGATTTAGACACGATTCCGGGGCCTTGGGGGGTCGTGAGAAAGTTTACGGGGTGGAAATGTGAAAAAGGGGAAATTTTGGGGTGAAAAACTCTTCAAATGCAAGAAGGCTCGCACCCTTTATATAGGGGTGTGAGGGTTCGGTCCGAAGAAGATAGGTGGTGAGGGCGAGGAGTCAGCAGCGATGCATCGTTCATGCGAAGGGTACACGTGCGAGGGTCGGACAGATGGGGGCTTCAGACTTGACCAACCTTTGGTCCAATGGGAGGATGCCACGATGCGAAGGGGGGTGTCCGAGGAGCATCCGCGGGGTGTCTCCTGCGAGGGTTGTCGGCTGCCTATTGGACCTCGGTCTCGGTCCAATCAGATGGTGACGCAGCGAACTTCGGTCCAACCAGAGGATGACACGTGGAGGCCTCGCATGCGAGGGTGACGTGGCAGAATAGTGACTATGCGATTTTTCTCGGTTTTTGAGCCAAAAACTTCTAAAATTCATAACTTTTGCATACGAACTCCGTTTTTGACATTCTTTATATGCACGCGTAGGTAAAACTATACTCTACGACTTTAGTTTAGACTTCGTCGGCTAATTTTGACTTGATTTTTAATATTATTATTTTAACAGACCGAGACAGGAAAATACGTTAAAAATTCATAACTTCTTCATCCAACGTCCGTTTTCGTCTGTCTTTTTACCATTGTGCTACTTTTGACGAGACTTTCGATTCTCATTTAAGTTGCGTCGGCTAAATATTGATCGATTTATATTTCAAATTTTTAGCCGTCTATTGCTAAACCGAAACTTCGAAAAATCATAACTTCCTCATACGAAGTCAGATTTTGACGTTCTTTTTATGAACGTTCTCGGTTTAACATAATCTACATCTTTTATTCAGATTGTTAAGGCTAAAAAGCCTTTTATCGAAAATTCGCTTTTTACACTGAACAGTGTTTTGCCGGTTTTATCGCGGATTTTCGATTGGTCATAACTTCTTCGTTATAACTCGAATTTCAGTGTTCTTTATATTTTTGGAAACCTTGTTACAAACTCTACCACTTGGTTCATCCCAATTATGATTATAGATCAATAAATTTTTGACCAAAATTTGACTGGTGTCACATTATCCCCCGTTAGAGGGGATTTCGTCCTGAAATTAAGTCTAAAGTGATACTCATGGACTAGGTCTAATCTTCCCTTTCCCAAGTGAATTCAGGTCCCCGATTTGTAATCCAGCAAACCTTCACTAACGGGATAAGACTTTGCGTGCTCTTTAGATTTCCCTATCCATGGTTTTTAATTGTTCTTCTACAGAGTGTAGACTTTTATATAACTTGATTTCATCAAGTGAAATAACAAGTGTTTTATCGGATAGACACCTCTTAAAATTAGATATGCGAAAGATGGGATGAATGTTATTAAGTTTTTGTGGTAGTCTAAGTTTAAAGGTACAAGACCGATTCTGGTAATAACCTCAAATGGTCTTATGTACTTTGAGTTTTGTATTTCACGCTTTATAAAGTGCATCTTGTCTTTCCTGAGTGAGACCTTCATATGACAAGGTCATCAATCCTGGAACTCCAAGGGTTTTCATTTATCGAAGCCGTAGTTTCTCTGGTTAACTCTGGAAGCTTTATGGAGCTTCCCGATTCGTATTTTGTTTTTGGTAGTTTCTCGGATGAATTCCAGATCAGCGAGGGTGATGTGTTGAAATTGGATCTCTAGCTAGTTGCGTATTACCTAATTTAGTCTAGTGTAGATGGGATCCGTACTTGTGACCACATAAGGTTTTGGATGGAGCAACTTGAATGCTAGTGTGATAATGGTCTCGACTAATTGGTAAATGGGTATCCCATTCTTTACCATAGCTGATCCCATCGAATCATGACTACTCTAGTTCCTAGAGATTTTTGAGTGACAGCCTGAATTAGAAGATGATTCTATTATCTCAGTGGAGATAACAGATATTCTCATACCGTGCTCTCACACGTTCCAGTTATCTTCTCTACTAGCCACATTTTCAGGTCTCACGGCTTCCTGTTGAACCTCCTTACTTTGTGTGGAGAGATTTGAATGGGTTATCATAGTCAATGACTGGAACTATGACCTACGTACTCTTTTCGACTTAGGGTGTTAGTTACTATACTGGCTTTGTCGAGATGATAACGAATTTCAAATTCGTAGTCATTTAGCAGCTCGACCCACTGTCATGGTCTCATGTTGAATTCTACCTGGTAGAATACATGATGTTGGCTTTTGCTCCGAAGTTCTTGATCAGACTCATACTTGGCTCATCCATCATCACCTCGTGTATACAAGTCGTATATAATTTAGATTTTCCAAAACGTTCAGATGGGTGACTCTGCCCCAGGTCCACAACCAAACAAGGAACAGGAGATAGGGCGGAAGCACACATCCTTAATTTTGTTAAGTCTAACTTATATACCACCCTCGTGTATACACTTAGCAACGGTAGATCAAGTTAATGAGTTCTTAGTCTCTATTCTTGAACTTGACCTGCGGTACAATGATTTTCCTATGAGATCTATTGACGTATTTCAGTAGTTATTGACTTCTAAGACTACTTCTGTGCTTTTCGTTTGAAGTTTCCTGTCTACTAAGTAGGCTAGAATGGCGTGGTACTCTTCTCATGGGTACTTCTAAAGTTTTGAAACGAGAGGAAACCTAAGGGTTTTGTGTTATGGATTGAAAGAATTTCATCTTACGGCTGATTAAGGAAAAGTTCTCTTATACAGCATAAGAATTTTCACATGGTAAGGGCCAGGCCAAACCATGTCGAATGAGGATGTCAGAATTTTCTCGATGAAATAGATATTAAGTCGTTCTGGGATGAATGATTACTAGAATGATATCCTAAGTACCTAAGTTTTCCGCGCTTCTGGTTTTATTCTGTTATTATCACTACAACCCCCTTTTTGATTCGAAGTTGGCGGGTACTACCAATACGAGGGTCCTGATAATTTAAAATTATGAACTTTCATGAAACGATCCTTACTAGATCTCTCTATAATTTCTTGGTGCATACAAGTCCTGTATAATTAAGATTGGTAAGACCTTAGACTGAGCAACCCTGCCCTAAATCCACAACCAAACAAGGAACAGGAAATGAGGCGGGATTACTCACTCTAACTCTACAAATCTTAATTATAAATGACCCTTATGTATACACTAAGTTATCATAGCTTACCTGTTAGGGTTTCAAATTTTTATATAATTGTTATGATTTAGTTTGAACGGAAGAGTAATCATAATTATAAATAGTTATCGGGGTTTGGAAGCGTACCAAAATATAGCGGGGTTCTTTGATGCTTTCCCATGTATTGGGATCAAAATCCTCCTGCTCCCCCGTAGTTCTTCTCTGTTGGACAGTCCCTCTTGTAATGTCCTGTTTCACCACAAAGGTGACATATGGGAATGGTTCCAACATCAGTAGTTGAAGTGATGAACTCGATCGGAGTTCTACAGATGCGGGCGGTATGCCCCTTTATGTTGCATCTATTGCAATGCAGGTCTTGGAACACTCCATGATGATGGTAGTTGCACTTGCTGCAGTGTGGGAGGTTTCCTAAGTACGGCTTGGTTGGTGCTAGAATAACAGGGCTAATGGGGGTATTGACTGCCCCAGTTCGTTGCCCTCTGTTAGGTTCTTGGGTTGAACAACTCCTTTTCAAGTTCTCGAACTTTCGTTTAAGGATATTAGGCTTAAGGTTCGAGGTGTCCTTACAAGTAGGTGCTTGTGGCTGTACTTGGCCATCACCACTATCGGGGTTACCGATAGCATTACTACTAACATTTGCATTGTTAGCATTAAGGTGTGCCATGACAGCTGTTACAGCTGCTGTGACCGCAGCTTGAAACGTAGCTGCATCTATCTGAAGGATTGGTGTTTTGCTGGTGGGTTGGTTACACTTCTTTGGAGGCATGATTCTGTTATATGATAAGAAAATGAGTTTGTGAGCGACTATCGTGTCTCTAGATGTATTCTAACCATTTGTGTCTATGTATTAATCTTTCGTTTTGTTATATTGTTCTTAATGATTCGACCTGCATCCCTATGATGCACTCCTGGTAAGGAATATAATTAAGTTTCTAGAATGGTTAGGAACCGAGTATCATCCAAACTAAGTTACCTTCGTTTGGTGGATATCGTTTCCCAATTTTCGAAAATATTCGAAAACAATTCATAACAGCGTCTACATAAAATAGACTTATGAATTTGGGAAGTAATCACTATCAATTAAGATTTCGTGATCTGATTTATTGTTATTAGCCATGACAGGAAAAGAGGATAAGCTCCAAACCTAATGTGAGTAATGAAATAACTAGCTCACTAGGTTGAACCGATTTACTAGTTATTACTTAGATGAAATGGTGCTCAAACTCTTCACATAAATCATGCGTGGTTTTCCTTTGTTCTCCATTTTATTCTCTCCTGGTATTGATTTATTCTCTCCTGGTATCTATACGGTGTTTTTCTCCTCTGTAGGTATATTGAATTCCCGGGCTGTCTTACTTCCGATTCTGACCCTGGTCCCTATTGCTTCGTAATGAAGGTTTTGAATCTCGGAAGCTCATGTGAATCTATCATTGGTGTCCTTAATAGGGTAAGGGCACTAAATGATTTCTATAGTTTATGTACTTCTCATATGTTTCTTTCTTGGGATTCCCCTAATGAAATTCTGTTGGATCCTCCTTGACTCTTCTATTGATTTCCATAGTATTTATCTAAGGGGTTTATACGAGAATGTGAATGTCTAACGAATCTATGAGAAAATTTAAATTTTTACAAAGGTGATCCTTCCTGGTCCTCCTATAATCACATGGGGTGTACCGATTATATATAATCCAGATCAAATAGACCTTCGAATAAGTAATCCTACTCTAAAACCACATCTAAACAAGGAAAAGGAAGTAGAGTGAAAATCACCTATTCTAAGTCCATAAAATCTCGGCTATATATAACCTTAACGTATCCACTTAGTACTTATAGACTTACCAGAAAAGATCTTTTTAACATTTCCCAAAAGTTTATTTAAAATACTTCCATGGTATTTGATTCTTGGACTTCCAGTTATTAGAAGTTGATAAGTTTTCAGTTTTCTTGTTATAGCATCCTAAAATACTCCTATAGTATTTTAACCTTTGTGTTTGGTTCCACAACGTCTGGTACCTAGGTAAGTTTTATACTTGTTGCAACAATACAATCACTCCCAAACACATGTTGGTCATATCTCAAAAGAATATAGTTGATCAGGCTATACTGATCCCAGATATGATTACATAACTGTCTAGGTTTAACTGTAATGTTCAACATCCAAATACTTTTGTTTTGTTCCTCTTGTGATACTCATTCTAGTATATATATATCCTGCATGTACTTATACTTTTATAAAATATTATTATATTTTTAAAGTATAACTCTTGGTCAGAGTGTTTTTATCCCAATGGGTTTATAGTTGTATATCTTTTATGACTGATATACTGAGTTCACTATAAACAATGCTCTGATATCAATCTGTCACACCCCCAAACCAGAACGGAGGAAACGTTCGGGGGCGGAGGACTTCATGTAAGTATCACAACACATGCAATATAGTAATCCAAGTACAAACAACCATTTCATTAATAAGTATAAGTTTTACATAAGTGTTTAAACATTACATATTCAAACACCAAAGTAGGTACAGTAGAAGACAAGAGTCACGGTACGGTACTAGTTAGTCTTCTCAAGAGCTTTGGGAGTGTACCTATCTACTGGATTCCTAAGAATACAAGTTATTTGAAAAGAGTAGATCAGCATTTAAGCTGGTGAGTTATAAGTATTTTAGTTCTGTAAAGTATACTCTAGGTTCTTTGGAAAAGTTCACTAGTTCCTCCAGAAAATCCTATATTTCCTGAGGTGATAAACTGGTAACCTCAATAGTTTCCCTCTGTAATTACTTACTTTATATTAATTATGTATAACCTAATATCGAACTGACAGTGAAATGGGTGTATCTGCCCTAAGCCCACAACCAAACAAGGAACAGGAAGTAAGGCGGAAGTCACACATTTCATTGTCCATCGGATATTACTTATATATAACTCTGATGTAATAACTAAGGACTTATAGAATTAACCACTAAAGGTCTTTTATGTTATACTAGTTTACAGAGATTGAATGATTAAGTTTCATTTGATAAGTGGTTTAATTCCATAACCCGTTTCATTTGTAAAAGTGGTTTAATCCCATAAACCGTTCCATTTGTAAAAGTGGTTTAATCCCATAACCGTTCCAATTGTAAAAGTGGTTTAATCCTATAAACCGTTCCATTTGTAAAAGTGGTTTAATCCCATAAACCGTTTCCTTTGTGTAAGTGGTTAAATCCCATAAACGTTTCCTTTGTATAAGTGGTTAAATCTCATAACCGTTTCTTTTGAAAGAGTGGTTTAATTCCATAAACCGTTTCATTTGTAAAAGTATTCTTAGTTATTTATGTTCTATGGTAAAAACCTTAGTATTAATCCTGGAAAATATTATATTATCCATAATACTGCCTTGTGGTTTTAAATGTTCAAAAACAGAAGTACAAGTATATTTACCATACTTGATTTCATGATACGTAGCTTTTACTGTAAGTAAAAACTACAGAAGGTATATTTGGTCGGGATGTAATTATCTTTTCTTACTGTTTTAAGAGAAGTATATTACTTAGTAATTCACTCATTGTTTTATCCATGTGAGTTCTACTAACCATACTAATATGACTGATATGCCTGTGACGACGTTCTTCAGGCGTCGGAATGGAATGATATTTGACACCCTAGGCCTGCCGGCCAAACTGTAGCGAACAGTAGAGGTGCGAGATTGTCAGTCCCATATAGATCTATACACAAATTCACGCTCTCCCTACAAGAGATTCTGGTTAATAGGTCAGGACTTAAAGTCGTACTTAGATAAGTACACCGTGAAGGGTCTCACAAATTTATTGTTTCAACGAGATTTGCGATGTATTATTACCCTGTGATTGCTAACCCTGGTACTCTATATCGTTCCTTTGTTAATGCAAACCCGGTATGATGTATTATTACCCCGTGATTGCTAACCCTGGTACTCTGTATCGTACCTTTGTTAATGCAAACCCGGTATGATGTATCTTTACTTCTTTAATATGTTATTCGTATGTTAAAGGCATTATACATATCCTGGTATAGATAAATGAATTGTTGGTAATTTCCATGGAAAGTATACAGTCGTGAATCATACTTGTATATTTAGTTTTGAATCATAAATTATACCAATTATAATTTATATGCTCTATTCTAATTAGCATGATTTCTCATGGATGAACACATTTGCTCAGCCCGATACAAAGGTGGTGATACCAAAAGGAGTAACCTTTTGTACTCATACGAAGTCAGATTTTGACGTTCTTTTTATGAACGTTCTCGGTTTAACATAATCTACATCTTTTATTTAGATTGTTAAGGCTAAAAAGCCTTTTATCGAAAATTCACTTTTTACACTGAACAGTGTTTTGCCGGTTTTATCGCGGATTTTCGATTGGTCATAACTTCTTCGTTATAACTCGGATTTCAATGTTCTTTATATTTTTGGAAACCTTGTTACAAACTCTACCACTTGGTTCATCCCAATTATGATTATAGATCAATAAATTTTTGACCAATATGAATAATATGGAACATTTTACAAACTGGTGAACAACTTATATGATAAGATTTTGATGATCAAATATTACAATAATGAGAAATCTTCAGAAAAGTCTCAATATTTTGGGAACATTTTTACTAAAGATTTAAATTATATTTTTTTGAATAGAAAAGACCTGATTTTTTAACTTTTTGAATAGAAAAAACCCAAGAAATCAACTAATTTATTCACTTTAGCTCTTTTTAACATGTTCAATAGGTCATGAGACCAAATTGTTAATTTTTCCAAAATAATGTGACTTTTGTATTATTTCTTCAAAACTTGTGTATAATGTATAAGCGTAATTTTTACATATTTATATCTATTTTTACGTATTTATGTATTTATGTATTTTTTTATGTTTTTATATGTATATGTTTATGTATTTCTATATATTTTAAATGTATAAACATATTTTTTTTACGTATATATATATATATATATATATATATATATATATATATATATATAAAACTAGTTTATATATTTATTTATGTATTTTTATGTGTTATTTTTTTATGTATTACGTAGTTATATGTATTTATGTATTTTTTAAGTTTTTTATACGTATGTTTATGTATTTTAAATATACAAACGTATTATATATATATATATATATATATATATATATATATATATATATATATATATAATGTATTTTATGTGTTTTTTATGTATTACATCTTTATACGTATTTTTATATATTTATGTATTTTTTTAAAGTTTTTTATATACATGTTTATGTACTTTTATGTATTTTAATTGTATAAACGTATTTTTTTTTATGTATTTGTATGCATTTTTAAGTATTTTACATTTGTTGTACACTTTATGTGTTTTTTATGTACTATGTGTGTGTGTATATATATATATGTATATATATATATATATATATATATATATATATATATATATATATATATATATATATGTGTGTGTGTATGTGTGTGTGTGTCTATATATATATATATATATATATATATATATATATATATATATGTGTGTGTGTGTGTGTCTATATATATATATATATATATATATATATATATAAGTATTTTTGTATTGTTTTTATTTTTTTTATGTAGATGTTTATGTATTTTTATATATTTTTAATGTGTAATTGTATTATTTTTACGTGTTTATGTATTTTTTACTTCAAGTCGTCTTCACCATTTCATCTAATTCGTGCAACTGGTTCGAGCATGTCTAGATGGTTTTTCCTACATACCCACATAATATAAGCTTTTTCTCATTCGATGTTTAATTTCAAGATAAGTGAATGAGAAAAGCTTAAAACATGTAGGTGTGTAGGAAATCATCTAAACATACTTGAAGAAGCTATACGGATTAGATGAAACGGTGAAGACGACTTAAAGTAAAAAAATACATAAATACATAAATACTTAAAATACTTAAAAAATAGATATAAATATGTAATACATAAAAAAATAACACATAAAAACACATAAATAAATATGTAAAATACTTAAAAATACATAAAAAAAATGCGTCTATAGATTTAAAATATGTAAACATATACATATAAAGACTTTAAAAAGTGTATAAATACGTAAAAATAGATATAAATATGTAAAAAATACATTTATACATTATATATAAGTTTTGACGAAATCTGCTGAAAAGTCTTATTATTTTAGAAAAAATAACTATTTGTTCTTGTGACCTCCTGAATATGTCAAAAATGATTAAAATGAATGAATTAGTCGGTTTTTTGGGTTTTTCTATTCAAAAAGTTAAAATGTTTAGAGTTTTTTGTTCAAAAAATATAATTTAGGACTTTAATAAAAAAAATTCCAAAATATTATGAATTTTCTAATATTTCTATCACAAATAATATTACAAAATTCCTTTTATTATTTAATCCTATAAATAACAACGTTAATTATTAGTTTATCTATACTGCTTTATTTCATGTGGGGGAATGGTACAAAGCACTCATATAAACGTAAAGCAAAAGGGATGTCCATCATGCTCATGCCCTACTTTCAAGATCAAGTACTACATCAAGAAGACAAGAATGGAAATGGCTTCTTCTCATTTTCCAACTCCCAGACTATTTATATGAAAAAATAATACTGATATTGTTTTTTACCGAATTAAGAATATAAATATTTTATCGTTTGTCAAAAACTCTAATTTAATAACAAAATGAAGCCCGAGATTGGTCATAGATCTGCGAAAAATGGCTTAAAAATCGTGATAATATAATGTATCTGTCGATATTTATAATTTAATTTAGGGATTAGGTCATTTTTGGTCACTTAACTTTTGGTTTTGTGCTCATTTGGTCACTTAACTCTTCTTAAGTTTTAAAAGATCATCAAACTTTTGGCTTTGTGCTCATTTGATCACTTAACTTTTGGTTTGGTCACATTTAGTCACCTAACTTTTAAAATTGTGCTCATTTAGTCACTAAACTTTTAAATTTTTCAAAAGTTTAGTGACTAAATGAGCACAATTTTAAAAATTAGGTGAGTAAATGAACACAAATCTAAAAGTTAAGTGACCAAACCAAAAGTTAAGTGACTAAATGAGTCTAAAGTCAAAAGTTTGATGACCTTTTAAAACTTAAAAAGAGTTAAGTGACCAAATGAGTACAAATCCAAAAGTTAAGTGACCAAAAATGACCTAAACTCTTTAATTTATAATATAACTGATTTAATTTGAGGTATAGGTGAAGAAAGTTGTGTAATACTAAAAGTTACATAAAACATTCCTGGATTCTATTGTTAAAAGAACATTGTTAAATTAAAAAAACTAATAACACAATTTATAAATATGATATTGAAAAATTATATCAAAAAGGTGATAGATTAAGGTAAATTGTAATTGAAAAACCAAGAGCAAATAATTTTTTTTTAAATAAAAACAATCAATACATCTCGGCGGAAGGAAATGGAGAACAAGCTGTCGCGTTAGCATTTTCATGAATATAATCGATTCTTACGTTTTCATTCCAAAAGACTTCACTAGCTTTGATCCTTAAATGTGATTTTGTAACTCTTTTGGTGGTGGCGGCGACAATTGTGGCAGTTGAGGCGGTGGTGTTGCAGGCAGACGGTGATGGTGGCTGCGACAATTGTGGTAGTTGCGACGGCGGTGGTTGTGGTGTTGGTGTGGGGTAGTGGTGGTGGTGATGGTGATGGTAGGTCGGTGATTTGGTAGTGGTGTTAGGTAGGTGGGGGTGTATGTGTATGAGTTTGTGAGTGAGGGTGGGGGTGTGTTTGTGGGCGTGTATGTGTGCTTGTGGGGGTGGGGTGGGTGTGGGGGGTGAGGTGTGTGTGTGTGTGTGTGTTTGTTTGTGGGGGTGGGGGTAAGGGTATGGGTGGGCTTAGATGTGGGAGTGGGTGGGTATGGGTAGGTAGGGGTGTGGTGGGTTGGGAGTGGTAAGATGGGGATAGGTAGAGGTGGGTGGGGTGGGAGTGGGTGTGTGTTTATATTTTAGAAAAAAATTGAAATTAGAAAAATATGGAGAAGGGTTATGCAATTGAGAAGTCAACTACTGAAGTTAGTTATGAGCATTATTGTAAAAATCCTGATTAGGTCCCGATTAATTCCAATTAATCCATAAGCGCTAACTGACTGATTAAAAATCCTGATTAGATCCTAATTAATCTCCAATTAATCCATAAGCGCAAACTGACTGATTAGAAGGCGTCTAGTGATTAATCATTGCTTATACAATGAGCGAAACAGTAACAAACGATAAAATTTGAACACTTTGAAAAAGTTATATGTCAATAGAAACTATTTAAGGAATGATTAGTTCTGTATTAGTTATAGTAACATATTTTATTATGATATTAATGATATTTACGAAATTTGTTATGATATTAGTTATATTTGATTTTTTTAAAATTCAAATAAGTAGCAATTTAGGGTCTCCGATTAATCTATGTCTAACTGATTAATCCTTTAACCACAATCCACCTTTTAGCTTACGTCAATCGTTTTTTACAACATTGCTTATAAATAACTTATTTATGCCAAGACTTTATTTTAAATAACTAGGTATGAGAAATGCGTATTAATATAAAGTGATAAGCATTAAATATTTTATTAAAGTAATATTTTCACATACAGCCAACACAATGAAAAACTGAAGTATTTAAGTATAGGACAATAGATCTTGTATCGGTAAGTTTATCATATTTGTATGTAAACTTATTAATTTTATATAAATACAAACAAAAAGATTAATCAGTAAGTAATTCAATGTATATTAATAAAACAAAATTATCAAGATATTCTAAATAATGTTTATGAATTATAAATGTTCAAAAACTTTTTTGAATACAACATTATATGTCATATGGCTAAGTTTATAAATGGCAATTAGTAAAGGAATATTTTAATATTAATTTATAAATTAAAATTAGTATATTAGTAAAAACAATATTACTAAATGCCACCAAAAGACTAAAGTGACCACTACTTACATATTTATTTATAAATATAAGAAATAACAACTTTTGTAATCAACAACATAGTAATATACAGATAATGAAATTACATATATTTATGTATTTATAGGTATCACAGAGTAGATAGATCCATACAAAAATTAGGATTAACCAAAAGACAACTGAAACAAATACTTATAAAAAAAAGTAATAGAAGATGTGAAAATATTTGTATGTATAAATAGTTTTATTATAATATATAAAAAAACATATATAACAAAAACTTGCAAGGCTTTTTGAAGGCTGCATTGAGTGTCCCTCTAGTAAAAAGATTTTATAAACGTTCATAACTTTTATAAAGTTTTTATAAAATTACAACAAAGTTGGTTGTCATTGAAACTGGGAGCTTGAAGATCACATGAATAACAAGTTGTAATATTTGGCTCCTTTGTCCCTTAGGAAGGGCTTAACATTTTTGTACTGGCTCACAAAAGTGTTATATAGTTTAAGGCTTGTTTATGTCAAATGCATGCTTGTGTTGTTTATTTTCCAAGTAAATATTTTCTATGGTAGATAATTTAGTTTTTCACAAACCCAAACTATTTTTTTGGACAAAATAAACATCACATGGAGTTTGGATTTCAAAATATAAAATATGGACATTGGATGTAAAATATTCTAGCCATAAAATAAAAACCAATTTTATAAAATTATTAATTACAACTTTTAAAATATTGATATATAAGTGTAGAAATCATGTGTTTATAAATTATTCAAACTTCAAAGTATTATTTAATACAAGGAAGTTTTATTAAACAATATTAAAAGGTTCTACATGGATCAAACGCAAAGTTAATACTAGGTATTAATTTTAAATTGAACCAAGCCGAAATATAAAAACCAAGTTTTTTATAAGAACCTTAAAGGTGATTTTTTTAAAAATTGATACCATGACATATTGGATGCATGCAATTGTCATGATATACATGTTTTAAATAGAATAATAAAAGATACAAATCCCTTTTTCAAAATGGAAGTCTATTCCATCCAACTTTAGAAACAATTTACACATTACTTGTATAATGCCAATAGGATAAAGGATACCTAACCATTAGTATCATCTTTTGTTATAGGCCAATTATACAAGTTTCTTTAATTGGATTAGTTGATTGGAAACCTCTTGTGATAAAGGTCACCTAAGCAAGAGTTTTCCAAGGCATAGATAAGACCAAACATGTCAAATTAACAAATGGATTGTTAAGGGTCTCATACATCAAGGAATTACAAATGGTGTAATTAATACAAGTTATTTACCTTGTTAAAATTAAGTAATGGGATAAAGGATACCTAACCATTTATTTGATTTGTAACTTGGATCTTAGACTTTAAATAAATAATGTTTTTGGAAACAAAAGGGTATTATTTTTAAAGAATTAAATATTGAATGAAAACTTTGTTAAACTTTTGTAGATGGCTCCACCAACTACTGTAACACACCACCACCCAATGAACATTTGGTCGATTCTTGTCAAAGAAACAATCAACCACTCCAACCTTTTGGATTGGCACATAAGTTTAAGAATCATTTTGAAACAAGAAAAGAAAGACTATGTCCTTGAAAAACAAACCCATGATGAACCACCTGCTCTCCCAAAGGTAGCACATGATGCATGGCTAAAGCATATAGATGATTCACTTGATGTTTCATGCCTTATGATTGCCTCTATGGTTCCCGATATACAGCGGGATCTGGAACTCTTTACTACCTTTGACATGATTGAACATATCAAGCAAATGTTTGGTCAGCAAGCTAGAAACGAAAGGTTTGAAACTATGAGAACACTCCATGGCATGAAAATGGAGGAGAGTGGGAATGTGAGCACTGTTGGAACCTAAAAAGTGAACCTCTAGCAATCAAAAGTATTGAAGATCCAAAGTCAGCAGTTTCTAAAGTACAGATGGACTTCGAAGTGAAGACTATTCCAAGATGGAGTATAAATCCAAGATCAGTCTACTTATTTGAACATTTATTATTTCTTGTATTATTCATGATGTAACGTTTTATAGGACTTAGCTTTTTGTATCTTTTAGATAATCAGTTGTCAACACCTGATTATTAACCAAACCTAGGAATGTCTCATAAGTGTGTATGATGTACCTCCTTATCCTATTTAAGGAGTGCTTTGAATGACAAGAAATACAAATATTGTTTCTCTAAAGATAGCAAATATTCTTCTTAACTCTCTTTCACTTCTCTCTCATGTCAATATCTTTCATAACATTCCTCTTGTTCGTTTATTGTCTTTACATTGATTATACTCCTAGTTTTCTTCATTTAATACTTGAGTACTTTGATTATACGTCAAGTCTCAGCTGGTATTACCAGAATTGAGTGGAGCCATTAATTAATAGCAGACATTGATCTTAATGATTATCTCAAGGTTTGATTTTTCAAACATTGTCCTTGCGTATCATTTCTAGTACTCACAATTGGTATCAAAGATTGAGTGGGTGTCCTTTGAATCCATAAGAACATATTATAGTTGATTCGAAATTACCTTGGTATTTTGATCATTTCTGTGTTCAGGATAAAAGTTCTTCTATATACCGCTTCTGGTCTAATATCTTAACTTCACTGGTTGCTTCTAATTCTCAACAAATGTATCCAATGTAAATAGCAAATAGCGTGGGTTGCCCTTCTCATGCCCCATTTCTAGTTGTTGAAGAGTATGATCACTGGAAAGGCATAATGGAAAGGTTCTTACTTGGTAAGGAAAGAGGTGAAGCTATATGGAGATTCGTAAAAGAAGGTCCACATGTTCCTGTTATACAAACTATAAGAAATGCTACTGCAAATCTCATGGGACGGGAATAACAACTTCAAGCATCTTTCACTTCTGATGACATCGAGAAATTGCATGCAGATCAAATTGCTTTTTCCGAAATGGTGTTTGGTGTTCCTCCTTCTCTCTTTGAGCCCATTAAGTTTTGTAAATCTACTAAAGAGATTTGGGACACACTCCAAGACCTGTTCGAAGGATCAGAAAACATGAAGGATAAGCATTTGACTTACGTCTTCAACAAGTTCGATACTTTCACCACAACTCCAGGTGAATTAGTTGCCTCGACCTCTAACAGATACCAAATCGTTGTCAACAACATGAAAACTCATGGGATTGTCCGAACTCCACTTGAATACAATCTCAAGTTCATCAATAGTCTTGGTAAAGGATAGGGAAATGTGAAATCGTGTCTTCTGAGTAATGAATCTCTGAAGAAGTTGAAGTTTTACCAGTTGTTTGACGAACTTCAAGGTCATGAATCAAATGTTGTACAAACCTTAAGAGAACTCTTAGGAGGTCCTCTTACTCTTGTTATCTCTTTCGATCCTCATGCCTCGAACCCTTCTCTTTCAGACCCTTTCAAATCTGTTATCCCAACTATCCCACATGTTCAACCCTCTCCACCAACTTTACCTGTTCTTGCTAGTTGAAACTATCAGTTTGATGGAGACCTTGACCCTGAAGCAATGGACTATGAACTACGTTTTCAACAAGAGTTTGTTTTGCTTTCCATGAAATATAATCATCCATTCAATCCCACTCATAAACCATATCACAACCTTTTCCAAGCTCCTCATCAAAGTAATCCCCAAACATTTCCTAAACCTTCAAAAAATCCATCTTCTTATAAACCTAACATCTCTAAAGCAAACCATACCTCGGAATCTCACGAGACTTCAAAGTCAGAAAAACCAAAGTTCGTTTGTCACAAGTGTGGTCATGCAAACCATTTTGCCAAAGACTGCTTGGATGAAGCGCCATAAAAATCCAAGATCAAGGACTTTGCATATTATGCACGTCAAGCCCAAGAAATGGCTGCTAGAGAGGAGTCATTAGTTATCACTTTGTTGGGAGATATGGAAGGATATTGATCATCAGGAGATGAAGATGATGTGAGTACTGGTAGAAACATGTGTCTTATGGCTAGACAAACCATCAAATGTGATAAAGACTACTGGTCATATGGACCAGAAGAAGATTATGATGATGCTAACCCACTCGGCAGAAGCATCGTTCAACAGGTAAAATCTATGATTACTGACAATAATTTTGATTTGTCTCTTTGTGAACCATATCTAATCCAGATCCAATCGGATATGAACATCATTTACAAAGCCTATGAGTCTGCCATAGAAGCCAGTGAGAAGATGGATAGTGAATTAAGTTGTCTTAGATTATGTTTCGAAGATAAGAAGCTTAAGATTGAGTCTTTAGAACATGAACTTTTAATGTCAAAAGATGAATGTATCATTCTTAAGGACAAATGTGAAATCACTTATTCTGAAAGAAATGTTTTAATTTCTGATAACAAATGTCTCAATGCAAAAATAGATGCTTGGTATAATTCCATATACATTCTTGAAGCAAATGAACGGATGACTTATAATTTTTGTCATCCTTGGTCTCGGAAACGAGTTTCCGAAACGTATTGCTCGTCCCTTGAAGGAGTTACAAAACTTAACTTTTATGGGAGACATTTCGAACCACAAACAATTGGATACCCCTGTCTCGCCATTGTCACCCCTTCCTGAGACTTCGGACCGATTCTCATGCCTGATTCCAGAGTTTCAACCAATAGTTGTTAAATTTCCTGATTCCATGCCTCTTCCACCTCTGATACCCCTGGACCTGAATCAGACCTCAAATTTTTCCTCTAGCATTCCCAATACTATAGCTCAAATTCCAAACCACTGTCCTCCTCACAATTGTGTTGTTGAAGAAATTATTCCGGACACAACTGGACCAGACTCGGATAAATCATATTTTGTCTGGGAATCTTTTGATAGTGACGTTGAAGAAGAAATCACAGTATAATATTCATTTGACTCTTGTGTTTCTGATTCTCAAGTGATTTCAAAAACCACCTTAGTGCCAATTAAACCCAAGTTTAACAACCCATTTGTTGGCCAAACTTCCAAGTCATCATTTGAATCCATGAAGAAACCTTCGTTGAATAGAAGAGATGTCGTCGATCCTAAGATAGAAGCCACAAATGCCCTAAAAAGGAAATTAGATCTAGAAAATACTCTAGGTTCATTGACAATTCCAAAAAGAAAGTATCTTCGACTGTAAGCTCGACCACTAGGAACCATAACACATTTGCCTCTGTTAAGATTCTTAAAAGGCCATCCATTCCTCCTCGCCCCGTAGTTCAAAACAAAGTTGTCATTCCCATTCCGAAAAAATCTGTTGATACTTGTCCCACAAGAAATAACTCTCCTCGGATGGTTTCCTCTGTTTTTATTGCTAAATCTGATGGTATGATTTTTAAACCACAACAACTTTTGAAACCAAATGTACCATCAACAACAATAACAAAGAATGATTTGTTAAAAACACTGTCATTCAAAAAGTTTCAAAAAATTCAAAACAAAAGTTTGAGTGGAGAGCTAAGAGTGATGAAAAAGATCTTGAAACTTCAAGTAACATGATGGTTCCTACAGCTCCAAAAACAGTTTGTCCGAGAAAAGTTGTTCCAAAACAACCTGTTGTTGAATATGATTTATGGATCAATGAAAAGACCTTAGCATTTTGCTTCTTTCCCAAAGGATAGGAACAAGACTTCTGAGACACCTGTTGCTCAAAAGCCGCAATCCAAGTCCAAAGCTCGTGCCCTAGTCCCAAAATCTAACTCGGGGCCTAAAAACTCCAAACTTCACTAATTTTTGCAGGCACTTTGTGCTTTGGAACAAGATACAACATGGTATATTGATAGTGCTTGTTCCATGAACATGACGGGGCAGAAATATTTTCTGCGTGATCTCAAACTCTCTCCAAATGCTGGCTATGTGACGTACGGCAATAACTTCAACTCTCAAATCCAAGGTTATGGCGTCCTTACCAATGGAAACTTCTATGTATAAAATGTGGCATACATTGCTGATCTGAAGCATAATCTAATTAGTATGGCTCAACTTACTGATGCAAATCGTCGAGTTGAATTCTGCAAGAAACACAACTATGTCATGATTGAAGATCGAAAAGAATGTCTGATCAAGTCAAATCGCAACAAGAACATGTATCCTCTTGACATCAATATGATAATTGGCAAACCTCAACTCTGTCTACTCTCAAAGGCAGTTCCTGATATTAGATGGTTGTGGCATCGAAGGCTTGCTCATCTAAATTTTAGATATATGAATGATCTTGTTTTCGGTGAAATGGTCAGAGGTCTGCCTCGCCTCAAGTTTGAAAATGATCATTTGTGTACTGCTTGTGAATGTGGTAAGCAATCGAAGAAAGGTCATCTTGTCATCATCGAAAAATCAATCTCGAAACCGTTAGGGCTACTTCATATAGATCTGTGTGGACCCTCCACTGTAGAAATTCTACATCATAAGAAATATTCTTGTGATTATGGATGATTTCACAAGGTTCACCTGGGTTTTCTTCCTTAGACTCAAGTCAGAAACAACTTCGAAACTCATCAATTTTATCAAAGGAATTGAAGTTCTTGTCAAACTGTCTGTTCGACGAATCCGAAGTGATAATGGTTCGGAGGTTACCAATGTTGCCATTGAGAAATTCCTATCCGAGAAAGGTATTGACCACAATATCTTAGCTCCCTACACCCCTCAACAAAACGGTATGGTAGAAAGACGTAACAGAACCCTAGTTGAAGCTGCTCGATTGATGCTAAAATTTTCAAATCTTCCACTCTATCTCTAGGCTGAATCTGTATCCACCGCTTGCTTCACTCAGAATCGTAGCATCATTAATTGATGCCTCAATATGACACCGTATGAATCCATGAATCGTCGTAAGCCGAGTATCTCCTTTCTGCATGTCTTTTGCTGTCGGTGCTTTATCAAAAACAATCGTATCAGCTCACGAAATTTTAGCCAAAAGCCGATGAAACAATTTTTCTTGGATACTCAGCAAAATCAAAAGCTTACCGAGTTCTGAATCGTCGAACTCGTGTTCTTGAAGAAAGCTTTGATGTCACATTTGATGACAACTATGTTAGGAATTCTGGCCTAACCCATGTCGCAACCCACATCATGTAGTCCGATGCTCCATGACCAGGATGTTTGAATCCTCATATAATTCGTGAAGTCGATTTTGAAACCCTTTTTGAACCATCTAAAACAGCTCTTAAATCGGAATCTCGATCAAGACAATCCTCATAATTTGTAGCTCCAACTCACAAAATGTTCAGGTCAGACACCCACATTTCCTCCATTTCATTCCGAACGAATTCAACCTTCTTAGGTTGAAGGGGATAATGGTTTTCCCTCTCTAGAATCAAATATGGATGGATTTCAAGATGCAACTAATCAATTTTCTGAATTCCATCCTAATCCGATCAACAATGTGATGCAAATTTCTTTGACTTTCCGGATGTCAGGTTCAAAAGTTCAGGAGGAGCATCATCCTCAAATTCAACGTGTTCAGGGGAGCAACATAACCCCATTGTTGATGTCAGATCATTGTTGTAGAAGGGCTTCCAAGACTACACGCCTGGACCAAGGATCATCCTCCAAACCAAGTTATAGGAAATAACAATGCCCGTGTATAAACTTGTTCTGCCACCAACATCCAAAATGAATGTCATTTCTTGGCATTTATTTCAACGGTTGAACCAAAATCCATCAAGGAATCACTTGAACATGCTGACTAGATTACAGCCATGCAAGAAGAATTGGCAGAATCTTTCTTGCTTATGCAGCTCATAAAGGCTTTAAAGTTTACCAAATGAATGCTAAGAGTGTTTTTTTAATGGTAAACTTGATACTGAAGTGTATCTCCAACACCCTCTCGATTTTGTCAATCCTTCTTATCCAAACTATTGCTACAAACTCAAGCAATCTCCTCGCGCCTGGTGCGAGACTCTAACTGACTTTATCAAGCGTTCTGGTTTTCAAAGAGGAATTATCGATCCTACCTGTTCCAAATATCAAATGGAAAACATCTCATCCTGGTTCAAATCTATGTGGATGATATTATCTTTGGGTCCA
Source organism: Lactuca sativa (assembly GCF_002870075.4). Taxonomy (NCBI): domain Eukaryota; kingdom Viridiplantae; phylum Streptophyta; class Magnoliopsida; order Asterales; family Asteraceae; genus Lactuca; species Lactuca sativa. Next base: position 303,777,961 of record NC_056627.2, on the reverse strand, counting down.
CCTATCCATCAATGGTTGCTGATTTTGCCAAGTTAATGGTTTGTCGATTCTAAATGAGTATGAATCGTGAACTAATTTTCTTCCTCGGTCTCCAAGTAAAACAAACCAATAGAGAAATCTTTATTCACCAAGAGAAATACATTTCTGAGCTCCTCAAGAAATACTCAATGGACACCTGTGCCTCTGCAAAGGTAGTTATGGGTTTCGGACACAAGATCTTTCCGGACCCATCAGGTGTTGCTGTTGATGGAAAGAAATATAGAGGAATGATTGGATCGCTACTCTGCCTAATAGCAAGTCGTCCAAACATCATGTTTTCTACATGTTTGTGTGCTAGATTTTAGGTCAATCCAAAGATGTCTCATCTTTTGGCGGTTAAAAAAATATTCTGATACCTAAAAGGTACAAAGAGTCTCGGAATCTGGTACCCAACAAATGAGTGTTTCCTCCTACAACCATATTCAGATTCAAACTATGGCGGTCTTCAATTGGACAGAAAAAGCACCTCTGGTGGCTATCTATTTTTGGTGGAAGATTGGTTAGCTGGTCATCTAAGAAACAAAACTACATCGCTCTATCAACAGCCAAAGCGGAATACATTGTTGCTGCTAGTTGCACCTCTCAAGTTCTTTGGGTGAAATCATAGCTCTTGGATTATGGTTACCGGGTCCAACAAATTCTCATATATTGTGATTCTCAAAGTGCCATTGTGATTTCACACAATCCATTTCAGCACTCAATGATGAAGCACATTGATATATGGTACCATTTCATTAAAGATCATGTCTTAAAAGGAAAAATTTAAATTATTTTTGTTCCATCTAACGATGAAATTGCTGATGTCCTTACTAAGGCATTAGATGAAACCAAATTTAATGGTTGTCTAAACAAAATGGGTATGATGTTTCCTGATTCTCAACTCTTTCAAGAGGCTTGCACTCTCTGATGTTATCATCAGGAAGTGAAATAATTCCGAAGTCAAAACTATTTTTCATCTTAGAATCATTTCCTCTCGGAATAAATACGATCGCTTTACGTGTCTTTTTATCTAACCTCTTATTCTAGTTTAAGTTGTATAGTTCACTTAATCTTTTGAAGTTCTTGACCAATATAGTCACATTGGTATTTTGATTGAACTCACCTCATAATCTATCTCAAAAAGTGTGTTATGAAGTTCATCTCGGAATTCTAGTCTGAAATGGTAATGTGTGCTCACCTGTTACCTTGTCCGATATTTGTTCCTGCATATCTTGGAATCTCTAAATTTGTTTAAATATATCCTCTCGGATCTTCTCCTTTTACCTTTCATATTCATTCCGAGTCTGTGCAATCCCGAACTCTATATCATGTACAAGTATTTTCATTTTCATCTTGGAAGTATCTTATGACAATCCATCTCGGAACGCTCATGCTCCGAGATCTTTATAACAATCCATCTCGGAATTTTGATGATCCGAGATCTCTTTGGAAAATAATCTTGGAAGTTCCTTACTCCCAGGACACTTTCTTTGAAAGAAGTTCAAAAGGTTTTTCATTGTTAATACTGAAATGTTTTTCTTAATAACTCAAAAGGTTATTTTTTAATGATGATTATCGTTAATCCTTGAAACTCGCACTCTTTTTGCAGACGTCTCACTAAAGTAAACATCATATCAAACAAATGGTGGTTTCCATTTTGCATGTCTTGCCATAGTATTCTTTCCTCCTTGCAGGTCAACTCATTCCAAATGTGTCAACACATTTAATGCGTTCCATATCCATATCCGGGTTTCATTATTACACTTTTTTTAACCCGACCCACCTTCATCCAACCTATAAAAGCCTCACCAAAACCCATTTGACACTGTACGCTCTCATAACCTTCATCTCTTTCTCTTTGAAAACTGTTCTTCGAGCACTCATAACCAGTAACAATGGCATCTTATCAAACACCCCCAAAATCACCAAGAAGAAATCCTCCAAGGGTTCTACCTCATCATAGTCGACTAAACCGTTCCTCAGATATACAACTCAACTGTTCTCCTTGGATCAAGTGGACTATGACGAGTCCATCTAGGTCATGATCGAGTTGATATCTCATCATCCCATCTCACTTCCTCTCACCAAAATTCCAAATCCACTCATTCCCCTTCGTCTTCTTCACACCGCCTATGATAGAATCAAGATCGAAGATGGAGTTCTTGAAATTAAGATCATTGGTGACCGTATTGTAACAGTTTCAAAGAAAACCTTCTTGAAAGCTATTGGGAATCCGGAAAACCCCAAGGGTTTCACAGTTCAAGAACCATCGTCTAAAGAATTTCAGACTTTTCTCAACCACATAGGGTATGCTGAAGAGTCTAAAGCTAAAAAGTTCAAGAAATATGTAGTTCCTGGGCTATGGACAGTTCTCATGCACCTCATCCTTCGAGCTCTATCTGGTAAACATGGTGGTACGGATACAATGAGCAAAGATTAGCTCTATGTTGTCTTCAGTATCTACTCTGGAAAAAAAATGTTGTCGACTTGACCGAAGTCTTGTGGCAAGACTTTCAGAAATATTCTATGAAGAGAAAGCCCTAGAGATATCGATTCCGAGATTCTGGGATCTTATCATCCAACAACTCTATTGAGAGAGGCGTGAACCAATCCTAGTTGACACAATTCCGAAAGAGGTATTTCTAACTTTCAAAGCTATCAAGACTTATTGCCTTTCGAACCAGGCATCTTTCGGACCCATTCGTATATTGCCTGATTACATGTTGGCCATTCTACCATCTGGGTCCCCTCACTTGAAACACCATTTGGCGACTTCGATTATGTATAGCCCTACACAGTTTACCCTTGTCTCCATTGAGTGCACCTCAGATGTAGCCAAGCCAGCCTCCACTGGTGAAAGAAAAAGAAGGTTGCCAAAAGAAAGACCTCTCCATCTCAACCAAAAGCCAAAAAGAGAGCCAAAGTCGATACTTTCTCTCAAAAAGAAACTATCAAAGACATTCCAGCTAACTTTAGTCATCCTCTCACCCCTCATGCCCACTCTTCCGAAGTACCCTTTAGAGTTTCAAAATCATTTGCACACACTCACGGGGAGTCTCTTCATAATCCACCCTCACCTTCCCAACAAGGTGATGCCAGTGCTGAACATAGTTCCTTGCACCCCCCGGAACACAACCACGAGTCATTTTGGATCTCCCTCGTTCTTCTTCTATACAAGCACGATTTGAGACCCCTATCTTGGATCCTAAGTATTCTGAAGCTGGAGTAGTCCATCTTATCTTGGATGCCACAACTGGTATGGTACCTGGAAAAGGTAAAGGACGACCATGTACTGATGATCCAGATTGGCTAGACTTTGTTAGCAAGGATCACACCAGGCATTAAGAGCTCGCTCAATCACAGGTTGAAGCTAGTCTCATTTCCATGAGGAATAGAGCAATTCAAAGAAACCTTCCATTTGTTGCTCCATCTGATGAAGTCACTAACCAAGAGTTTGCTTCAGGAGACACTCTTCAGGACAACATTCTGAAGTCCTCCCACCATGATGCATTACATCTAGATCCAGATAAGGAACACTTGTCAGAATTTATGTTTGATGACGATAGTGTCTCCATTGTTGCTCCTCCCGTTCTCTCATCTTTTCATATTTTGCAGAAACCATCTTCATCCAGGCCAACTTATGACTTCAGTCTCTCATCATCTTCATCCGAGCCAGTTGATGAAGAAATTCATATTGATGATCAAGCTCACAACATTCATGGAGGTGAAACAGAAGGAAATCCTCCTAAGGATGATCAAACCGCCAAGAATCTTGGCCCTTCCGAACCTCCAGTCCATCAAGAGAGTGTTAAGTATGAGAGTTCCACCTTGAGCGAAGATCGGCGAACCCCACCATTCGTATTGCCGCATTTCCCACAAGTGCAACCCCTCTGACTTTCCTGCCTGGAATCAGCAGCCCTAAATCGTTCGAAACAGGTTGTGGCTGCACCAGGGCTTGTCTCCGCTCTTTCAACTGAAGCTCAATCTCCATCTCACGCCGCCTAGTGGTCTCCTATAGCTCTAACAATGTGTCACAACATTGAGCGAAGATGAACTGTCGGTTGTCCATCTTGAGCATGCTTAGATAACGAGTCATCTGAGCCGCTCAGAAGCAAACTCAGGGAAAACATCTCCCTCTCAGTAAACATGTGGGTGATCTCCGTCCCCAACTCCATACCCTGTCTCATCTAAAAAAACTCATGTGCCAACAGATCACACTCAACCTGTCGAATGTATCGAGTACGAGACAGCTCCCCGAACTGATTCCACGTAACCACAGCTCTCTGCTCATTAGAATACGACTCGATAATCAATCTCCACCAATCCTTTGCTCCGGACCTCAGCAGGTTCTGAGCACACCTGACCTTCTGGTCAGCAACGCAGGAACAAGTGAAGAAACATCCCTCCACATCAGATAGCCACCTCATGGCTAGAATCAGGTCTTGAACTCCCTCGAAAGTCGGGGCTTTGTGTTATCAAAGTGCCAATAGTGAAAAGCCCGACCTTTCCATGCCCCTATAGCCGCCACGATTGCGGAGGCTACAGCAGCCACAGTCTCAATAATGGTTGCGTATTTGTCATCAAAATATCCCATCATGGCGGTCTTAATAGACCCAAACATCTCCAAAATCCGACCCCGGACAATCTCAGTCACCTCCTCCTTGATGGTCTCCCTGACGCGGTCCTCTGTCAATGTTGACCTATCCTGGCTGCCAGCTCCTGGTCCTGATCCAGATCCGGCCTCAAATTGCCTCGTAGTCACCATACCGAAAATACACCAGAAAGATATCAGACATTCCGTGCAACAACAGAAACCCAACTACCAACAAAACCCTAGGGTTGTGACTTTCTTGATATGCATATGGATCCTGTGCTTTCAGTAGTACGGGACCATACTACCTTCCACACCTACTCATATTTGTCTCAAGTATCATCACAACGCACTAACAAGATAAGTAAGCATGGTGTGTGCTCAATCCTCACTCCTAGAGGAAGGCTAAATGTCTCATAACTGGCTGACTGACCCCGCACAACTCACCCATGAAACTTCCACCAACCTTGCAACACTTATGTATGCTAGTCATACATAACGATGGACCCTATAGACATTCGAATATCTGATCCTACCCTAAGCCCTTCATCAAACAAGAACAAGAAATAAGGCCAAACCAAACATTCTCAGGCTATAAGATCCTAATTATGTACAACTATGATGCATACACTAAGCAACTACAGTAATGATGTCAATTTCATATAAGGAAAACCCTAGGCTATCAGGCATCATATAATCAGACAATTCTATCATGCAATTCCTGAAGATCCCTAGCCTAGAACTAGCATGGTGTTCTAACATATCATAATATCAAATATCTGTATGGTATTTTGGGGTCTACTTACTAGTTTTGGCTGATCGTACACTCTGCATCCTCCTTTAGTATTTTTTAAAATCATTTGAAAATCATTTTGAAAATATTTTTCCTTAGTTTGGGATTGGATTCACACGAGTGTTCCTCCAATTCACTCAAACTAAGGCTCTGATACCAACATCTAACATCCATAAAATTCATGAAAATTTAAAACTTTTTCAAGCATTCAAAAACCATTATTTATTACAAAATGTTTTCAAAATAGTTTCATATTAGAGTATCCCAGAAATCAAAATCCTAAAATATGAGGAGGTGCATGATCACGCCTTCGCCTTCCCGCAATCATCTGAAGTAGCAGAAAAAAAAATCCAAAACTGTAAGCCTGAAGCTTAGTGAGTTCCCCCAAAATACCGACGCCATGCAAACTATAATCATATATTAACAAACAAAAAACATGCATACTGAGCCATCAGCCTGACTGGACCACCTCGCAGGGCCATCAGCCTATCTGGAGTGTTTTCCGAGCCATTGGCACGTCTGAACCGCCTTGCGGGCCTTCTGTCTATCCAGACTGCTCTCCGGGCCTCCGGTCTGACTAGTACGCCCTTACAAGGTCTGCAGTCTATCCGGTCCGCCCTGGGTTTGTTGGCCTTCAGCGCAAAGCAAATCTGACTCAACCCATCCACGATCACATAATCGACACATAATATGAAATGCTAGCATGTAATAGTCAAACCGATCTAACAGATCACTAATCATAGCATCATCCTATAAACTAGGATACCGACCTAACAGGTCACCAGCAAAGCATCATCCTATATACCAGGATACCGACCTAACAGGTCAGTAAGCATATCATCATGCAATAAACCCGGATACAAATCCAAAAAGAAGGGTCAGTACTAGTGCCTTCAACCCTTTTAGTATAGTGAGGACAACTCGCCCCGCAAGTAGTGTTGAACTGGACTGAAAGTCTCCGACCGTTGTCTCACCGAAAATCCCGAACTATCCAAAATAACGAATACTAAGTAAACACATGGGATATCAATCTTGACTAAGGGTCCACATATTCCATTTTGCCTTTCTTCTAATTTAGGCCAAGGCCTAATATAAAATTCACTATCCAAAAGTGCATATACATAAGGCCCATTATTGGCGCAATTTTCCTAATTGGGCCACAACTCCCTAATCGGGCCTCATTTTAAGATATATTACCACTACCGGCCCAAAGCACATCTATTCAGAAAGCTCAGCAAGGCCCATGTCAAACTGGCCCAAAAAGTAGCTCAGTCCCAAAGCCCAAATCGCCAAAAGCCCAACAGAGGGCGTACGCGGGGCGTACTCCTCCATCAGGGTGGTTGACTCGGTATGCTGGGCGTACATAAATTACACGGGGCGTACACAAGTTTCACCAAAACCCTAATAAGTGCTTAATGGCTTAAGCACTTAAGCCCAAACTCCAGATCCATCGATCAAATGTGCCTTAGCACCATAAAGTCTTGAACTTTAAGACTTTGGACGTCCAGAAAATTCTTAATACATAGTATTAACCCATTAAGACCTTTCTACTACATGCATGGGACACTTTTAGCCATTGGGACATCATTTTTATCTCATAGGACCCTTTCTAGGGTCTGAAAGGAGAACTTATTTCGTTCAAAACATAACATGCACCAACTTGGGACTTTTAGGACAAGAAATGGTTTCATAAAGCTGTCATGGAAAGATCTACATCATACAAGCATAAAGGTTGGAGCTTTTACCTCTTGGAGCTTCTAGAGCACATAGAAACCTCAGATCTACAAGCTTGTCTTCCTTCTCCAACTTATTGATGCAACACCTTTTTCTCCAACTACTCAAAACACACCCTGATAGCTCAAACACTCAACAAAGGTTTAGGGTTTTGGGAAAACGGCTCAAAACTATGGAGGTTGAGATGATGGATGGTTTTGAGCTCAAAAGGATGTTTATACAGCACACAAACCCTAAATATTAGGGTTTCCATCTGTCATAAGTATGCCTAGCGTATACAAGTGTACGCCCAACGTACTAGGCAGCGCCTAGTACACTTAGCGTACCATATGTACGCTTAGCGTACTCGTCTTGTTCTCAAAGTTTCAATTTTAGCCGTTATGCTTCTCATGGCTTGGCTCTTCCAACCCCAGGGACGACCGATGACAAAATAATAATAAAGAGGATTCGGAAATACCTACAAATCTCGGGATGTTACAGGCTCCATCCTTATCTTATATGAAAGTTTGGGGTTGTGAAGCTTATGTCAAACAAGAGACTTCAAGCAAACTTGAGCCTAGATCTACCAAATGCATATTTGTAGGATATCCTAAAGATTTTTTAGGATATTACTTCTACATTCCTAGTGAGAATAAGATCTTTATCTCATGAAAAAGCTGAATTCTTACAAAGAAAGTTTCTAATGGATGAGGCAAGTGGTAGGTGCGTGGAACTTGAAAAAGATCAAGAACCTCAACCTGATGTAGCTTTAGTTGGCAATAGTACTGAACAAGAGGTTTTGATGATGAAGAGATCATTGTCCTTCAACCTGTTGAAACACAAGGCGTTCATAGATCCGGTAGAACTCGTCATGAACCTAAGAGATATGGATTTCTCATTGATGAGTGCTTCATGATGATGAATGTTGATGAGCCGATCAACTACCTATATGCAATGTTAGATCTCGAATCTGAAAAATGGCTTGAAGCCATGAGTGCAAAGATGCAATCCATGAGAGAAAATCAAGTCTAGGATGTAACACCCGAAATCTAGAAGGCTAATTATGGAAAATAAAACCTCATTTTTAAAGGTCAACTCGTCAAGTTTATGGCATAAACTCGACGTGTAGGAATTATGAGTCACGCGCATTTTCGAAGATCAACTTGACGAGTTGGAGGGGACCAACTCGATGAGTTGGTCACGGTTTGAGAAACCCTAAATTCGGGGTTTTGCACCCTATTTAAACAACTTAAGCTCTAGGGTTTGGCCTTATTTCCAGCTTCCATCGTCCAAGACCCTAACCTCAAGACCTTAAGGCCATTTTTGAGTGTTGTGAGTTCATAAAGAGTATTTGTTGGTGATTCTTGAAGGAGACTTGAAGAGGGAAGCACATAGCTTGGAAGAGTGACTCTAGATCCAGAAAACTTTCATCAAGAGCTGCATCTTTGATGTATAAAGTCGTCACTTTGACATATAGCTTACTAGATCTCTTTTCTTGAAGTTTTAGCTTGAGTTTTGGGGCATTGATCAAATGGCCCGAAGTAACGAGGTTTCGAGGGCTTACTGGGATAGATCTAACCCCTATATGACCTATTGAGGATTAAAGTTGAAAACTTTAATGGCCTCCATGTCCCATTCAAGAAATATGTCCATTATGAAGCCAAAAATGGACATTTAATGGTGTTTCTAGCATGCATGAATGTAAAGTTGGAAACTTTACGTGATTTTTCCACCTTGGGGCATCAGATCTGTGTGTTTGTGTGTTGTAGTAGGAGTTTAGGGGTTTAATGAATTGAGACCACCTTTAAAGAAACTGGGTTTCAAAATTTAAGCTCAGTAGATGGTTCTTGAGGGTAAAGTTGTAAACTTTACCCTTCTAGACATCATAATGGAAAGGAGATGAGGTTTGGAGCTGTTGGATTCGAGAGCAATGGCTTAATGCATTAAGAATGGTTAACAGACTGAAGAACTCAACGAGTTCCTAAAGGAACTCGACGAGTTGATATGAGTATGTCCCGATTCTGTTGAAAAGGAAAGAACTCGACGAGTTGATTCGGAGCATCACAATTATGTGGTTTATGGGAACTCGCTGAGTTGAAGGCAACTCGACGAGTTGAGTCAGCTCGGAGCGTTGACTTTGACTTTGACTTGGATGTTGACTTTGACCTTAACTTGGCTTTGACCAAGGTTGACGCTTGGGGATTGTGAAGTACAGACTAAAGGGTAGTCCCAGGTAAGGGTTTGGGCCTAATTTGGAAAATTGGGCCATTGATGGGCTTTCATGGATTTTATAGTATGAATTTTGATGGGTCGGGGGTGAAACGGTCATTTCACCCCAAGTATGGATTATGGATCATGGGTTGGGACCTAATTGCTAATTGGGTGATATTTTGGTGTTGCTTGCTCGAGGAGTTGCTAGGGCAACAACTAAGGATTTCTTGCGATGAGCTTCAGCAGTGTGAGGTGAGTTACCATCTCGGTAAAAATGGGTCGAAGGCACCAATGTCGGCCCACTAGTTTATGTTTATAGGTAAATGATTGTCTTTGTGATAATTGTGGTATGCCACTATTTTTTATGCTTTATGTGCTAGTATGCTATGATGATATGTGATAGTGGTAGTGGTAGGGGGTGAAATACTCCCTGTAGTAGGTCGAAAGATCGAAGGGGTAGACCAGCACCCAGATAGGCTAGGCATGTAACACCGAAATTTTTAAAACAAAATTTTCATTTAAAATCGTTTATCTCTTTAACACTTTTCATAAAAAAATCTCCCTTTTTGTTTAAATTACAATACATGACTCTTTTGTTCAATAAATTAATAGGCCAAGATCCTCAAATCCAACGCTTCTTCTGGTGTGTACATTCGAACCGGTGCCGTCCCGTGATCCTGAGAAAACCTGAAGCATATAACACAAAGCACTGTAAGCACGAAGCTTAGTGAGTTCCCCAAAATACCACTCTAACACATATTAGCCGCTCAAGGCTATAACTCTGTTGACCCTCTGGTCAGTGTGTCTCAGTGGGACCCTCTAGTCCCAACTCTCTGTGGACCCTCTGGCCCTAACTCTATGGACCCAAAGGTCCTAACTCTGATAATTCTGAATCATGCATATCACATACCACAATAAATCCCATAAAATAAATAGCATACAAATACACTGGCACATAACTCTAAACCTAACTCTGTGGACCCTCTTGTCCTAGCTCTGTGGACCTTCCGGTCCTAACTCTGATATACACACAGCATAAATCACATAGAAATAATGCAGTGCCACACATCGCATAGATAACATACAATAACTCTGTCACATAACTCTGTTACCACTCTAGGTAAAGTATAGTGAGAAGACTCACCTCAAATGTCTCGGTAAATCTATGACTTGGTAGAAATATGGTCTAGCCTCCGCCTAATCACATAAAGTAAATACTCTCATAAATATAAATCTCGAGACTAGACTCAACTCTCTCTTGGCACCCTCAGAAGGGTAAAAGACCATTTTACCCCTCTCTTGACACAAAGACCCTATTGTTGACCAAACCCTCAAAGTCAACAAGGTCAACGGTCAAACTTTGACCCTACTTGCCGAGCGCACTTGGACAATTCGGCGAGTCTACGCATGTCCACTATCCCTCTAGTCTCGCATGACACGTCGAGTCTTTCCCCTGCTCGACGGGTTACACCTGGCATGAATTGCGGGGCCACCCCGACTCAACTCGCCGAGTCCCATTATGAACTCGGCGAGTTCCGCCTTGAACTCCAGTCCTCTATTTCCCTCTGACTCACGGAGTCGTTCCCCCAACTCGGCAAGTTACTCACTAAGTGAACTATGGGAAAACCCTAGCCCTACTCGTCGAGTCTGTTCTTGGGACTCGGCGAGTTCATGCCTTGATCAAGCTCAAAAGACCTCCTGAGGTCAGATCCGTTCCTCTAACCCATAGATCTGGCCTCCTTAAGCAATATAAACACGTAAAGTCTGGATCTTGACGCCCATGCAAAGACCCAATGGCTCTATTTGAAGAAATGGCCTCAATATGTCACCCTAAGCTCATATTACCCAATGTCACCCCATAAAGATCAAGAAGATCTCTGGACCCCTTTGGATCCAGATCCGAAGCCTCAACACAGAAGGGACCAATTGCACCATCATCCACACTCTAAATGGGCTAGAAGCCCTAACTCTCAAGGATTAACACCCAAAACTGAAGAAGGATCGAATATATACCTTAATATGAAGTCCTTAGGCTCTAAAATCCATAGAATAGCACCCTCTTCAGCTCCCTCTTGCCTTGGTCACCTTCTTCTTGCAAAAACACCCACACAAGGATCAAAAATGGCCTCTTCTTCCTCACAAACGCTCTAGATCGCTTATGGTTTCACTCAGGGGTCTGGTAGCCGCAATTGGTGGCTATAAGCCCCTTTAAATAGGTCTCAATCCCCGGGAATTAGGGCTTTATTAAACAACGCAGACTCCCCAAGTCCACTACTCGACTCGCCGAGTCCGGTCATTAACCCGTATGGAATTCGCGACTCTACTCGGCGAGTCTAAGCATCAACTCGCTGAGTCCCTCCAAAATAAAGAATAAATGATGTACCTGGGAATCCGGATGTTACAAGGCAGTATGTGTTTATGCATTTATAGGCTAGGATGCTATGTGGTAGTGGTAGGGGTGAAATAGTCCTCGTAACCGGTTGAAAGAGATCGAAGGGGTAGGCCGGCACCCAAATATGCTAGGTGGTTACCGGTAGAAAGAGACCGAAGGGGTAGGCTAGCACCCAGATATGCTAGGCGGTTACCATTTGTAAGAGACCGAAGGGGTAGGCCAGCACCCGGATATGTTAGGTGGTTCCAGATTGAATGAGACCGAAGGGTAGGGCTGCACCTGGATATGCTAGGCAGTATGTTATTGTATGGTATGTGGTATGATGGGGGAACTCACTAAGCTTCATGCTTACGATTTTCAATTTTGGTTTTAGGTACTTCTTCTTCAAAAAGAGAGGAGTCGGCATGATCGTAGCGCATCACACTATGATTTTCCGTATATGAGATTTTTGGGAGTTGTACTCTGATAATATTTTCTATGACATGTTTTGGTTAATTGACATACTGGTTTTGATATGGATTGGCACTAATGATGTTTCAGATTACTGGTTTAGACAATTACTTGTTTTAAAATGAAATTTTTGGGCACGAATTTTGGGATGTTACATAGGATTTGGTTAAACTTCCTCCCAATAGCAAGACTGTTGGAAGTATTGTGGGTCTTCAAGAAGAAGACTGACATGGATGGAAATTTACACACATTCAAAGCAAGACTTGTTGCGAAAGGATTCACTCAAACTCATAGGGTTGATTATGATGAAACCTTTTCACCAGTTGCAATGACTAAATCTGTTAGGATACTACTTGCCATAGCTACATATTATGACTATGAGATATGGCAAATGGATGTCAAAACCACTTTTCTAAATGGGCACTTGGAAGAAGATGTCTATATGGTTCAGCCTGAAGGTTTTGTCGACCAAAAACATCCTAATAAAGTGTGTAAGCCCAAGAGATGCATTTATGGGTTAAAACAAACATCTCATAACTAGAATCATCGTTTCGATGATGAAATCATAAAGTGTGGTTTTATTTGAAATGAAGATGAATCTTGTGTTTACATGAAAACTAGTGGGAGCTCGGTGACTTTCTTGGTCCTATATATAGATGACATATTCATCATGGGAAATTACATTCCAACTTTACAAGGTGTAAAGATATGGCTTGGAAAGTGCTTGTTAATAAAGAACCTAGGTGAGGCATAATACATTCTTGGAATCAAAATCTATAGAGATAGGTCAAAACGATTAATAGGTTTAAGCCAAGGTACATATATTAAGAAAGTGTTGAAATGGTTCAACATGCAAAACTCTAAGAGAGGATTTGTACCTATGGCGCATGACACTGTACTGATTTCATCTCAATCTCCTAGCACAAAGTTTAAACTAGACAAGATGAAGGATGTTCCATATGCTTCTGTAATTGGATCCATCATGTATGGCATGACTTGTACAAGACCTGATCTTGCTTATGATATGAGCATGGTAAGAAAATTCCAACAAAATTCATGGGAAAGTCATTGGACAGCTGTGAAGAACATTCTCAAGTACTTACGAAGGACTAAGGATATGTTCCTCGTCTATAGAGGCATTGAAGAAAGCTTAAGTGTAAAGAGCTACACTGATGCTTCCTTCACAACTGATTGAGATGATTGCAAATCGCTATCAGGATATGTGTACATTATCAATGGGGTGCAGTATCTTGGAAAAGATCCAAACAAAGTGTTGTTGCACAATCCACAACATAGTCAGAATACATTGCTACTTCTGAAGCTACACAAGAGGATGCTTGGATGAAGAAATTTATTGGAGATCTAAGGGTAGTCCCTACCATTCAGGACCCCCTAGACGTTTTCTGTGACAATGAGGGTGCTATTGCTTTGGCAAAAGAACTCAAATCACACAAGAAGACCATACATATTAGCCAAAGATTCAACTTCATCCAGTATAAAGTTGAAAAAGGTGAAATTAATATTCGCAAAGTTCACACTGATCAAAATTTGTCGGACCCTTTCACGAAGCCCCTTCCTCAAGTCAAGTTTGAAGGTCATGCTCAAGGAATAGGACTTCACTATTCTAGTGATTGGCTTTGATCTATGTATTAGTATTGAATATTAAAACATTATAGCATCATCTATTGTAATGACTATGATATATATGACATATGATCTTTTCATTAAATATTTGTTGTGTTCTTTATTAACATGTTTAATCCATGAGTAAATTTATTCACTATAAAATCCATAGTTGGTTATTATTGTGGGAATAGTAATAAAGTAAGACTAATATGATTTGGAATGGTTGAAAAAGCATTGTAACCAGTTTCATAGGTACTTGCTAGAGAGCAAGTATTGGACTGACCCGTTCAAGATCATTTCGTGGATCGTTGTCATGAATGATACTTGATAAAAGGTAATATCTGTATATCCTTAACACCTGGAGTGTGGAGAATGTTATGCTTTGATGTAGTCAAATGTTGTTCTTTAAACAGGTAGTTATAAAAGCTATTATCGTGAATGATGTGAACCATGCAAGAGGCGTATGCAGTCAAGATGGGATTTGTTCCTCTTATTCGTTGAGAGTTAGACATCTAAGGCCTGATGTAAAGTTGAACACTTATATGAGATTGACTGCGATCTATATCTTATGTTCAACATGATGTCTGTAGCAAAGGGATAGCAGATAAACTTACCTTACTCACTAATTGTAACCTTCAGGCTTCTAGGGAATTGGACGTTGATGGAATGACACTATGTCATATGTTGTTGGGGGCAGTGAAATGTTGCTAGACATTCACTACTGTCTATATCAATTATGAGTCTTACGCAAGTCGGGGATTGAAAGATTTAGTATACTCAAGAGTCATATTAAAATGATATCACTAAATAACATATGATCGTAAGGGCCACAATAACAACAACTTGACACAATTAATTATTTATTAGAAGTTGATTTTAATAAATATTCATAAAATCTTATAATAAATTGGGAAAATATTTATTTCAAGGAAATAATTATTTTACAATACAAGTAATACATTATTTCATAATGTATGAATTAATAAGCCATGTACAATATTTTGGACTTGGAAAGCCTTTTGTCTTTTAGGAAAAGACAAGGTTTATATCTTATAAACTTTGAGTTTATAAAATATAAACTCTTCTTTTCTTTTTTTTTTTACACTCCATGGCCGGCCATGCATGTGGAAAAAGAGAGACATGGCTTTCTTATTAGTTTAATCAAAAGAAATCAAAGTATGGTGTATGCATGGGACAAGCTTGCCTAAAGTACTTATTGGATAAATACCTTTAGATTATATGTAAGCTTTAAAAAGATTGCACTCTTGCTTTTTGGTCACTTCTTCCTTACCAAAAAGTCGAGAGCTCCTTGCAACCATCTCCATCTCTTCCTTAGCTTTGAGTTCTTGAAGAAATTGTTACTTGTTTTACTCTTGGAACATATACTTGGGTATTTTGTTCTAAGCTTAAGAGTTAACATAAGAACTAGCATTCTAATCAAGTTGGATCATTGTTTGTGTCTTTTTGGGTTCATCCATCTTCTTCAACATCCAAGCCTCCCCTAGAGGACCCAAAGTTCATCAAAGGTTGTTGCTTCTTCTTCCTTCTATGTTTGTGCTTTAAATCTTTCTAATACTTTCAAGATGATCCTTGATGCGTAATAAAATGTTTATGTTATTTATAAAACTCAAGTCTTCCGTTAGCCATCATTTGTAGTTTTGCAACTAGTTTTAAATAAAACCCACCAGACCACACATAGCGCCTCACATACAAACATAAAATCATAAACACATTTCATAAGAGCATGATGGAAGTGATTACAACACATATCTGCGATTTCAGCTGATGGAACTCGGATCCCCTTGGACTGGGATTGCAATGCTCGGCTCCTCCCCATAGGAACCTCCACCTGGTACTTGCGACCATCAGTAATCCTCAGAGTGGTTGGACAAGTATTCTCACTGCTCTTCTCATCAACTCCAGACAATTGGACTTCTTGTGGCCCACTTGGTTGCGATGAAAACATGTCGAAACCGATTCTCGAGGGCAATCCTTACTAAAATGACCCATCTGTCCGCAACTGAAACATCCCCTCCGTATCCCCCGACAACCTCCTACATCGGTCCTCCCACACTTAACACAATGGCCCCGACTATGCTATCCACCCAAACACGAATGTTGAGTCTTGGGCCTCTTCGCCTAGCCCACTGCGGTCTGAATCTGTTATGCCTTCCTATTGCCGAGGTGCTCCAAATGAATCTCCTGCTCACGGGCTCTAGCAATCACATCATTCAGGGTCTTGCACCCTGACATGCTCATAAACTCCCTTGCCAACAGTTGCAATACGATAGCTGGTGTAACCTCCACCCTAAACCGGGTCACAAACTCTTCCTAAGACATAGTCTCCAACTCACTAAGTGTAATAGATTGTGCAATCAATTCCCAAAAACTCCTTGCCGCATGATGCAAGTGATACAAGGTAAACCGAACCTTGGATTCTATGGGATAGGGACTAGTGCGGAAGACACCTTCCATATCCTCAATCCATCGCGAACTCAGAATCCTGGATGTCCTCCCACTAATTGGCTCATCACCAGAGCCTGAACCAAAACCTGAACCTTCTCTATACATGCTCATCACCATTCTGGAAAGCAATTGTACACATGATCAAAACATACCCAAATAATCCTCATCCCACTGGCTTCCTAGATTCTTCGTGACTCTCCATGAGTCGAGTATGGATCATGTGCTTTTAGTAGTATGGGCTCAATACCACCTTCCACACATATCCATACCTTTCTCAAGAATCATCCCGAATCCTCCAAGTCACCTTCTCAAATTGATACTCCAAATACCCGTTGCACAGTGCAACTAACCCACTAAAGCACTTCCTAGGCTTTCCTAGGTTCCCGACCACACCCTGCCATCAGCTGCTGAGGAACTCCCAATAAAATCAATTATCTACTTCAGGAATACAATCACATGCAACAAAGCTTAGATAATCTTTCAAGTAAAATACTCATCCCTATAATGGTTGGACTCATACAAGAGCTGTGTAATATGGTTAAATCAATCACTCTAAGATTATTTAACTTGTGCAGCATGCAACTTAACATATTCACTTAATAGTTAATTCAAATCATCAAGAGTCCCAAATAGCACAAAGCAAGCATTATTCGAGCAATAACACTCCAAACCACAAGCTAAACATAGGACATCCCCAAGCTCACTTACTATCAGTAAAGATTTCGAGTCTAAAACATCATTCAATTCCTCTTAGGCTACAAGGCATCACATATCAAGACAATCCATACAATTATCTGAAATCTATACTAGCATGCAACTCAAAAGCTCAAACAACAGTCATATAAAGACATCTTTCCTATCATGAAATCCTGAGCAGATCCTTATCGCTAATCTAGCATGCAATTCACATAACATATAACATAATAAACATGTATGGGTATTTTGGGAATCACTTAGTTGAGCTCCTCTAATTACATGCACCACCCCTTTCTTTTATTAGAAAATCCTATATTAAAACATTTATTTTATGAAAAAATTAACAAACCCTCAGTTTGAGTTCAGAAACACCCAAAAGTATGCCCGAATCCCTAAAACCAAGTCTTTAATAACAACTTGTAACATCCCAAAAATTCAGATAAAATCTTCATTTTTAAATTTATTTCAATCATACGATAATCATATTAAAATATCGGGATTATATCATAGTAACATACTATTAGAGTAAAAAAAAATCCCAAAATCACGTGATACGGAAAATCATAAGTGAATGTAGTGTGATCAGGTTGGACCCTTCCCTTTCGAGTAGGAAGTACCTGAAACATAAGCTGAAAACTGTAATCACAAAGCTTAGTGAGTTCCCCCAAAATACTCCATACCATACATATAAACAGTGAAAAATATATTGGGTCTATTTCAACCCATTCGGTATCTTTCAACTGGTACTGGGTCTATTTCACCTCCTTCGATATCTTTCAATTGATATCTGGCCTATTTCACCCCTACCAATAACACATATAATCATAACAATAAGAGTTACAAAGACATTAAGCAGATACATGCATAACAGGTAATTGTCACGAAGACAATCATTATACTACAAACATAATCTAGTGGGTTGACATTGGTGCCTTCGACACACGACTATAGTAAAGGAAACTCACCTCAAACTGAAGGTATCAAATCACATTCAATCTGTTGTGAACACTGCTCCTCACACTAAATATAAACCAGAAACGACTCCGATCAATAACTAAGGTTTTACCCCATACCAGTGGTCAACTTATCCATCATCATATTAAGGGAAAAAGACCATTTTCCCTTTCCCTACAAGACCCAACTAATCCAAGCCCAAAACCCTAAATGACCTAGGGCCCAAAATCGATCCAATGGACTTCTAAGAGAATGCATGGCGTCCGAACGCCCAACGTTCTAACCTAAACACCTGGCATAACCACATAATCCCAAACCCTTAACCAAGGTCTTAATGGCTTAATACCTAACGTTTAAACTTCATATCCAAACCTAAAAGAACGTCTAAAGTCATAAAGTTGCAACCTTTATGACTTTGCATGGCTACAAAGATCCCAACACCAAAATCTAACTTAAATCACACTCTAAAGTTCCAAAACTC
This sequence comes from Lactuca sativa, assembly GCF_002870075.4. Taxonomy (NCBI): domain Eukaryota; kingdom Viridiplantae; phylum Streptophyta; class Magnoliopsida; order Asterales; family Asteraceae; genus Lactuca; species Lactuca sativa. The sequence goes on along the minus strand of NC_056627.2, from coordinate 303,759,570 downwards.
TTGCATAGAAGAGTATCAAGGTCCAAGCTTGCATTTTTATGATTGTAAACCCTCCAAAATACTTGAAAGGACAACCCAAACCTTTGGAGCATTCCAAACCCACAAAAGTCAAGTTCTTGGAACCAAAAAGAACATAGATCCTTTAGGGTGCATGTCAACTTAGGGTTTATGTTTTTTCACCAAAAATAGATTTTTGTAACATATAAAACCCATCAACCACTTCACGAAATAAAATTGCTAGCCGTGTGTAGATGCTCAAGCAGTCGATTATGTCTATGCAAATGGTTTCGGATATAAATAATAACATTACAATAATTAGGAAATCGTATATATCCATCATTATGTCTTATATTTTGGAAATGATAATTCCACATAAATAGCGTGATTGATATCATGATTCCTTTCATAAAAAAGTGTATAAATTATAATGCTTATAGAAGATTAGTTGTATAAAAAGTGTATCACAGATTAAAATAGGAAAGAAATAACTTTTTGTATAACAATTAACGTGAGATTTTAATAGAATCATATAAATGCCAAATACTTTACAATGTTACATATATAGCAATATAGAGTAAACTTTTAATTAAATTATAAGAAAATGGAAAATACCAGAAAATACCAAATGGAAAATGGAAAATGCATAAAATTTTAGAAAATAACATGTGACAATTGAGGAGGAGAAGATGACATGTGGCACAAAACATTTTCATTTATTAGGATATATAGACAAATTCCTTATTCTTTACAAAGTAACAAGTACTTGTCATATCATTAATGTGTCATGAAATAAATTTAGAATCTTTTATAATTATTCAATAGATGTAATCATCAATCTTAATAAATGAAAAATCATTTTTGCTAAATGTCATATTTTTATTGTATTTGACACATGTTATTTTTTTAAGATTTTTTGATTTATTATTTTTTCCACATGTCATTTTGTTGTTTTTTCCATTTAGTTAATTTACATATAATATCTAAATGTAATAATTATAATAAATATAATTGTAAATGCATATCAATTTAATTAATGCAAGTTTCCTTTTAACTTTTAAGTTCTAAATTTAATCTAATTATTTTGTTTGTTTATTTAGTTATATTATTTTTTAAATTTAAAAAAAAGAAACGAAAAGAAAAGTTAAAAATAACAAATGGAACATTATATTTTAATAATTCAATATTTTTTTTCTTTTCTTTATAAATTCATGCTTCCTAAATTTATAAATATTCATCTATTTTTTTTTTTAAATAAATCCATATAATACATAGATTTCACAACTAATAATATAATACATCTTTTTAAAATATTATATGAAAAAACAAAATATAACCCGATCCACAAGTGATCTCATGTATCTGTGATCTTTTTTACCTTTCTACGATAAATGACACACACATAAACTTCAGCATAATAGGTTCATGTTATTATTAGTTTATTACCCAAAATGTCATACAAGATACATGCAGTACGAATGTAATTAAAAAGAAACATTAGAACCATTTTTCATGTGAAACTCAAAACAAGACATCTCATAAATGTCGCATTTCATGTCACACTTGCTCGAGTACAAAAGTGAATTGCCAGATAAACTTGTCGGACCTTGCGACATCCAGGATAACTTTTCACAAGCATACCAACTTAAAGTGTCTATTTACATGTCAACCGCTCCAAACTTATTTTAGATCTAGAAATATATCAAACATATTTTAGGTTTAAGGACTAAATATATTTTAGATTTATGACTGTTCTAAATATATTTTAGGTGTGGGCAAGAGATTATTTTTATTTTTAATTATTATTTATTTTTTTCAAAAACACAAATATAACCAAATAATTACCCATTACGTTTTTATAAAACTTTTATTACCCTAATTAATAAAGAAATATAACAAAATATTTTACAAAAATATATTAATTTAAAGAAAAATGTTTCCTATAACTTTTCAGATATAAAATCATTAGTAATAGTATCAAAAAAAAAGCATTGGTTCAATGGTTGTACCATAAGCTTTTTAATTTGGTTGGGTAGGAGTTCGAATCCAAAGAAGTCGGACTTTTTTTTTATATATATTCTAAAGAAACAGTATAAAGATCAGTCTTGTCTAATAACACATTTTTATCTGGTCAAACCATTCAACGTTTCTAATGATATCGGTAGGCTTAAGTAATTCTCTAATAACATCAACTTTGAAAAAGTTCTCTACGGATGCTAATCAACTACAATAACAAGAATAGCTAACAAGATTCTATATGCAATGGAGTTCTAACTGTTAAGATTTAGAAATTGAGATAACATGATAATCGACCAATCCATTATATCGTTGCTTGATTGCTTCATAAACCGTCGATTTACAATTTGTTGATTCGATTCCCCTCATTTTGGTTGCACAAACGACCTTCTTTATGAGCAACGATAGTTATATGTATGCTATGCTTCTTCCTGAAACCGTGACATTTGAATTTGTCTCACTCTCGAATATGTAATTTATCTTATTTTTTTTCTTAAAAACAGACTAGTGATCATATTAATATTGCATAACCTATAAAAATATCGGGCCCTTTAAAACGATGAGTCATGGAGGGTCCTCCTATCTTCTACCATTTGGATCATGCTTGTCTTTATTACATTGATTTTTTTGATAGTTCATTTTCATTTCAGTTGCTCTATTTCAAGTAATGATCAAGGCAAGTGCAGCAAATAGCAGAAAGATTCTCATGCATTTGATAGCGTTCATGCAGTTTTTAATATTATATATTTTGTTTAACAGAAAAAACAATATGATTTTGTTTCATTAAGACATGAAAATAATAGCCCAATAATGGAATGCTAGTGGTTGAGTGATTGAATTCTATAATGAATTAATGATACAGTATCGGACATGCTCTTTTGACAGTATGTAAACCTCTTAGGTGACTTTAAGTGATACACTTTACTTGTTAAAATAATATGAATATATTATTTCTGTTCATGATGAAAATAAAAACAAAAATAAAAAAGTTATTCTATAGTTTAATACAATAACCCACCTAAAATCTTATGGTTCATGCATGTTTTTCTATAAAAGGGGTAGATCGTAATAAGTAGTACCGTCCCATCAGTCTTATAGGTTGCATGTATAAAGTGGTGGCAAAGTTACTAGCAAACCGATCGAAACAAGTAATCGGGCCAGTGGTGGATGATGTACAGTCGGCTTACATTCAAGACAGACACATACTTGATGGGCCTCTAGCGATGAATGAACTTGTTTCATGGGCAAAGCAGCAAAAGAATTTTTTTTTTTCTATTCAAGGTCGATTATGAAAAAGCTTTTGATTCAATTAACTATGGATATTTAGACTTTGTAATGGATCAAATGAATTGCGGGTGCAAATGGAGAAAATGGATTTCAAGGTGTCTATCCTCTACAAAAGCTTCTGCCTTGGTAAATCGCACACCAACCGATGAATTTCAAATATCCAGATGGGTTCGTCAAGGTGATCCTCTGTCACTGTTCCTCTTTATCTTGGCCATGGAGGGATTGAATATCGCTATAAAGAGTGCATGTAAAAAATCACTACTCCGTGGGGTCAAATTACTTAGGGATGGCCCTTCAGTTTCACACCTTTTCTACGCTGATGATACGATATTCGGTGGGGAATGGGACTGTAATTGCATGAAAAACTTATCTCGTGTCCTGAAGTGTTTTCATATTTCTTCAAGGTTAAAAGTCAACTTCTTCAAAATCATGTTTATTTGGTGTGGGAGTCTCAAAGACAACATTGTTTGATACTGCTCAGGTTCTTGGTTGTTTACATGGAGAATTTCCATTTTCTTATCTGGGGTCCAGTTGATGGCAAGATGGCTCTGAAGAAGAATTGGAAGCCTATTCTGGATAAAAATCTCTTCTAAATTATCAAGTTGGAAGGCCGCTTCGTTGTCGTTTGGTGGCTGCCTCACCCTCATTAAATATGTTTTGGATAGCCTCCCTTCATATTACATGTCCCTCTTTAAAGCTCCAGTGGGAATCATTGAGCAACTTGATAAGATTAGACGGGGATTCTTACGGGGAGGTAGTGAGCTTAAAAAGAAAATTCATTGGGTTGAGTGATCTAAAGTTATTGCGCCAAAATTGGAAAAGGGTTTAGGTGTTGGCTTGTTATTCGCTCAAAACATTTCCATGTTAATCAAATGGTGGTGGAGAATTATTAATGAAAAAAGAAGTTTATGGAAAGGTGTTATCGTGAGCATTCACAATTTGCACAACAAACCGGCATCGTACATCGCGAGAAAAACATCAAATGAAGTGTGGTGCAATATTTCCAAGGCTGTTAGAGCTCTTGAAAGTCTGCATATTGATTGCAAGGATATTTTTGCCCTTATCTTAGGTTAGGATGTCAACATCTTATTCTGGAAAGATTCTTGGTGCAGTAACACTCCATTTCACCTCAAATGCCCTCACTTATATTCAATCGAAACAGTTAAAAACTGTTTATTGGGAGATAGAATTTCTAGCAATGACTTTTCATGGATGTGGAGATTTGAACCAACTGGTTCAGAAGAAATAAACGAAAGGCTACAGCTATATACGGATATTGTAATCTGAATACCGAGCAAAAATCCAAATTTGGGTTCAGTTTTTCTCTTAATCCTAGTGGTGAATATACTGTGAATTTAATGAGGAAATTATTAGAGTCTAAACTGAATCATTTTAAAGGGGCGAAAATTTGGTGGTCAAATACAATCCCTCTGAAGGTGCGATGTTTCATATGAAGGTCTATGTTAGGAAGAATCCCCGTGGCTGAAACCTTGGCTGTAAGGGGGATAAATACCTCCAATACCCTATGCTCTCTCTGTAACACAGAAACTGAAATGGCTGACTATTTGCTTATTACTTGTGGCTATTCTAGAGTGGTGCAGCATTGGATATTCAAGTGGTGTGGATTGGAAGACAGTATGTTCTCAAGTGTTAGAGAATTCATTGATTTCGCGGCTACTTGAGGAAATTATCCTAGAAAAAAGGAGATCTTAACCACGGTGTTCTATTGCATTGTTTGGAACATTTGGCTATCCAGGAATGACAAAATATTCAAACATATTGGTGTAAATCCTACAAAAATTGTTGATAATATAATTTTGCTCTCGTACATATGGTGCAAGCATTGAGGTGGCACTAGCTGTGGTAATTGGGTTGAATAGATGCATTTCGCATTTCACTCATCTTTCATCTTAATTTTCATGTTTATGTTTCCTTTTTTGTGTTTGCACTTGGTCTCATAGCTTCTTGCTATTAGAGTGTCCCTTTTAATGATATTTGATTTTTCTAAAAAAAAGTAACATAACTTCACATCAATCCTAATTTGGTTAATGAGTTTAAAAGTTATTTATTAAGATATTATACTTTTAATGTTGAATATTTGGGGTAAATTTGATCGGAAAACATAAAAAAAATGATTTATGTGATTAAATAGTTATAAAGATCTGGAAAGTTTCATGGTTTTAACAACGGTTTCGAGAGCTCGTTTATTTTACAATCGCTGTCAAAAATCGAATAATTCTATCAAGGATTTTAATATTCAACGACCACCAAATTAAAAGGTACAAAAAGGGTATTGCTATATATATATATATATATATATATATATATATATATATATATATATATATATATATATATATATATACTAGTTTATAACCCCTGGAAACCATGGTTACAAAATTAATTGAATTTTTATAATAAAAACTCAAAATTACTAATCAATTATTTTAAATAAATTATTAATTACGAGACTTTTTAATTATATATAATTATAATCATTGATTTAAATAAATATGTGAAATTATATCACTTTATAATTTGTATTAATTTTATTTTATTTTTTATTCTAATGTTACTATTTTAATGTAATTAAAGTGGAAAATTTAAATTTTGAAATTTGAAATGAAGAATCAATAGGTTGACAAGTGGCATGCATTAATTAGAATACATAATAGGGTGACACATGGCAAAAAGTGAATAACATATGCATTAATTATAAGGCCTAATATAATGACACATGTCAAAAGGAGAATAAAACTATTCTTTTATTAGAATAGGGATATATATGTATATATATATATATATATATATATATATATATATATATATATATATATGTATACTAGTTGTGAAACTCGTATATTATACGGGTTAATTAAAACATAATATTAAACAGGAGCGATTAAATGAAGAGTTTATTTGAATTTGAAATATGAAATAAGTTAAAATTATGAAAAAAAAACATGTAAAAAATAAATAAATTAAAATTATGTGTTTAATTGTTAGACCCGTGTACTAAACGATTTATTATAATAAAATGTTAAATATAAATGTTTAAAGTGTAAATTTATTTGAAATTGAAATTGAAATTTCAAATTTGAAATTTAAAATTTGAAATTAATAGTTATTATAGTAGGTTTAATTTATAGAAACTAAATTAATGATATAGTGGAAATGAATAATGAAGTAATTGACAAGTGGAAAATAAATATATTTCAAAATTATGACAAAATGACATGTGACCAAATAAATGAGAGAATGATAAGTGACAATAACATTTTCATTTATTAGGGTATATATATATATATATATATATATATATATATATATATATATATATATATATATATATATATATATATATATATATATATATATATATATATTCCGAGGAAAAAAGGATAACCCAAAGTCTGGTTTTATTATATGCATAGTTGGTTTACTCATATATTCGGTTTTTTAGTGGGCTGAGCCTTTTGCAATATAAACAAACAAATAAATATGCTTTTAGGGAATTCCAATTCACATAAAAGGAGTCATGGGCTGGTTAGTCCATTATGACAAACGCACATTAACGGCGAATAACGAGTCTTGCGTGGTCTTCTTTTTTTTGTTTTTGCTTTGTTGCTTTGTTTGGTGCAAGCTTTTGCATTTTATAAAATCTCGCCGGTTTCGCAAAAAAGGTAGTGTTTGTTTTTAAGGAAAATTTGTTTTGATTTTTCGTTAGACTCGAGAATATGATCCATGAAACAATTGACACGAAATGAACATTACACGAGCTTTCCGTATAAGAGTTTTAGAAATTCATGTTTTGTGTCTATTTGTGTCGATATGCATTCTAAATTCATATTTCGTGTCTTACAAGTGTCAAACACGAATGTATATGTTTAAACATGTATAGACACAGATTCAATTTGTGTTGACATGGGATACGTGTAAACACATATAACTGGCCCTATGTAAATGAAAAAAAAAATACAAATTCAACCCCTAAAATTTTCTTGATCTTGTTTTAGTTATTAATTATTTAGGGGATAAAGTTTATATTTACTAAAATATTTGGAACAATTAAATAACATTATAAACATTCTATTAGTGTAAATTCATGTTTATTTGTATAACGCGATTAAAACATGTATATTTGTGTCATTTCACGTGTCACAAAGATTAATTACATGTTGTGTTCATATTTGATACCCAAACACGTTTTACAATCTGTATCATGTTTGTTTTTGACAAATTTGTGTCATTTAATTCGTGTCTGGCTCATATACAAGACACACAGTCTCATATTGTCATGTCAACTTTTTATGTCTTCGGATGGGTAGACATTACATCTAAAGAGCATTTGTTTTTTAGAAGGCAAAATACAAAAAATTCTGTTTGACTTGTTTTTATAGTAGATAAAAAAAATCTTTTTGCTTTAGAAAATATCTTCTAACCTTAATATTTTTTTTTCATGCCTCCCCTCCACCATGTTTTGTGTCTGCTCCACTCTCTCCACCAACTTCTATTCATGATGTCCACTCCTTTATCGGATGTTGTTCGTGATGGGTTTCGAGCCTCATTAGAACAATGTGACATCCCCAAAATCACGGCCAGAAAAGACCGGTTTTGTTTATGCTTTATAAAAATCAGAGTACTTCATTTTATAAAACCGTTGCGGAATTTGTTCCCAGAAAAACATGGTAAATACGTTATTAAAACATTTTCGAAGAAACGCATTTATTTCATTTTAAAACGTTTGGGATGTCATCGCTAATACAGAAACATAAGCATAAACAGAACTTACAATTATTTACAATAGTGATCTACATCTCTTTAAATCTCTCAGTGTAATGTCACTTCATATCGTCACCTGTGATATGAATAAACTGAGTGGGTCAAGTTGGGAAACCTGGTGAGCACATAGGGTTTTCAACCCACAATAATATAGTTATTATTTTTAATCATCAAGCAATCAACCCAATTACCCATTCCCGTTATCCTCACATTACGTCCCTAAAACGTCTAACACAAGGGACTTAGTCAAAGGACTATCATTGGGATGGAGTGTACCTGGTGAGCACACAGTTCACACAGTTCGAATGAACACACAGTTCGAATAAACACACAGTTCAAATAAACACCTACAGGTTGCGAGCTTGCTAGTGTTCCACTGGACTGTCTAGAATAGTCCGTGGTCGTCATCTATACTCCGCTAGATGACTAGATCATCAAGAACAGCTATAACGAGGCCTCTCATTATTTCATTTTATCACACAACAACTAATACATCTACCCATGTTTTACCCCAACATTTTCGTAGATATAAAATACATATACAGTTTAAATCATTGAAAACATGTATAAATCGTTCATCCAGCATAGATAGCAAGTATACAGATAATATACACGCACATCACGTAATTTATATAAAATACTTCATATCTATGTGTAAGCTGAAAGTAACTATGCACTCACCTGGTAAGGTGGCGACTCGGCACTCAGACAGCTCTTCGTTACTTCTTAAAACAATTTTTCCTTGACCAAAACCTTGTATTAATACCACTAGAGTTTAGTTTTAACGTTAATCGCGACTAATTAATAGTCTAGCTATTATTACTATTATATAAGCGTTAAATAACACTCAATATAACTCATAATAATAGCCCAAATAATTATTTTAAGGTCCTAATAATGTTACTATAATTAAATAAAAGCTATATTAAATATAGTATAGGCGTAACTCACTTACAATGGGTTTTTATTAAAAACGGGCTTCGCTGGAGCAGCGTTTCCGAGCCGAAAGCTTTTCTTCTCGGAGCCGTCGGGCGCTCCGGGGCTTTCTTCTCGTGATAGGGAGGTTCCCTAGACTTGGGAGGGGTTTAGGGAGGCTAGAGAGAAGTTAGAGAGAGAAAGAGAGGCTTATGGTGTGAAGACAATATGAGGAGTTCACCCTTGTATTTATAGGAGTTTTATAGTAAAGTAGTCTCTAAGCTTCGTCCGTAACTTTTGCATACAAGCTCCGTTTTTGTCTGTCTTTTTACCGTTGAGTTCCTATTAATGAGATCTTCAACTTTCATTTAGACCTCGTTAGCTAATTCTCATTCTATCTCGGATTTACAAAACTGTATCGAATTCGCCGCGCTCGAAAAGTAGAGACTAAGCTTCGTCCATAACTTTCGCATACGAGTTCCGTTTTTGTCTGTCTTTTTACCGTTGAGTTCCTATTAATGAGATCTTCAACTCTCATTTAGACCTCGTTGGCTAATTCTCATTCTATCTCGGATTTACAAAACTGTATCGAATTCGCCGCGCTCGAAAAGTAGAGACTAAGCTTTGTCCATAACTTTTGCATACGAGTTCCGTTTTTGTCTGTCCTTTTACCGTTGAGTTCCTATTAATGAGATCTTCAACTCTCATTTAGACCTCGTTGGCTAATTCTCATTCTATCTCGGATTTACAAAATTGTATCGAATTCGCTGCGCTCGAAATGTAGAGACTAAGCTTCGTCCATAACTTTCGCATACGAGTTCCGTTTTTGTCTGTCTTTTTACCGTTGAGTTGCTATTAGTGATATCTTCAACTCTCATTTAGACCTCGTTGGCTAATTCTCATTTTATCTCGGATTTACAAAACTGTATCGAATTCGCCGCGCTCGAAAAGTAGGGACTAAGCTTCGTCCATATCTTTCGCATACGAGCTCTATTATCGACGTTCTTTATATCCACGCGTTGGTATTTACGAGTACTACAACTTTCATTTAGATCCCGTCGGCTAAAAATCGACCGATCTAAATTCAGATTTCGGGTTGTGCACTGATATGCTAAATCTTAGAAAAATCACAACTTCCTCATACGAAGTCAGATTTGGGCGTTCTTTTTATCGACGCTCTTAGTTTAACATATTCTACAACTTTTGTTTAGATTGCTAAGGCTAAATCTCGCTCTATCGTAAATTCACTATTTACGCTTCCCGGTGCCGTGCCGGTTTTTGCCGTAAAACTTCGACAGGCCATAACTTCTTCGTTATAACTCGGATTTCGGCGTTCTTTATATGTACGGAAACCTTGTGACATATTCTACAACTTGGTTAGGGTTATTTATTCTAAATAATCTTTTTGTCGAAAAGTCGTTTTCGACCCCTATTGCCTCTAATTTGACTAGCCCGGATCTGCAGGCGTTACAATTATCTCCCCCTTAGGATGATTACGCCCGGAATCATCAACGAAACAGGGCTCGTATAATGACTCCATACGTCATCTCTTCATCCTAGGTAATAATTATAACTTCTATATTCATTCAAGTCTATCTCTTAGACTCATTGACTGTAAGCAGTACTCGATCGTGCACCTGTTCCTACCTCAGGCTAGACTCCAAATTATGACCTATCATCATGTGATGCACGTTTAGACTCAGGTCTCTTAGAGTTAAATTCTAAAACAGACTATGCCTTCCTTCATGTTCTAATGTGATATAATCACACTTTAACATGCAGCGTTTCTAGCTACCAACTTCTTTAACAACGAACGCGATACATCTATTGATCGCTTTGATTTCAATTGTTTGGTTTAAGTCGGACGCTACATCAAACTTGGTTCCCTGAACCACGCAACATACTCATCGTAGTCGGACTCAATTCGATATGACCACTAGGGTCGGAATATCAACAATCTTCTCAGTCATTACCGAAACGATGGTAACGACACACTTGAATAAAACGAAATCAATTACTAGCTTCTTGGTAACCTTGTGACTTTCCCTGATCCAAGTGTGAGTCCTGTGCTTCCGGTAGTATAGGCCTCTACTACCATTCACACCTACTCATACTCGTCCCAAGTATTGTCCCGCAGTTTTCCCAAGTCACCATGCAGCAAATCACACAACAATTTAACACACCAGATAACAAAACGAAGATTTTATTATTTTTTGAAACTATTACATAGGTGTTCAAGTTCACCCTAGACTATGCCTTTAACAGGCTACATCATACGATTCTATTTATAACTCGATCCTTGGATGTCAAGCCGTCACTCCTGAATCCTCGCATTGTCATCTGCTTCGTCCAGGATCATATGGAATGCTCTTGCCTTCGGTTTTGGCGGAATGTTTGGCTTTGTAGCCCATTCTTTCTTTGGGCAATCTTGCTTGAAGTGCCCTTCCTCGTTACATTCGTAACACACCCTTTTGTTGAATTTACACTCGTTGGCATAATGCCCATGCTTTCCACACTTGAAACAAGTCAACTCCTCACCACATTTTCCAGAGTGTTTCTTTTTGCACTTCTCGCACCATCTTTCTTCGCTCCCTCCTCTAAACTTCCTGGTACTGGTCTTGCTTCTCTCATCGGGCTTTGTAGACCCCTCAAACTTCCTCTTTTCACCAACCTCGGTCTTGTTGGCGGCTCTTCCCTTGATCATATCCTCAACCGACTTGGCAGCCAAGATAGCTGCCTCCAAGGTAGGTGCCTGACGCACTGGCACCGCGTACTCCCATGGAAGTCCTTTAGCATAATTGTCAATTTTTGTCAGCTCATCCGGAACAAGACGCAAGGCAAATTCCATCTTCTCTGTGAAGTTGTTGGTATATTCATCAATTGACATGCTTCCCTTCTTCAGGGTTAGAAACTGGTTCTCTAGCTCGAGCAGGTTTTGAGCTGAGCAGTACTTTCGTTTGAATTGCACCAGAAATTCTGCCCATATCAGTTGCAGGGGCTGGTTGGGGCTCAAAGTCTTCCCCAAGGTGTTCCACCAACGTACAGCGCCTCCTTGAAACTGACGCACTGCAAATGTGGTTTGTAGCTTCCTTCTGCAACCGCATGTCATGAAAGCTAATTCCATCTCCGAGATCCAATCCATGACCCCGATCGGATCCTCCTTTCCAGTGAAAGCCGATGGCTTGCAAGTCAGAAAATCCTTGTACTTGCATCCATTCCTCTCGACTTCGTCATCTTGGTTGTTTTGTCGAACTATTGGTGGGTTGACTTGACCAACAGTCCCACTGTAGTTTCCTTCCTCAGTCTGCCCTTCGTTCAACTCGGGTTGTTCGATCACAATGGTTGCTTCCTCTCGATTTTGCTGGAACAAACGTATGGTTTCCTCCATTTGACGATCCAACATTGCCTGGATCATCGCTTGCACTCTGGCCATCGTTATTGGCTCAGCAACGGCTACCACAACCGGTATTTGCTCAATCACTGGGGGTTGGTTTCGGTTCCCAGTTGCATTCACGTTTCCGCTACGGGTTCTTGCCATCTTGATCTATACACCGAATAAGGTGAATCTAGATCTTTACTTAAGATTGACGGTTAAATCATCCTTATCACTCCGAAACGTTTACATGCTAGTTCTAATATCGTAGTCGTACGTTTAGAATCCTAAACACATAAGGTTTCCAAACCCGGTCGGCAACAGACCATAGATCCGAACAATTAACAACATATCATGCACAAAGCATTTAGCACATAAAAGCAATTTAGGCATCATTCCTAAAATAAGCTAGTGCTCACACCTCACAATCACCGCTTAGCATTCTAAGTTTAAGTCTAGAAATAAATCCATATTCCTAGTTCGCTTAAACTAATGCTCTGATGCCAACTGTGACATCCCTAAAATCACGGCCAGAAAAGACCGGTTTTGTTTATGCTTTATAAAAATCAGAGTACTTCATTTTATAAAACCGTTGCGGAATTTGTTCCCAGAAAAACATGGTAAATACGTTATTAAAACATTTTCGAAGAAACGTATTTATTTCATTTTAAAACGTTTGGGATGTCATCGCTAATACAGAAACATAAGCATAAACAGAACTTACAATTATTTACACTAGTGATCTACATCTCTTTAAATCTCTCAGTGTAATGTCACTTCATATCGTCACCTGTGATATGAATAAACTGAGTGGGTCAGGTTGGGAAACCTGGTGAGCACATAGGGTTTTCAACCCACAATAATATAGTTATTATTTTTAATCATCAAGCAATCAACCCAATTACCCATTCCCGTTATCCTCACATTACGTCCCTAAAACGTCTAACACAAGGGACTTAGTCAAAGGACTATCATTGGGATGGAGTGTACCTGGTGAGCACACAGTTCACACAGTTCGAATGAACACACAGTTCGAATAAACACACAGTTCAAATAAACACCTACAGGTTGCGAGCTTGCTAGTGTTCCACTGGACTGTCTAGAATAGTCCGTGGTCGTCATCTATACTCCGCTAGATGACTAGATCATCAAGAACAGCTATAACGAGGCCTCTCATTATTTCATTTTATCACACAGCAACTAATACATCTACCCATGTTTTACCCCAACATTTTCGTAGATATAAAATACATATACAGTTTAAATCATTGAAAACATGTATAAATCGTTCATCCAACATAGATAGCAAGTATACAGATAATATACACGCACATCACGTAATTTATATAAAATACTTCATATCTATGTGTAAGCTGAAAGTAACTATGCACTCACCTGGTAAGGTGGCGACTCGGCACTCGGACAGCTCTTCGTTACTTCTTAAAACAATTTTTCCTTGACCAAAACCTTGTATTAATACCACTAGAGTTTAGTTTTAACGTTAATCGCGACTAATTAATAGTCTAGCTATTATTACTATTATATAAGCATTAAATAACACTCAATATAACTCATAATAATAGCCCAAATTATTATTTTAAGGTCCTAATAATGTTACTATAATTAAATAAAAGCTATATTAAATATAGTATAGGCGTAACTCACTTACAATGGGTTTTTATTAAAAACCGGGCTTCGCTGGAGCAGCGTTTCCGAGCCGAAAGCTTTTCTTCTCGGAGTCGTCGGGCGCTCCGGGGCTTTCTTCTCGTGATAGGGAGGTTCCTTAGACTTGGGAGGGGTTTAAGGAGGCTAGAGAGAAGTTAGAGAGAGAAAGAGAGGCTTATGGTGTGAAGACAATATGAGGAGTTCACCCTTGTATTTATAGGAGTTTTATAGTAAAGTAGTCTCTAAGCTTCGTCCGTAACTTTTGCATACGAGCTCCGTTTTTGTCTGTCTTTTTACCGTTGAGTTCCTATTAATGAGATCTTCAACTTTCATTTAGACCTCGTTAGCTAATTCTCATTCTATCTCGGATTTACAAAACTGTATCGAATTCGCCGCGCTCGAAAAGTAGAGACTAAGCTTCGTCCATAACTTTCGCATACGAGTTCCGTTTTTGTCTGTCTTTTTACCGTTGAGTTCCTATTAATGAGATCTTCAACTCTCATTTAGACCTCGTTGGCTAATTCTCATTCTATCTCGGATTTACAAAACTGTATCGAATTCGCCGCGCTCGAAAAGTAGAGACTAAGCTTTGTCCATAACTTTTGCATACGAGTTCCGTTTTTGTCTGTCTTTTTACCGTTGAGTTCCTATTAATGAGATCTTCAACTCTCATTTAGACCTCGTTGGCTAATTCTCATTCTATCTCGGATTTACAAAATTGTATCGAATTCGCTGCGCTCGAAAAGTAGAGACTAAGCTTTGTCCATAATTTTCGCATACGAGTTCCGTTTTTGTCTGTCTTTTTACCGTTTAGTTCCTATTAATGAGATCTTCAACTCTCATTTAGACCTCGTTGGCTAATTCTCATTCTATCTCGGATTTACAAAACTGTATCGAATTCGCCGCGCTCGAAAAGTAGGGACTAAGCTTCGTCCATATCTTTCGCATACGAGCTCTATTATCGACGTTCTTTATATCCACGCGTTGGTATTTACGAGTACTACAACTTTCATTTAGATCCCGTCGGCTAAAAATCAACCGATCTAAATTCAGATTTCGGGTTGTGCACTGATATGCTAAATCTTAGAAAAATCACAACTTCCTTATACGAAGTCAGATTTGGGCGTTCTTTTTATCGACGCTCTTAGTTTAACATATTCTACAACTTTTTTTTTAGATTGCTAAGGCTAAATCTCGATCTATCGTAAATTCACTATTTACGCTTCCCGGTGCCGTGCCGGTTTTTGCCGTAAAACTTCGACAGACCATAACTTCTTCGTTATAACTCGGTTTTCGGCGTTCTTTATATGTAGGGAAACCTTGTGACATATTCTACAACTTGTTTAGGGTTATTTATTCTAAATAATCTTTTTGTCTCTAATTTGACTAGCCCGGATCTGCAGGCGTTACAAACAACCAAAATGGCAACGAAAACAACAAACAATTTGATCTAAAACTCGAAACATGTGGATCTAAACTCAACAAATCTTTGCAACTTATTAGAACTCAATATATAGAAAACATACCTTAGATTTCTTGTAGATTTCTTCTTAAGACAATACCAATTGCTTGGACTAGAGAACCCAAATGAGAGTTTATCTTCTATAATCGCACCCAAGATGCAAAACTCTAGCAGATCTAAACAAACCACCACAACCTAAAATGATACAAGCTCAAATCGATGATTCTGATCATCGTCATGTCGTGACAAAAGAGGTGTCACGGCATGCCATCAAGCCTTCTATTTTTCTATTGTTTTCTCAAGGGAGAGTAAGAAGGCTAAGTTTTTATCTATCCAAAACTGGGATTTGACCCCTTTATTTATAGGGAGGTCGTTTGAAACCGTAAAGATAATTACCAAATCTATTAGTAATTATCTACACTTTTGATAACTATCCAAGAAACAAAACCATTATAAAATATTCCATATTCTCCATGTTTTCTAATTAATTAATTAATCTATTAATCAATTAACAAAACAAGTTCCTAAAATAAATATCTTTTCAGTTCTGTTTTATTTTGTTATTGTTTGTAACCCAAAATGACATTGTTATTTATAGTTGTTGGATTAAGTGTCTAAGCTCATAACTAAAATTGATATATACTTAAATTGATAGCAGCACAGTCCTTTTGGGCTGCCCTCAAAACTAGCAATTGGACATATGACTTTTAGAGAGAAAGATTAATTTATTATGTGAATAATAAATTAAATAAATGGTTTATTAATGTATTATGAAAATAATATATTAATTAGAAATCATATTATTTAATTAATCATTAATCAAATTAATTGTAATTAATTTTGAGATTACTTGGATTAATTAAAAATATAGAGACTGTTTGGTTATTTATTGAAAGTTGAGAAGGAAGACTCTAGAACCTCACTAGATGAGGTGGACGAAAACTTCTAGGGAAAGCCTAGAATTTTTATCCACGACCCTTTGGATAAGGGATTGGGCTGCTTGGTCACCAACTAAAGGAATCTAGGGCTTATCCCTTAAACCTTAGCTTTGGCCCAATGTTGCTCAATTATTCAATTGAGATCGTTTTCAGCAATTGGAAGTTTCATTAGAATCAGATCTTATCCCCTTCATTTGATTATTTTCAACTTCACAACTAGACTAAAATTGATTTTCACCAAAATAATCTTTCATCTAGTTACATAAATCGATGTTAGCAATTGATCATACGATTCATATCGCTTTCAACATTTTTAAGCTTCGATTTTGCTTCCTGGTAAGTGCTTTCAACTATTCATCAACATTGTCATCAGACTGAGATCGATTTTTAGCCCCTTCAATCTTTGATTTTTTCTCCTAGATCTTAAATTTCAACAATTGATCATTATCTAAGATCAATTATCAGTTCAAAGCTTTGATTTCAGGATTTAGTTATCTATTTCAAGGTTTGATTTTCATTTTTCATTCAATCAATTTGATTTTTAGCAATAGAACACCATAATAATATATATTTTTATTTGATATTATATTTAGCAATTGTAATCTTTGATTTTTGTTATTCATTAAGTAATTTGTTTTTTATGAATAAAAGTTCATGTTTATGAGATTATATATCACATCATGTTATATACCAGATTAATTTTTTATTACTTCTCTAATATGTGAAATATATTACTAAAATTACAAATCAAAAAAATAATATTATTCTAATAGAACATGTAAAATATAAGAAATATTACAACATCCTAAAACATGTAAAATCATAATACCTAGAATTACCTAGAATATCATTTATGAACCATATTACCTAGAATTACGGAAAACTAGCTACATAATTTACTCTAATTACTAATATGGAATTTGCTTTACTTTTCACTCATTATAACAACCTTCTTTTACTTATAAACAAATATAAGAAATATGTAATGTGAACCTTTATAGATTGATCACATGTGTTAGATTAATGTTAATATTAACATTACATAATATTAACATTATATATACTGTAAAGAAATGATAAACATATATAGTTCAATGTTACAAAAGCCTAAATCATATAAATAAAATCAAGGAATATCAAGTTATGCAGTAACATATGATTTATCTTATTAGAATACCTAGAATATCAATTATGTAACCATAAGATTGTCATATCCAAATACTTAGAATTACATAAAATAACAACTTACTTACTCTTGCTACCAAAACTATGTTTTCTATAAATTACTTTGGTTTCCTATAGATTATTCTAATTCTAACTCATAAAGATTCTATTAGAATATTCTATATATAACTTAGAGTATCCTAAAACATTATTCTACAAGAGTATAAAAAAGCCTAATTTTAATAAAGAAATATTTTATTAGAATATTCTACATATAACTTAAAATATCTGAGAACCTTATTCTATCATATTATTTTACATATAACTTTTGAAACGAGGTCATATAAAATATTATTATATTAGAATATTTTATATATACACATTATTTACATGTACTAAATCAACATATTCAATTGAAACCGTAGAACATTATTCTATTAGAATTCTACATGTAACTTAGAATATTCTAGAAATCCCACAAGAGTATAAAAGCCTAATTTTAATTAAGATATATTCTGTTAGAATATTCTACATATAACTTAAAATATCCAAGAACATTATTCTATCGTAATATTCTATATATAACTTGTGAAAAAAGGTAATATATAATATTATTATATTAGAATATTTTATATAAACACGTTATTTACATGTAGTAAATCAACTTATTCAATTAAAAACTTAGAACATTATTCTATTAGAATATTCTACATATAATTTAGATATCCTATAACATTATTTTATAAGAGAATAAAAAAGCTTAATTTTAATTAAAAAAAATATATATTCTATTAGAATATTCTACATATAACTTAAAACATTTGATAACCTTATTCTATCATAATATTCTACATATAACTTTTGAAAAGGGGTCATATACAATATTATCATATTAAAATATTTTTTATATACACATTATGTACATGTAGTAAATCAAGTTATTCTATCGAAAACTTAGAACATTATTCTATTAGAATATTCTACATATTATTTAAAATATCCTTGAACATTATTCTATAAAAGTATAAAAAACCTAATTTAATTAAGAAATCTTTTATTAGAATATTCTACATATAACTTAAAATATCAGATAACATTATTCTATCATAATATTCTACATATAACTTTTGAAAAGAGGTTATATACAATATTATTATATTATAATATTCTTTATATACACATTATTTACATGTAGTAAATTAACTTATTCAATTGAAAACGTTGAACATTATTCTATTAAAATATTCTACATATAACTTAAAATATCCTAGAACATTATTCTATAAGAATATAAAAAGCCTAATTTTAATAGAACGTCATACATACAAACTTTAAATATAAACTCATGTAATATGAGAAAGATGTTACTGACATTACATGACATAAACTAAAACATTATAAGTACTATTCTTGTAAATACATAACTGAATATCAACATTATATATCATATATTCTAAAATTACAACTATAATCTATATCTATATCTATCTATATCTATATATCTTATAATAGAAACATTTTTCTAAGCACCACATTGATTTGAAACTCCTTTGTCTTTTCATATTCTCAAATGACTATATTTCTAAATACCACATTGATTTGAAACTCTTTTGTCTTTTCATATTCTCATATGACTTTTCAAATGTCTTCTAAGTAATTGATTTAGCATTAAACATCAAACATGCTATATAAACTCTTACATGTAAGAAGGATGTCATAAAAAAATGAAAAGAAAAAATTTCAATAGGCACGATTCTTTTAGAACGTATTAGCAGCGATGGAGTCCCGAAAAGAGCTCTACAAGTCAAGGTTGTGGATGAATGTATCATTTTTTACTCATATTTTGATCGTGTTATATATATATATATATATATATATATATATATATATATATATATATATATATATATTCAATAGTGATGTGCAATTCGAGTTTTAGTTTTTCGAAGTTACATGTGAGAACATCATCATTGGCCTATTTGTTTTTATCTCTTCGTTTTTGTTATAAATAGTTCAATATGCTTTGTTTTTTCTTCGATTTTTGTTTCCTTTTATATTTACATTTGTACATGTATAAAAGGTTGTTTGAACCATATATTGTAATTATTTAAAGCAGTACATGTTAAGTATATTGATGTGCTCCATAATTTGTATCATAAAAGCTTAATTTCACGTCCATCGTTATAGCAAGTTGTACAAATCTTATATGAAGTGGCCTAAAATGAGAAATTTACAAGGTTAACAAAGTTTCTTTCATAATTAGTTTAATGTTATTAATAATTTTTATTATATGCCTAAAGGGCACAAATATGTCATAATGAGTTTTCATATCAACTTCGTATAAATATAATTATTTCAAAATTAATAATAGCGATATGATTCATTTAATAGCGTGTATGTGTCTATGTGCGTGTGCGTGTCTATATATATATATATATATATATATATATATATATATATATATATATATATATATATATAGACACGCACATATATATATATATATAGGGTTAGATTATTTTGTTTCTAGTAACTATTGTGTGACAGAATGCACAGATTTGGACCATCGGATGGAATATAATCAAAGGTAATGATCTGAGGGTCTATGATGGTAGAATAGGATAACATATACCATATAATCACATAAATTTCAGCATAAGGGCATTTTAGTCAATTAACCTATATTAAAAAAGGAAATTTTTGGATTTTTAAGGATAATTAATTCCTTTATTTTAAAAAATCAGAATATTTTAAATTAATTCAAAATTAGAAATTCGATTTTATTCTATCAGAATTGTAGAATGTTAACCATAAACTAGTAAATATATTCGTCGATTATATTCTTTCAGAATGACAGAATGCCAACCATAAACTAGTAAATACATTCTAAAAAGAATACACAAAATCAATTCTTGAACTAATAATATCCAAATAATTACATTGTATGATTATGATTTATTGAATAATAACAACATTCTGAAGGAAAAAAAGAAAAAAAAAACATCACAATCTAACAAAAACACTAATCTATTCTAATAGAATATTATTTTTAGCAACACTTTATACATTGTAGTATAACACATTCTGGTATAATACACTCTCGTTCTCTATATTTTCTTCCTTCTCCACATCAATGTTAGCCTGTTCAAAACCTAAATCCACAAAGAAAACATAATCAAGTTTCAGAAATTAAAAAATTCAATGCATTCTAAGAGAATAAAAACTATAAATTCTGACAGAATGTACTTGTTGTTGACAATTATTCTCAAACATTCTAACAGAATACATCTATATAAAATAAATTCTAATAGAATACATTACATAATTCAAGAGTTGTGATTGAATACATAATTCAATAGTTGTGATTGAATCATCAACACGCATATGCATTCATTCCCAGTAAACACTAGAGTATGTATTCATAATTGACAGCAAGGTAAAGAAGAAGACGAAAATGAACAGAAAAGAAACGAATTTGGAATACCTGGCTAGAAGAAGGCTTGCGTTCACCATGTAAGACAACCACATCTGCATTCGTTCCTAGTCAAGAACACAAGAAACAAACACCCATGAATTCCCTTGTCAAATACCAAAACCCAAACAAACCATGAGTTATGCTCAAACAATCAAACCCATATCCCTTCCATTATCATCAATTTTTCCAGGAAAACCCAAACACAAAGTCTTTCCTTTGATTTCTATCAAGCAATCAAACAAAAACAAAAAGAAGAAAAAGAATATTCTTTTACCTATTGGCACAGTTCACTGGAGAAGAAGAAGCAGCGATCCACGAGCACCGCAGAACCACCCTTGTGACTACTTCCCACCAAGTTCCTCTTCTCGAGAAGAAGAAGCAGCGATCCAAAATACCCTTTAATGATTTAGTTAATTATTTATTATTTCTTGAATTATCATTGGTGCATTTAGGCACACAATAGTTGCTAAAAACATTTGAACCTAACTTATATATATATATATATATATATATATATATATATATATATATATATATATATATATATTCTGTGCAACATGGGAAATTTACTTAAATCAAATTCATTTGAAATTTTCACATCAACAAAAGAGTGTTCTGAATTGTGTATACTTATGATTTCAAATATAAAGTTATTAATCACTACAACTCAAAAGTTTTTGTAACTTATGGTAGTTATTCGTAGTGATTTTTTATTTTCCTCTCAATTATAAGCATTGTATCCGTATTAGTAATATATATATATATATATATATATATATATATATATATATATATATATATACATATATATATATATATATATATATATATATATATATATATATATATATATATATATAAATAAGTTTTCTCATAAACAATCACGTGTTTTAAGATATTATTAATTAAAATACGAAGAGTTGAAAAAAGAGTGTTTTGCCGCATCATGGTTATTATTATACAGATTTTCCTAGGAACAATAAGTATTCTTTCATAATTAGTTTAAAGTGATTAATAATTTTTCCTCATATGCCTTAAAGGCATCAAACATGCTATATTGAGTTTGTATATCAACTTCATATAAATATAATTATTTCAAAGTTAATAATATGATTATTTTAATAGCATGTATTTATGTATGTGTGTGTGTGTGTATATATATATATATATATATATATATATATATATATATAATAGGTGTCTTCTGTATATTTTTTGTATGTTTTATCAGTGTTTAATAAAGTTTTTTTGTTACAAATGTTATAGTAGACATTGTAGTGTTTTAATGTTATTAAAAGTTGTAGTATTTATGTTTTTCATATATTTTTTATTCATTAAATACATAAATTAATGTACAATTTATATGCAATTTACCAATCTTAAAATGGTCAATAATATCATCAAATATTTATTTTTTTATACTATTTGTTGTTCAATATATATATAAATCAATATATGTTTTATATACACTTATTAACATTGTTTTTTCATTTATAAATATTAAATTACAATTTATAGAACTAGGAGAATGATTAAATAATTGTGTGGATGTATGTGTTTGCCGTTAAAAAAAATATATAAATATATTCTTGCGCAACACGCAGATATTCATCTAGTCTATATATCTTATAATATAAGCATTTTTCTAAGCACTACATTGATTTAAAACTCTTTTGTCTTTTCATATAAAAATGCATAAGTAACACCCTAATTTGGATCTTGCAAAAAGAATCTTCAATATGGGAGCTTTTTACCTCAAATGACTTGCTAAGCTAAAAATGATCCTGGATCTACAAGCCTAAGCTACTCCCAAGCAACCTCCAAGAGTTCTTTTTCTTCTTCTTCTCATTAAGACACCACCAAATCTCACTTTCAAGCTCAAAACTTACAAGAGGCACTTAGGGTTTTGTTTTTAGGGTAGAGAGTGATGGAGGCTTATCAATAGAATGTCCAAGAGTAGTATAAGTTGTTTAAAAAGGGCACAAACCCTAAAAATTATGGTTTGTCTCTGCTATGTACTTGTTCATATTCTGTTGACGCGTCTTGATCAGATGACGAGCTATCAGACGAGGTATCATTAAGTATGACTTTTTTTGGCCTTTATCTATTTCTGATGATAGGAATTGTTCAATATTCTTTCTTTTAGGATCAACAACTCGTTTTTCCTTTGATTTAGTAGTTTCTACATTTCAAGTGTATCAATACATAAACCATATTTTTATTGAAACAATAAAACTACGATATAAACAAATAATTTATTATACTATAATATTCTAACATTTTGATAATAATTAATTGTTTAATAAATAATTTACAATTAGAGAATTTTATTTTATTTTTACATTTAGTTTTACACAAATCTAATATGATAAAGGCATTATTAACAATACAGAAAGTATAATCTATGAGATAAAATAAAATAAAAACATAACTATCCACATGGTACTGACTCTAGATAAAGTTTATATTCCTTTAATTTCGATTAGTAATATCTAGTATAATTCAAACAAGAGATTTAGTATTGCATAAAATATAAAAGATCAGATAACCTAATCACCTAATCAGACCTTTATGTTAATAGACACCACCAACCTATACCAACAATTTCATTAGCTTTCGATGTGTATCAAACACTAATCCTAGCTACAGTTAACAATTTCAAATATATTTAACCAAAACTACAATAAAGAAGTTCATTTTTGGCCCCAACTATAGTGAATCTTGATTAAACACTAACCATAACTACAATATAAATTTTAGAAAAATAATTCAATAAATTTAAATAAATAGAATAATAACTTTTTGAATCCTATTATAAGAGATGATTTAGAATCTACATTATCAAGAATCCAAATCTGAATAAGTATATTATTGAACTAAAACAAAAGAGATGAATTCGATTATGTCAAGACAGAAAAACAAATTCTCAAAACATATTATATTTTTGACTTATCAAAGTAAGCAGTAACCTCTGGTTAATTAATAAAGAACATCTGAAATCAAATTTATAAAGTAACACTTAATTTAACAAATCATCATATGTAGAATATTAAGTTATCAAATACTATTTTACTAATATTTTTACCAGATCATCTAACTAATCAAACAAAGTAACATCTTAATCGAATTAAGAAGTACCATATGACTTATCAAACCAGAATACTCAGAATATCATGTTATCAAACAATATTTCACTAAAATTTTACTAAATAAACCAATTACTCAAACAAAATAACTTCTAAAATCAATTTAGGAAGTTAGTTATGACTCATCAAATTAGAAAGTAGAATATCAAGTTATTAAACATTTATTTACTAGATTTTTACTAGATAATAAGATAAATCTAACAAAATAAGATCTTGAATCAGATTATATTTCAAATGCCAGGAATATCTCTACATATTTTATGAATAGCTTCATTTATGCATAATAACATAGCATAGATTGTAGATTTATTAACATTGAAATTGTTAACAACCAAAGATGAGTCAGTGGAATCTTTTTTTACTTGATGCGAAGAATCCTTCCTCAACTGAGAATCATGAGAAGCAGTGTTAATTGAAGGATTGTCGGAAATATGTATGTGCTAAGAAGGTTTTATTGTTTATTAAAACAAACCAACGAGCTGATGATATTGGAGATTCAAAATCGAAATCAGAAGCTTAAGATTAAAAATCACAAAATAAGGTTTTGGGGGGGTTTTAATGTAGAATCAAAATCAGATTATATCGAAGGATCCATTCTTGATGATAAATTAGAATAAAAAGGGTTAAAAACAATGTAACTGAGCTTAATTTGAGGTAGATCCAAATCACAATTATGTTCCTAGGGTTTCGAATCCATAAATCTGGACTGCAATTGAATTTGAGATCGTATGTGGAGAGAGGATTTTGGATGAAGAAAGATGTGTAGAGATATTGAATGACGTTAGAATACAGATATAATGTAAATTGTCATAATTACCCCTATGTGTCCTTTTCTAATCCTCAACTTTGAGATAATTGCAAAACTGCCACCGTCCATAATGTTTTAATTGAATTAAATGGATTTAATGACAGTCATACAAAATCATAGATGAATGGTTGAGATCTTATCCACATATCTCACAAAATTTAATAGTCTTAAATGAACTTAACCATATATATATATATATATATATATATATATATATATATATATATATATATATATATATATATATATATAAGGGTGAGATCCATTGAAAACTCATAGTTTTCCGAGAACCTGAGAATTAAAGGTGGAGCATTAGATCAAAATTAACTCATTAAGGGCATGATCGTCATCTTATTGATCCCATTTAATGTTTATTTTTTTTATTGGAAATAATAACAATTTTTTTTAAAAAAATTAACATAATAAATCAAATTTCGGATTTAAAAAAAAATAATTTTTGATTTTTTTTAAATAAAATGGAGATTCAGTATTTTTTTTTCAGAAAACAAGAATTTTTAAAAAAACTGAAAAAAATATATTTTCAAAAAAAACTGCAATTAAAAAAAAACAAATTTTATTTCTGCATTTAAAAAAAACTACAATTTTTTAAAGAAAAAACTGTATTTTTTTCAAAAAAAACTATAATTTTTCTAAAAAAAAAACCTTGCAATTTATTAAAAAAAAACTGCAATTTTTGTTATAAAAAACTGCATTTCTTTTCAAAAAAAAAAAAAAAAAATTGAAAATTGCATTTTTTTCAAAAAAAAACTGCATTTTTTTTAAAAGTAAAATTTTTAAGAATCAATAAATTAAAAAAAAAACTAGAATATTAAAAAAAAAACTCTAATATTTTGTAACAAAGAAATCAACGTTTTAGGTGCATATATATGTATATTTTTTAAATGCATATATGCATTTTTCTTATACTATATTATTCGTATGTAAATCATAAAAAACTCATTTTTTGTTAATCAATACATAAACATAATACTACAAGTATTTTATTCGATATAAAATAAAATATAAAAAAATATAAAAACTATAAAGATTCACAGTATGATCATTTCTTCATATCAAGATTTCCATATTTTCTTCAATTTTTCACTTTTCACCATATTTTCCACAAATTCTTAAACATCTACCAGAAAATTAAAAAAATTGATTAATCCACGAACACTCATATGAATCATATGTGATTCACGTGTGATTAAATGTGAATCATATGTGAATTACATGTGAATCATATGTGAATTACATGTGATTTACATGTGAATCACATGTAATTCATATGTGAATTACATGTTATTTACATACGAATCACATGTAATTCTTATGTGATTCACTTGTGATCTACATGTGAATCACATGTAATTCATATGTGAATCACTTGTGATTCATAAGTAACTCATATGTGATTCACTTGTGATTTACATGTGAATGCCACATGATTTACATGTGAATCACTTGTGATTTACTTATGAATTACATGTGATTGCTATGTAAATTACATATGAGTCACATGTAACTCATATGTGATTCACTTGTGATTTAGTGTGACAACCCGAAATTTATCCCGTCATTTTTTTAACCTCATCGTCCGTTAACCTTTTGGATTAGGTTAATTAAATAGGGACTTTATTATGACTTCGTAAGGGTTGGGACAAATTAGAAACACCCTTAATATTCCTTTGAAAAATTTTAGTTACAACCAAGTCAAATTACAACCATTTAATCGGGTGCGACCAAAAGCCCCGTTTAACGTCAGTATCGGGTAGATTTCCTCCAAGCCACAAACTCAAACCCTATATAAGGGTGAGTGGACTCCATTTGGAACTTTTCCACCCTCTCTCTACTCTCTCTCTCTACAAGTTGCCTTCGATCCAAAAACGCCCATTTCAAGCTCCAAAATCGTAGGTAATTTATCCTAACTTGTTGTTTAGCTCATTTAACATGCAAATTCGTGTTTAAGACATCCAATAGGGGCCAAATCATGTGTTTACGGCCCAAGAACACTCTTGGACCCTAAACACCCATAATTGGGGTTTTGAAGCCCCAAAACCCTTCTAAATCACTCCTAGGGCTTAGATATGACTTGTGGACTTACACATACGAGCTTAGAACACCAAAACCTTACATTTTGAGGGGTAAACATGAGTTTATGGCTCAAGAACACTCTTGGACCGTAAACCCCTCTTCATGGGCCGTGAACACCTTTTAAGGTGTTAAACTTGCCCTTAAACACCTCCTATGGCTTGGGAAAATGTCTAGAATCAACCACAAATGAAGTAGGGGCTTTAAACATCAAAGAAACCAAGGACCTAGGAGTTTACGGCTGTAAACCCCCCAAGGATTGGTCCATGGGCCGTAAACTCCCATAATGAGGCCAAATGATGCTCTAACTTCTCTATTTGACTTGGAAATATGCATAGAACTTTATACCCTTTCATTTAAGACCTTAAATTATGAAGGGAATGACCAAGTGAGAGTTTACGGCCGTAAACTCTAGGTTTACAGCCGTGAACTCCCTAAAATGGTCCATTTGGAACCTTAACCCTTTCCTATGCCCTAGATTTGAACCTAGCCTAATTCTACGAGTGATATAAGACCTTAACACATCCAAGAGCACACCACCCATGAGTTTACGGCCGTAAACTCATGGGGATATGGTCTTAGGGCCAAAAACTCTATAAAGAGTTTACTCTTGAAGAGTAAACTCCCTAACTAGGCCATACACTCCCTTATTGCAACCCAATAGCCTCCTAGCACTTGACCAAAGTGTTTTTCCACACATTAGGATGCTTATACGTGATTAATTAGTATTATAAACACTAATTGTATGTAAACATATGCCTTCATATGTTACTAGGTCACTAAGTGTGTTCAAGTCTTCACTTGACACCGAGCACCCAACCGGCACCTCCATCCGATCCACTTACAACAGGTGAGTTCATACCCCTGAATTAACCTTTTAAATGATTTTAACTGCTTTTATAGGGGGGGAATACAAGTTGATCTATACAGTTATTATATAAATCACATGTGATTGATATCTGTATAGCAAAATGGATTTTCGCATGTTATACTGTTTTATCCAGCTTAAGATTTTCCAATCTCGCTTTCAACTCTTGTTAAAGGTTTTCCAAAGGTTTTTCTTCACTTAATCTGTTTTATAAAAATCATTTTCAAAGTTGTTATGAGAGGTTTTTCAAAGGATTCCAAAGATTTTCAAACTTGTTTTACAAACTGACATCAAGTCGTAAATTTCTTATGTGTAAAGGTTTTCCAAAGTTTTCATCAAAGTTTTCTTCTATGCTTTTATTTCGTTAAATGCATGCCTGTATTTGTAAAGTTATATAAATAATGTTTAAAGGACTTAGGAAGGCTAGTTCACCTTATTTCCTTTTCCTCGTTGGGATGTGGTCTGGTGGGTATCGGTTATCCATCCGAAGGTCGTTTAAACATTAGTTATATATCATGTATACATATATAGACATAAAAGCACTCACTCTCTCTCTCTCTCTCTCTCTCTCTCTCAGCCAGTGCATCGCCTTGGGTAGTAAAGGCCTCCCTCTATTATTCATGTTTCTAGAACCCTATTAACTATTATAGGAATAGTTAGGAGACTCTATCTCTATCTCTATCTCTATATTTGTCTCTATCTCTATCTCTATCTCTATCTCTGTCTCTGTCTCAGTCTCTGTCTCTATCTCTATCTCTACCTCTCTCTTTTACTTTAGAATGTGACACACTATTTCCCTCTATGACGCTTCATTGCGCCAACGCCGTGTAACTAGAGTCTCCGGGAAGGAGAGCAAACATCATGTGTATAGATCTATACGGGACTGACACTCCCACACATTGACTACTAGCTACAGTCCGCGCCGGTAAGGCCCATGGGTGACATAATGCCACTACCTCTTCTGCCACTACCTCTACGCGTGACTTGGAGGGTCATCGGATACTCTATCGTCGATCAGCATGGTTACATACGATTTCACATTCACCCTTTGTTTTAGACCTTGCTAGCTGTATCGTTCATTTGATACTATATGGGGTCTGTGTTTCTTTGTTTTAGACCTTGCTAGCCGTATCATTCATTTGATATCGTCTGGGGTCTGTGTTTCCTTTTGTTATATTGAGCCAGGTGTATCATTCATTCGATACTCTCCTGGAGTCTGTGATTTCTTTTGCCTTAGTCAGCAGTATAACTGCTGAGGCATATGTTATTTTTCCCTTAGTATCTTCACTTTTGATTTTCTCATTACTCTTTTAAAGTCAATTCTGTATTTGGTAATGATAGTAATTTGGGGAAAACTACTCCTTAAAGCATAAATCAGTCGGGTCTTGGTAGAAGACTGTTTTTATTTAGAAAATATAGGATTTTCTGGAAAGGACGCTAATACACCGTAGATTCTAAACTACTACTTTTCATAAAGTTATTTTGAATAAAAATGCATATTTATACAAATGACACTAAATACTTATGGACTCACCAGCATTATAAAATGCTGATACTCGCTTTCAAAATAACTTGTATTCTCAAGTCAACGATAGACAGGTACATCCCAGGAGCTTTTGTGATCAAGACAACCTAGTACCGAGCTACATCTATGTTATGTTCTGTAATTACTTTGATATTACTATAACATGTAACCAATGTAAAATTATTACTATTAATGCAATGGTTGTTGTACTTTGATTACTATACTGCATATGTTGTGATACTTGACGTCATCCGCCGTTCCGGTTTTGGGGTGTGACATTTACATGTGATTTATATGTGAATCACATGAAATTCATTGGTGAATGGCATGTAATTCATATGTGAATCACATGTAATTCATTAGTGAATGACATGTAATTCATATGTGAATCACTTTTGATTTACTTGTGAATTACATGAGATTCATATGTAAATTACATATGAACCAGATGTAACTCATATGTGATTCACTTGTGATTTACATGTGAATTACATGTGAATCACATGTAATTCATATGTGAATCACTTATGATTTACTTGTGAATTACATGTGATTCATATGTAAATTACATATGAATCACATATAACTTATATGTGATTCATTTTTTATTTACATGTAAATTACATATGAATCACATGTAATTCATATGGGAATCACTTGTAATTTACTCGTGAATTACATGTGATTCATATGTAAATTACATATGAATCACATGTAACTCATATGTGATTCACTTGAGATTTACATGTGAATCACATGTAACTCATGTGTGAATCACTTGTGATGTACTTGTGAATTACATGTGATTTATATTTAAATTACATATGAAGCAAGCACATGTAATTCATATGTGATTCACTTGTTATTTACATGTGAATTTAAGGGTGGTAAATAGGTAAATTAAAGATTGGAAAATTGTTATGATTGGAATACTACAAAAGTAGTTATGAAAATTCAAGATTGGAATTGGAATTGAAACCGGAATGTGAAATTTTGGTTGGGCGGAATGGAATTCAATACTAAAAATGAAATCTTTATTTTTATTTAAATATTTTTTGTTTATTGCAAATGCATAAAACAAATTTTATTTTTATTTTTATTTATTTTTGTATATGTAATGAGAGCATTTGGTCTTTAATAAAAAAGAAAAAAAATGAAAATTTTGAGTACCTTTCATGGAAGCAATCATGGCCATGAAAGTCTATTCCACATTGGTGGAATTTTTTAAAATGGTTCCAGGAATGGAATTGCAAGTTAGATTCACTTGAAACAAAGAACAAAAAAATTGAATTTAGAAATTACTTTTGTTTGTGTAATTCAAGTGCTCAAAAGTTGTTATGCCATGAACAAAAAGAATTCAAGTTAATCATTATACATATTGATGAAGTGGTAAATCTTTATGTTCTAACAAATACATGAGAAAAGATCGTTTGAGATGATATTATGAATATATGATCATCATCTAAAACACATGATATAAAATTAAATATGGATTTTTATAATGAAAATGAGTGATTCTACAATGTTGACCTCAAACAACATGTCTATTCTATTTTATGTGGATGAAAAATGGTGATTTATCCTCAAAAAATCACAAAGCACCCAAACCTAATGAAAATACTGCTATATATGCCATCTCTAGATCTATAAAAACTCGTATTTTAATTTCAACAACGGTATAAGCCTTTGAATCCATTCTAAATTTCAATCGCAAGGTTACATTTAATTCATATATAGACCTTGAAATCGAGCATATCTTCTATCAACTTCAAATATTATATTCAAAATTAATGTATGTTCCATTAAATTTTAGGTCACGATGAAGAGAATTGCCAAATGCTAATTTGCCAAGTTATTTTACTTATCAGAAAAACACGAATGAATTAACTAGATGAAATCATGTTTTGTTAAATAAACAAGCATCAAAGTTTTCACAAAAAAATCGAATAACTATAGCAATATAATTCAATTCCGATGACGGATAGTTGAACATGAAGTTACAGTGATTATTTTCAATTTATCAATATTCACTGTCATTTCATTGTATTTTTGAACATTTTATGCTTATTACAGTGATTATTTGCAAGGTTCATCTGTGACGTGATTTTAATGTGTAAATATTTACCTGGTGAACAATACTAGAAAAACATGTTGTCAAAAGCATGTTATCCCCATTTCAGAAAGGAAAAGCGTTCATCGTTGTGTTGAAATTCAAAGTACATGTTTGCTTGAACAACATTTGTACTTCTTGAAACATCAACTTGAACTGAATGGTCAATTACAAGGTCTACTGGCACCTGGGAAATATGAAGATTTGAATTATTTAAAAACTGTTGATGCTTTAAAAAATATGTGAAGTGGATAATTAGAATATTACTTACCAATGGGTTGATCTTCTTGGAGTCACCACTGAGTCTATTCATAGCATCTCATATACAAGCAAAGTCAACTACAGCTAGAACTCCAGTAAAATCCTAAGAAAATATCATGGATTATTATAAACAAACAAAGGAATGCAAAGTTGTATACTTGTATTAAGCCAATATACATTGATACTAAAGCAATGCAACTAAATCTGGTTTAGGACTTTAATCGAGCAGCTTGCATGCACTTCAGAAAACCTAACACTTTGAATACAAATTGACTATACTTTCACCAGAAGGGTCCATGTTAAAGAGAATAACAATATTCATAAGGCCACACATGAAGGAAAATAACACTAGAATTTTATATTTTCACGAAAATGTTCTTAATAAGAAACCTTCTAAATCTAAGTAATTTCAATATCACGTAATGTATTGAATCTGATAACTAACTCAGTATACGAACAAACATATGATAAGCATATAGATTGTCAAATTAATTTTGGTAATGCAGAAAAGAAAAAGTGAAATATGATCTAAAAAACCGAAGAAATGCAGAAAAATAAAAACCACTGTTTAGGCAACTTCTAGTGGAGGGAAATCTCTAGATTAAGAAGCTTAAACACAAATAAGCAGTATCTGTCACAATCAAAGAAGAATTCAAATCAAAATTGAAGAAACTAACATACTTTAAAAAGCTTCAATTTTTGGACATCACATTCTCTAACTCTCACCATTTGAACATATCAGAGTAATTAACAGGTCACTAGATTGGAAGTCATCATTGATTGTAGTATATCTTCAATGTATAATTTTAGATGAAGAATAACACATATCAGTGAACTCTTTAATAAATCCTAGTGAAGACCTGATGCAACAGCCGATGGTAAACAAAGGTTCTGATTGAGAGATTCAAATCAATCGGTGATGCAATTGATTTTTGGGGAAAACATCATAAAATATCTAAGTTTGAAGGAAACAGATTCTGAGCGTATTTGCTTTCCTAGGAAATTAATTTTTTATATCATATATCAAATAAAACGCAAGCTTTTACTTTACTTGCTGATCAAAGTTCCACTAAAATACACCCAACACTCCATTTATCACATGGATAACTCTATACATGCCCTGTATATCAATACACAGTTAAGAACACCAACATGATTAAAGAAGGATTGAGAGATATACGTTTTGGATGCAGAAAACATGATTAAAGAGAGATTGAATGATCACTTTTTAGTTGTTGATGAAAAATGATGCAACATATAGTTTTTCCAATGAGATGTCAATTAGAAAACAATTACATTATAAGTTCATGAAAAAAAGAATAGTGTTGACATAAAAAATATATATTTAATCTACATGCTTACAGTAAAAGAGGAACATGAATGAAAATTTTACAATCATTTGAATTTATTAGCTTCAAGTAATATAGATTATCAAACAAAATTGTTATAATAAAACAAAATTGTTATAATAAAACAAAAAAACAAGTATTTAAACCAAATCCTAATTCATCAAATAGCAATTGTCCATCGATTGAGCACATTTGATTAAACTAAAATAAAAAGCCACTACCGATGAACGGAATCAAATTAAATCAAAAGGCATTATGTATAAACAAAATCAAATTATATTAAAATTTTACATCGTTCATGAATTTCGAGGGATAAAACATCCATTAGTCATCGATTAAGAAAATTTTGATAAAATTAAAATAAAACCTTATCGGTATGTCAGGAAAGAGATGATACATCACTGTAGGATCCAATACCATAAAAGAAGGATGTTGAGGGGAAACACCGAAAACAAATATTCGATCGACAGAGGATCGTCTTCTCCAATTGAATATTCAATCGGATGTATGATCGACACGGGGCACTAGTCCATTCAGATCTTCATTCTACAGAGCAAAGCAAAATGAGATCGGCGATGAAGTTGTACTCCGGTGAACCAAAGATGTAGATGTGTGACGACGTGAGAGATAGATAGTGAGTGAAAGATAGATCTAGTGAGGATTAGAGACAAAAAGATAGATATGGTAAGGAATACAGAGAGAAAGTATGAGTTTTTAATAATTATATTAATTAAGTTAATTATTAATTATTAGACAATAATAAATTTCATTCCCAATATACCCCTCTAATTATTTCTAAAATGTCTAAGATACCATTGGAGTTGTTGATAATTACACATATGCCGTCGTTGATCACGACCATTAAAACTTTTAATCTAACACACCAATTTTAGTTCTCTGGTTCTCAAATCATCAGGAAATTATATGTTGGGTCAATATTATGGTTTATACTTTTCTTTTCTAGGAAATTGTAATTTTCTGTAATATTTTATGAGTTTACGGTCAGGTTTACGGCCAAGTGGGTGTTTACGGCCGTAAACCCTGTTTACGGCCCATGTTTTTCATGTATATATAGGGGTGAGGGGTGTGAAGAATAGATTGATGAACACTAGTGGAGAGCTTACGTGTGTGCTTTTGAAGGTGTTCTAGAGAGAGAAGAACAAGTGTGTGTGTGTGTGAATCTTATATCCGGATCTTCATTCTAATCATATCATACAAGATTCATCATCTTCTTCTTCTCCTTCTCTTCTATTTGATCTGACATCATCCGTTTGATTGGGATTTCACACCATCAAACGGATCTGATTGATACACAAGCAGATTGGGGACTTACAAGTGGTATAAGAGCTTAGATTGTATCACTCATCTTTGTCAGATCTGGAGCCGATTTGATCATATTTTGGAAAGATTTTTGCGTTTTTGGATAGATCTCTGAAAATTAGGGGGGGTTTGTTCTTTGTGTTTTTCATAAAAACGAGTTTTGGAGCAAAAATGGTGAAAACGTCGTTTTTTTCGCGATCTGAAGCTGTGTTTACGGTCTTTGAAGGGTTTACGGTTCGGAGTTTATGGCCGTAAACGTGTTTACGGTCGTTGGAGTTTGCGGCCGGCGATTTACGGCGGCGGTTTGTGGCCTCGGCTCGGTGGACGGTGGATTGCGGCTCGGTTCGGCTAAGTTGCGGTCGGCTTGAACGACTCGGTGGCTTTCTCTCATGCGCATCTTATTAAAAAAACTGAAGCGAAATTGAGTTTGCCGGGGATCAAACCCGGGACCTCTAGTTCATCTCCATCGCCCCTTACCAGTTCGTCTAGGAAGTCTCTTGGTTCAATGCTTCAAAATTTAATTCAAAAGCAGTCTTGTTCGGTTCCTAATTTCGCATTTTGACACTTTCAGCCCAAAACTCAATTTCTTTTCATTATAAATTCCAATTTCAACCAAAATTTGAAGTGTTTAAATTTTGACTTTCATTTTTGACTTTTACTTAAAATTTTAACTTTGACTTTAAAGTTTGATCTTTGACTTTAAACTTTGACTTTTAAAATTTTCAAATTTAGCTTTTCGGTTTGACATTTAAGTTTGACTTTTTAAATTTGACTTTTGAGGTTGACTTTTGAGTTTTTAGTCAAAGGGCATATTTTACAAAAAAATGAGTTCTTCAAACGTTCCAGTCAATAAAGTTTCATGTTCTCAATCTTGTGAAACTACGATCAAATTTCTTCGGGACCAAATTGATTTATTAAAAAGAGAAGTTGAGGACCTGAGATATGAAGGATATCAACTCAGGAAAGGACAGAAACCCCTGAAGGCTGAATCAGAAACAAAAATAAAGGGTTTTAGAAGAATTTAGTCAGAATACAGTGAAAAATGTGAACTGTATGATTATGTTAAGAGACAAAATGATGAGTTAATTACCGAGTTTGATACATTAAAAAGACAATTTGAAACCACAAATTTTGATTTTAGAAAATTTGATGGATCAAGCGAGGTAGTTGCCAACATGATGGATCACTGCATGCAGTTCAAACGAAATCAGTCAAAGGGTTTAGGATATGATAGTGTACCTCCTCCTTATAATCATACATATCAGTATCAACCCTTATCCAAAGAGGAGATTGCCAACGAACCATTCATGGTTTATGGAAAGCCATCTAGTTTTGTTTCAGGAGGATTTATTAATGTTGAAAGTATTAACGTTTCTACTTCCCCTGCAGATCAATCCTTAGATAAGTCGAAGCTCAAAGTTGAAGGATCTGTTTCTAATAACAAAACTGAGCCTGAACCTGATGTTTTTGTTTCCAATGAACAACCTTCTGTTTCTGATATTAAAGTTGATGATACATCTTGTGATGTCTTTGATGCTTTTGCATCGGATCATGTTGAGTTAATTTTTTTTTTTAACATATTTGACTATTTGTTTGAAAATAATGATGTTCCTGTTTCTAGCACAACTACTTCATGTGCAGGTAAAGTAGCGGAGGATGAGAACAAGGAGAACACCTCTGAACAAACCAACATCTCCTTGAGCTCTGAATATGTTGCTTCGAACTCAGCTGCTTCTTATCAACCTGCTGTTGAGAAATACAGGCCACCAATCCAGTGAAACAGAGTGCTTGTTGTAACTGTGCGTGTGGGAAAAGCAAGAGACAAGGCAAAGACACGCCACCAGGGGCAGGAAGAAGCAATTTCCCAGTGAAGAAAAGGACTTGTTTTCACTGTGGAACACCTGGACACATTGCTAGAAACTGTCCAAATCGCGCATATGTTATTTACTATGCACAAGGCTGGTAGAATGCGCCAATAGGGAGATACTCCAAAAGAAACCCCTCAAGGTCACGTTCATACCATGATGACTGGAACGCGCAGAAGGCCAAGAATCAAACCCATAAGGCTAAGAATTCGAATACCAAGGGCAAGAAGGGTATGTCAGCCAAGAAGTCCAATCCAAGAGATGCTCCCGTGAAGCCAAAATCAAAGTCATCTCAACGACCGACATCAAGATCAAAAGCAAGTACTGAGCCACCCATCAGATCGAAAAAGAAATGGGTTAAACCCAACTACAAATGGGTTCCAAAGGCTTACTCTCCCAAATCTTCTAACGATTCTAATATTTCTTCATCTTCTGTTTGTGATAAACAAGATATGTCATGGGAGAGAGTACCGTGCAAGGATGAAAAAGGTCATCCCAGTTTCAAAATGGAATGGGTTCCAAAGACCAACTAATCTCGCTCTGTGTCGGAGCAGCTATGGAGGCATATCATCAGACTTTGGTTTGTTGATAGTGGCTGTTCCTGACACATGATAGAGGACATCTCTCAACTATACAACATTCAGACCTTTGTTTGAG
Source organism: Lactuca sativa (assembly GCF_002870075.4). Taxonomy (NCBI): domain Eukaryota; kingdom Viridiplantae; phylum Streptophyta; class Magnoliopsida; order Asterales; family Asteraceae; genus Lactuca; species Lactuca sativa. Next base: position 303,722,496 of record NC_056627.2, on the reverse strand, counting down.
AGTATGTGTCTTTTTGCAGGAAAGGAAGAAAGGAAGAGATCACAAATGGGGTTAGTGCTTAATGACATGAAGAATTTTCGGATCTGTTATGAGATTATGCGTGCTATTCTCAGACCTTCTGGATGCAAATTCAATCAGTGAATTACGGTTTGCATTTTCTTTTCTATACTCCTGAGTTTATCTTACTCTGATTCGCTTTAAACACTAATTTTTGTTTTAGGATAGTTTAAATTTGCGCATTTACTTTCGTTTCTCTCCTATGCATAAATTTAGGGGGAGAAATAAAAACAAAAAAAAATTAGAAAATTTAAAAAAAAATCCAAAAACATTAGAAAATCAGAAAATCCAAAAATATTTTGGTTATGGAATGTGAGATGTTTAGGGAAGTGATATTATCAAGTGATAACAGGCAATCTAAGTTTGTGTAACGTACCAAAAGGTGAAGGGTCTATGCTCTGGTTTGATGTGTCGGTAGGCACGAAACATTCTAAATGGACATGACTAGGCCGAGTTGAACTTAGGAAATTTATGGACATGACAAATCTTGACTTAGTTAGATCCGTTTAGCCTGACAATATGACGCTTGGATAGGTTGAGCAGGTAGATATATATATGGGAATCTACTGGTCACATTAAAGAACTTGTACTTGGAATCGTGGATTAAGTTTTCCTAGATGTGCGGATTCTGTCCTTAATTCCGGTATTGATGGGGCGACTGGTAAATTCCGATGAATTAGGTCTGTAGAAAATTGTTTTCTTTCTCTATCTGTCTGTTAGTCATATGTTACCTCCTTTGCGTGACTCAAAATCCGTCCTGGACTGTAGCATATGCAATTCTATTTCTCTGCATCTTCTCTCTATGCAATTGTTTCTATCTGTTAGCCATATACTGTCTCCTTTGCATGACTCACAATCCGACCTGGTACACAGTATATGCACCATTCTTTTTCTCAATCCCTCTAAAACTTCAGTTAGTCATATGTTCCACCCTCTGCGTGATTGGAAGAGATCCGACCTGGGTGCATAGCATATGCATTCTAAATCTATCTTCTCTCTTAATGGTTGTCTGCTCACTCGATGTAAGGAGTACTCTGGAAGTCTTTGATTAATGGGGCATATCAGGAAGCGGGAAACATGTTCCAATACAATTAAAATTGAACATTCAAAGATTGTCTATAGATCTCGTTGCTCAATTTAGGTGGAAAACAATATCCCTGGTCGTCGTCAGCTGAATGGTCCTTAAGAAATATTTTCTAGGAACTTAGGATCACTTTGTCTTATAACTAATCGTATGTCCTAATTTTGTCACAATTTTTCGTGTTTAAGTGGATAACAATACCAATGATCGACCAGACAAAGACGTGAAGATAGAAGGTACCGACAAGCAGATAAAGGTTGTCTAAAACTTTGATCCCAAATCACTCTTAAAATTAGATATCATTTTATTTTTGTTAAATTTGTTTATAGTTTCTTCTAATTTAAACATTAAGGGAGAATTAAAATTAAAAAAAAAAACCAAACAAAAATCAGAAATTATGAAAAATCCAAAAATATTGTGTGTTAAAATTTTCTTTTAGTTTTGTTTTTTCTTGAAAAGTGCATTCAGGTGAAGTTGAAACTCATGGAAGTTTGTGTTGAAGATTTCTGAGCCAAGGCTTCATTCGTGATCATCGAAGAATTCTCATTCGAAGGAGCAAGAAATGAAGATTATTCTTTCGACATTCAATCTTTCAGCCCCAGAAGCAAGGTGAAGCTGAAATTGAAGAATTTGTGACGGATTGCATTAAAGCCTCCTCAATCAGTCTGCTGCTATCTTTGTACCTGCTGAAGTGATCTAGAAGTTCAGTTCTCTCTGATGTTCTCTCTGATGATTCTCAAGCTGAAAGCGCTATCTTTCAAGAATCAGTACGTCAAGCCTCCTCACCCAATGTGCGTTCAAAGTAAAATTCTGAAGAAAAGCCCAACTGCTCAAGATGAAGTCATTCATTGAAGATAAATGCTGAAGCCAAGCTCTCGATGAAGATTAACAAGAAAAGCCAACTACTTTTTAGGAGGAGCTTGTTGGGTCAGTTAAGAAAAGAAAGCTATAAACCAAGGGGGAGATTGTTGGGTCAATATTATGGTTTATAATTTTCTTTTCTAGGAAATTGTAATTTTTTGTAATATTTTATGAGTTTACGGTCAGGTTTACGGCCAGGTGGGTGTTTACGGCCGTAACAGGTTTACGACCGTAAACCCTATTTACGGCCCGACCGTAAACCCATTTACGGCCCATGTTTCTTATGTATATATAGGGGTGAAGGGTGTGAGGAATAGATTGATGAACACTAGTGGTGAGCTTAAGTGTATGCTTTTGAAGGTGTTCTAGAGAGAGAAGAACAAGTGTGTGTTAGTGTGTATGTGAATCTTGTATCCGGATCTTCATTCTAATCATATCATACAAGATTCATCATCTTCTTCTTCTTCTCATTCTCTTCTATTTGATCTGACATCATCCGTTTGATTGGGATTCCGCACCATCAAACGGATCTGATTGATACACAAGCAGATTGGGGACTTCCATTATATATATATATATATATATATATATATATATATTATACTATATATAAAACATATTAGTCATATCATGAATTTTAAGAGGTACAAGATACAACACTTTTTGTATAAATCAATTATACAAAACAAAATCATTAATACTTACCAAAATTTTGAAAAATTTGAATTAAGGAAGGTTATTAAAAATTTAATTTGGAGCAAAAGAACAATTATAAAATATTAAATTCATAAATATAAATTAAGTTACATTTCTTAAACTAGATACAGATAATAATTAATTTACATCAAATATATAAATATACAATATAAATATATGTCTAAACATAAATATTTTAGTTAAAAGTAATAATTTTTTCTTATTACATAATAACTAATATAAACAAAATCTAATAATTATTTTCCCGTAAGAAAACTATTCGCTAAAAAAACTATTTATTGCTACTTCTTTGCGCACGCACACATCTAGTTTGTATATATATATATATATATATATATATATATATATATATATATATATATATATATATATATATATATATATATATATATATATATATATATATATATATATATATATAGGGTTAAGTTCATGTGAGACGGCCTAATTTTGTGAGACCGTGAGACACATTTTTTTATTTTTTTAGTTAATTCAAGTTCCGAAAAGAATATTTAATAAAAGAATTTTTGGATTTTTCCATTTATTTTACATTTTAAAATTATTTTTTAGAATATGTACAGTGTAATATTCTATTAGAATATTTCACGTATTTTAAAAAAAATGGGATTTTTTATTTATTTATTTTTATTTTTTTAGTTAATTCAAGTTTCGAAAATAATATTTAAAAAAAGAATATTTAGATTTTTCCATTTATTTTGCATTTTAAAATTATTTTTTAGAATATGTCAGTATGATATTCTATTAGAATATTTCACGTATTTTTAAAAAAAATGGGATTTTTTTTTATTTTTTTTATTTAATGCAAGTTTCGAAAATAATACTTAAAAAAAGAATTTTTAGATTTTTCCATTTATTTTTCATTTTAAAATTATTTTTAGATTTGGTCTCACGGTCTCATAAATTTAGAATGGTCTTAAATGAACCTGAGCATATATATATATATATATATATATATATATATATATATATATATATATATATATATATATATATATATATATATATATATATATATATATATATATATAATTTGAAATTAAAGTGAAAAAGCAATTGGCAAGGAGGTGGCCTTCAAATTCAGCTTTACAAATACGTCCATGACGTCACTGGGTCGTTGGAAAGCAAAGGCTATATTACATGCACGTTCATCTATCGCGCGCTTTATTCCATATTACAAATTCCAGCTTTTTATGTGTCCACTGGAACTGAAATCTATGCCACGAAGATTTTGAATCGAATCAAACCAAACAGGATTAAAGTGTCAGTCGGTTTGGAGTTCGTGATCGCATCTTGGTGCATTTATCGTCTGTGTACTCTTGACTTAAATCGTGTAAGATTGTTTTTGTGGTTTTGTAATGGTATACGTTGATCGAGTTGTGGTTTGTACATATATGTATATATATGATTGTACGAAAAGAAAATAAGATAACATTACCAAGTAATGTATAATCGCTAAAATCGTGGAATATCGTTAAAGACTGAGTGTGTCTTCTAGGGCACTTCAAGCTTTTGATCAGCCAAACTAGTACTAAAAAATTATTCGTTAAAACATATTAGATTGCTACTAGCTTGGATATGGAACAAATCAATATATTTGAAAAATCTACTAAGAAAACGGATGACGAATGATAAAAGCCTGTTCTAAGGTTTTTCTTTCTATAGTTTTCTAACGGTTCGGATTTCAATCCATGGGTGATCCACCGGGAAAGATATTGACAAATTTTAATAATTTTATGTCCGTAAATTTTGAAATTGTTTATTTGAATATTATTTCAAAGTTTAGCAAAAATTACTCATAAAATATTAAAATTTTAAGATCTCCATATAGCTATTAACCCCCATAACTATTACTATCGTCTTTTGAGATGATTAATATTATATTTAATAATATGTCTTATTATAATTATTAATTTTATAAGTACTTTTTATAATTAACATCAACATTGTATTTTTTATGTTTAATAATAAAAGTTTAAATAGGCATAGCACGTAAATGAGCAACAAGTTGTGGCGTAACCATTTTTTAGATTACAAAACTAATTCTTTCAAAAATAACATTCATAGATTTTGTGATCATAACATTACTATGCATAACCGAAGATTCTATTGAGATACTCTATAATATTTTACATAAGGAAACTAAAAGAGCAAACCCTTGTTAGATCCATACATGTATGCTTCTTTTAAAACTACTTGTCACACAGTGAAAACCTCAATCCCCAATCACACAAAGGGAAAACCTTTGTTAGATCCATACATGCATGTTTCCTTTTAGTCTATCAAATAAACAAAAACATCAGCTGGTCTAAGTGTGTATAATTAATAATTTTTATATTTTATTAATACTTATAATTGTTTTTATTGTAATTATACTTTAATATTTATTATTATTATCATTATTATTGTCCCTTTATTAACCTTGATTTTTTTAACCGACAAATCTAATCTACTCCTATTTATAAGATAGTCATAAGAATACAAGGGGGATCAGCTCGTGCTTTGGGCACACCGGCCAGGGTCGTCAGGGAATTGTTCTTTGTTTTGGGATTGAGGATCTTCGGTGTCCATGGCTGAGGTTGGGTGATTATGGAAACTCAGGTTGGAACTGATAGAGACTGTTAAGTAAAGGGTTGGATCTTTAGTTGCAGGACATGCGGGTAACCAATGTGTGATGTAGAGGGGTTCAGGCTGGGTAGCCTGGTGGTTGGTTCTTGGGAACTTGGTGGTTGGACCAGGTGCGAGATTGGAAGTCTCGAAGACAGATTGTGTATACCAACCCATCGGTTAGGTAAAGAGGTTGGTAATAAGGAGGATGTGGTGTGAGATGCAGGGGAAAATTTGTTGATGTTGGGACATGAGTGAGTATCGAATCGGTTTTGGGTAAGATCTCGAGTCGGGTATTGCGCATGTTTAGTGCATGATTTTTCGTTCCTGCGGAATACAAATTGAGATGTTTACACGCTGAGGGCACCAATCTCCAGGTTCAAGGGTAATGGATGGGTTTAGTTGATGGCAGTTTGAGTTATTATGATTGTAACATCCAGAAATCAGGTATTGCTATTTAATCCCTCTTCTTTTCCAAGTTTTCAAAACTAGCGCATGGAAGGAATTTGTAGCAAATGAGTACGCTGGGCGTACTGAAGAGTACGCTGCGCGTACTCATGAGCGTGCTCTTGACGCGGATGCTACCCAGTACGGTGGGCGTACCATAGTGTACGATGCGCGTACTAGGCTCAGACATGAAACCCTAAATTAGACTTGAGCACTATAAAAGGAATGCTATGGCCTCCATCCCAGCCACCACAGTGAGCGAAACCCTAAAAGACCCAACCCTCGTTTTAGAGCTTGTGTGTGTGTGTTTGAGCTTGATAAAGTGTTATTGTGGGATTTTGAAGAGAAGAAGGGCTATTGTAGATGCTAGATTTGAAGTGCAAGCCTTGGATCTGAGCTTTATAGAGGTTGGAGCATCATTTGGAGGTAAAAATCTCAAAGCTTTCTTAATCTTTTTGGATTTATGCATTATGGATCATTTTTAGGGTTTTTGTCCCAAAGATGGAGACTTTATGAGTAAATGGTCTCCATAAGCCTTGATCTGCCCTTTTTCAGTATAAAATGTGTTGTAGATCCATAAAAATCCAATCTTGATCGTTAATATTGAGTCATGCATTAGATAAGGGCTTAATGAGGAAAGAGGATAAGAGTTTGAAGTGATTAGTGACCTTTATAGCCATGCAAAAGCTTAAAGGCTTTGACTTAATGGGTTAAGAGGCATTAGAATGAGTAAATCTGGAATATGAGCTTATATCTTAACCGTTTCAGACCAAAAATCATTAAGAGCATGAAACTGGGACTTACGTTGGGCGTAAATCCCAGAACGCATCGCGTAGGGGTTGTGATCCCCGATTCGGGATAGCCGGGGTATGCCCCACATACAGAGTTAGTACGCCCCGCGTACTGCCCCCGGTTGACTTTCGTTGACTTTTATGGTTTGGTCAACAATTGGACATTTGGACCATTGGAAGGGTAAAATGGTCTTTTCCCATTCTGAGAGATTATAGGAAGGGACTAATCTAGCCTTTGAGAATCGTTGTTAATTAGCGGTAAATTACTTTATGTGATTAGGCAGAGGCTAGACCAATATTTCGACTTCGAGACTTTTCGAGAATACCTGAGGTGAGTCTTCTCACTATACATTACCTAGAGTGGTATCTACGTGCAGACCGGAGGGTCTTATGTGTATGTGTATGTTTGAGATTTATGTGCATTGTGTTATATGTATGCTATGTGTTATATAGACCGGAACAGAGGGTCCAACGACTCATGAGTCCATAGGGTCCTCTATTAGACCGGATTGGAGGGTCCAAAGATTTAGACCTGACCGGAGGGTCCAACAAGATAGACCGGACCGGAGGGTCCAACGAGATACGAGACTGGAGGGTCCCGCTGATACACATTGATCGGAGGGTCATACCGAGTTATAGCCTCGAGTGGCTTATGTGCTGTATGTGGTATTTTGGGGAACTCACTAAGCATTTATGCTACCGTGTTATGTGATATGTGTTTCAGGTACTAGCGAGGATCGTGAGAAGGCGCCAGCATGATTTGTATACACTGACAGAGGATTTTGTATTTGAGATTTTGGGATATGTTTTACCGTGATAACATTTGATACACTTGAGTTTTAATATGATTTGTATGAGATATGTTATGTTTGAAAAATGAAAAATTGTTTTAAATTTTCACGTCATTACAAGTTGGTATCAGTGCCTTGGTTTGAGGGATTCAGATGCACCTTCGGGTGTATCTGAATTCAAACTGAGGATTTGTGGAAAAAATTTCATATAAATAAACAATTTTTCTAAAAGAGTAAAAGATTTTGAGACAAGCAGAACAGAGCAGTGTGTACGATCAGCCAGCGCCCGAACGGTGATTTCCTAAAATACCCTTACATTATGTGTTATGAGATATTATGTGATATGCTATGCATGCTAGAGTAGGCTAGGTAATCATATCTAGGACTAGAGTGGTCTGATTTGTGATGCCTTAGCCTAGGAGATTACTGCTACTATGAGATACTTCAAGAGTGAGTGGGTAGCAGCGAGGAGCTTATGAGTGGTCTACTGGAGGGTAGCCTGTGTTTAGCGAGATATAAAGTACTTGTGATCTGGGATCCTAGGAGGAGGACTTGGGGTGAATACCGATGCGTTATAGAAGGTAGTTTAGGGCCCGTACTACTAAAAGGACCGGATCGGTAAACATCTCAAGTAAGAATCCTTAGGATGCTATGGAGTAAGTAGGAGTGGTCGATCGAGTGTGAGTAATATTGGTCGAGTCTCTGATTATTTTATGTCATATTTCAGAGGCGTCATGGTGGGAACGCGCCACAACCCAGGAGGCAGTGGTACCAGTGGTACTAGCGATGAGGAGATCCGTAGGATGATTCATGAGGAGGTGGCCGCAGCCATTCGGGCTGAGATACTGGAGATGTTTGGGTCTATCAAGAACATGTTGATTGAGAAATTTCATGAGTGATATGCTGCTCTGACTGAGGCCACAGATGTTTGACTCGTTGCTGTACCGAGTGTTCAGCAACACGAAGCCACTAGAGTTTGACGGGACTCAGGATCCGATATCTGCGATGAGGTGGATCTCTGACATTGAGGGATGCTTCTACACCTGTTCTTGTCCAGAGCATCTGAGGGTACTGTTCGCGCTCAACCAGCTTCGCTTGGGAGCGAAGGATTGGTGGAAGTTTGTGACAGCTGACTTTACTCATGCAGAGATTACAGTGGTGACCTGGGAGAGGGTCACCACCATGTTCCGAGATGAGTATGTTCCCCCTATGGAGAGGGAACGTCTAGCCCAAGAGATCTTGTCCCTCAAGCAGGGGATGGAGTCCGTGACTGTGATTACACGGATGTTTCACGAGAGGGCGTTGTTTTGCCCTGAGCATGTGTCTACTGAGCAGGAACGCATGATTCGATATCTGTGCATAATGAGGAGAGACATCTGTGAGTTCGTGGCGAAATCGACATACCTGAAATTTGCCGAGCACAAGGCAAATGCGCAAAAGAGGGAGATTGAGCTAGAGACTCAGGCCAGGGAGTAGACCGAGTCTCATAGGAGGGATAGGCGGCCGACTTAGTCTCAGCTGGCAGCCAAGCGGGCAAAGCCCGCTGATTCGAGATCTAGAGGACTGAGGGGCCGCACTTGTGGGAAGTGAAGCAACAGCCATGAGGGAGTGTGCAGAGCGGGGGTGTGCTACAAGTATGGCAATGAGGGGCATCTCACGAGGGATTTCCCCAAGGGGTTTACAGTTTGCTTCCACTACAACCAGACTGGCTATCAGAAGGCACTGAAGTCTCGCGGGAGAGCCTTTCAGTTGACAGTGGAGGAGTTTCGCGCAACGTCCGATGTCGTGCTTGGTATGTATTCTTTTATTTACTAACACTAATTTTGAGATATTGTTCGTATATTGTGGTATGCATTGGTACTTTTCTTGCGAGTTCTGTACCTGCTTTAGTCTTATTTGACTCGGGTGCGAGTCGATCTTTCGTGTTATTAACGTTTAGTCAGCACATCAGTATCCGACGAGAGACGTTGAGTCGACCTCTGCGAGTTTCTATAGCTGAAAAGTGAACGGTGTATGCTACTGATGTGATTCGAGGATGTGTACTCATGATTTTCGGTGTTGAGTTCCTGATAGATCTGGTACCGATTGCGATGGGGGGTGTCTGTGTCATCGTGGGCATGGATTGGTTGAGCCGATTTGGAGCTGTTATCAACTGCGAGCATTAGTTGGTGACTATACGAGACCCTAGTGGGGGAGTACTTACGGTGTACGACGAGGGTACCCGATCTGGTTCAACATTTTGCTCGGCTGCCAGAGCGAGACAAAGTTTACAACAGGGTTGTAAAGGGTTTGTTGTCTATGTGATTGATACACGAGTGGCCACAGAGAGGCCGAGTTCTGTCGGTGAGGTTCCGATAGTACGAGAGTTTCCGGATGTTTTCCCCAAGGAGTTGCCGGGTGTGCCTCCCGAGAGGCAGGTGGAGTTTCGCTTCGATTTGGTTCCGGGGGCGGCACCTATTGCCAAGGCACCCTATCGCCTTGTGCCACCAGAGATGCAGGAGTTATCCTCACAGCTTCCGGAGCTGTTGGGGGAAGAGATTCATCTAACCGAGTAGATCGCCATGGGGAGCGCCGATCCTTTTTGTCAAGAAAAAGGATGGTTGACACCGGATGTGCATTGATTACCGGGAGTTGAACAAGTTGACGGTCAAGAACCATTATCCACTTCCGAGGATCGACGATCTATTCGATCAGTTGCAGGGTGCGTCTTGGTTCTCCAAGATAGACTTGAGGTCTGGATATCACCAGAGGAGGGTGCGGGATGAGGATATCCAGAAGACGGTGTTTAGGACTCGTTATGGGCATTACGAGTTCGTGGTGATGCCTTTTGGGCTCACCAATGCACCAGCAGTGCTCATGGATCTCATGAACCGAGTATGCAGGTCGATGTTGGATCGATCGATGATTGTGTTCATCGTCATATTTTAGTGTATTCGAGATCCAGAGAGCCACATAAGGAGCATCTGAGAGAGATTCTTGGAGTATTGAGATCGGAGAGGCTTTATGCCAAATTCTCCAAGTTTGATCTCTTGTTACGAGAGGTCTAGTTCATAGGACATCTCATTAATCAGAATGGGATATTGGTCGATCCGGCAAGATTGAGGCTGTTATGAGTTGGGAGGTGCCGAGATCCCCCACCAAGATCAGGAGTTTTCTGGGGTTGGGCGGCTACTATCGTAGATTTACCTGGGATTTCTCCAAGATTTCTGTTCCACTCAGCAGTCTGACCCGGAAGAGCATTGCTTTTACTTGGGGTCCAGAGCAGCATGCCTCGTTTGAGATGCTTTGCCAGAGATTATGCGAAGCCTCGATGTTAGTCCTTCCGGAGGGAATGGATGATTTTGTGGTTTATTGTGATGCGTCCATATCAGGGTTGGTTGTAGTGCTTATGTAGAGAGGGCATGTGATAGTCTACGCATCGAGGTAGCTGACGCCTCATGAGACAAGGTATCCCACCCACGATTTGGAGTTGGGGGCAGTGATGTTTGCCGTCAAGATATGGCACCATTATTTGTATGGGGTTCGGTGTACCATACACACGGACCACAAGAGTTTGAAGTATCTGATGGATCAGCCCAACCTGAACATGCTCCAGAGGAGATGGTTGGATGTGGTAAAGGATTATGACTGTGAGATCCTGTACCACCCGGGCAAGGCTAACGTGGTAGCTGATGCTCTGAGCCGTAGGGCGGAGAGTGCCCCGATATGAGATATATGTATGAGGATGATGGTGATGACTCCGGTGTTGGATACCATTCGAGAGGCCCAGGCAGAGAGACCAGAGAACCGCAAGAGAGAGCTGGTGATTGGGCAGGTATCTGATTTTTTTACTGATAGCCGAGGGCTTATGACCTTTCACGGTCGGATTTGGGTACCGTTTATGGGCGGGGCACATAGCATATTGATGGAGGAGGCGCACAGGTTGAGATTCTCGATCCATCTCGGGGCCACTAAGATATATTTGGACTTGAAGAGAGATTACTGGTGGCCCTGTATGAAGAGGGATGTTGCGTGGGTAGTAGAGAGGTGCTTGACCTGTTGTCGGGTTAAGGCCGAGCACCAGCGTCCGCATGGCAAGTTACAGCCGCTAGAGGTTCCCCAGTGGAAGTGGGAACATATTTCTATGGATTTCATCACCAAATTGCCGAGGACCGTGAGAGGTGTTGATGCAATTTGGGTGATTGTGGATTGGCTGATGAAGAGCACTCACTTCCTTGCAATTTGGGTTCGAGGTTGCACTTCAATACTGCTTACCACCCACCCACATACGGATGGACAGAGTGAGCAGACGATTCAGACACTCGAGGACATGCTTCGAGCATGTGTTATGGACTTCGGTGGAAGTTGGGACACCTATTTACCTTTGGTTGAGTTTTCTTATAACAACAACCACCATTCGAGTATTGGTATGCCTCCCTGTGAGCTTTTATATGAGAGGAGGTGTCAGACCTCTATCTGTTGGGGAGAGGTAGGGCAACGATTGATGGGTTGCACTGAGATAATGCTTAAGACGACTGAGCAGATACAACAGGCCAAACAAATGTTACTGACAACCCAGAGCCGCCAGAAGAGTTATGCGGATAGGCGGCCATCCGAGCTCGAGTTCCAGGTCTGAGACTTTGTACTCCGGAAGGTATCTCCTTGGAAAGAAGTGATCCGATTCATGAAGAAGGGCAAGTTGGGGCCCCGATACATTGGTCCTTTCAGGGTGACAACTAGAGTGGGCAAGGTAGCGTACCGTTTAGAGCTACCTGCGGAGTTGAGCCAGATCCATGATACTTTCCACGTATCCCAGTTGAGGAAGTGTAGAGCCGATGAGACGGTAGTAGTGCCGCTAGAGGATATTCAGGTGGATGCGAGCCTGAATTACATTGCGAGGCCGATTGTGATCTTGGATCCGAAGATCAAGGTTCTGAGGAACAAGGAGGTGCCTCTGGTTCAGGTCCAACGACAACATTGGAGAGGGTCCGAGTTGACTTGGGAGCCGGAGTCAGAGATGTGGGAGCAACATCTAGAGTTATTTGCAGTGTGAGACTTGGGGGCGAAGTCTGATTCTAGTGGGGGAGAATTGTAACATCCAGAAATCAGGTATTGCTATTTAATCCCTCTTCTTTCCCCATTGTCAAAACTACCCCAGGGAAGGAATTTGTAGCAAATGAGTATGTTGGGCGTACTGAAGAGTACGCTGCGCGTGCTCATGAGCGTGCTCTTGACGCGGATGCTACCTAGTACGCTGGGCATACTGGGCTCAGACATGAAACCCTAAATGAGGCTTGAGCACTATAAAAGGAATGCTATGGCCTCCATCCCAGCCACCATTTCCAGTGAGTGAAACCCTAAAAGAGACAACCCTCGTTTTAGAGCTTGTGTGTGTGTTTGAGCTTGATAAAGTGTTCTTGTGGGATTTTGAAGAGAAGAAGGGCTATTGTAGATGCTAGATTTGAAGTGCAAGCCTTGGATCTGAGCTTTATAGAGGTTGGAGCATCATTTGGAGGTAAAAATCTCAAAGCTTTCTTAATCTTTTTGGATTTATGCATTATGGATCATTTTTAGGGTTTTTGTCCCAAAGATGGAGACTTTATGAGTAAATGGTCTCCATAAGCCTTGATCTGCCCTTTTTCAGTATAAAATGTGTTGTAGATCCATAAAAATCCAATCTTGATCGTTAATATTGAGTCATGCATGTGATAAGGGCTTAATGAGGAAAGAGGATAAGAGTTTGAAGTGATTAGTGACCTTTACAACTTTGCAAAGGCTTAAAGGCTTCGACTTTATGGGTTAAGAGGCATTAGAAGGACTAGATCTGGAAGATGAGCTTATGTCTTAGCCGTTTTAGACCAAAAATCATTAAGAACATGAAACTGGGACTTACGTTGGGCGTAAATCCCAGAACGCGCCGCGTAGGGGTTGTGTTCACCGATTCAGGATAGCGAGGGTACGCCCCGCGTATTGCCCTCTGTTGACTTTCATTGACTTTTAGGGTTTGGTCAACAATTGGACATTTGGACCATTAGAGGGGTAAAATTGTCTTTTCCCCTTCTGACAGATTATAGGAAGGGACTAGTCTTGCCTGTGAGAATCGTTGTTAATTAGCGGTAAATTACTTTATGTGATTAGGCGGAGGCTAGACCAGTTTTTCGAGTTCAAGACTTTCCGAGAATACCCGATGTGAGTCTTCTCACTATGCATTACCTAGAGTGGTATATATGTGCAGACCGGAGGGTCTTATGTGTATGTGTATGTTTGAGATTTATGTGCATTGTGTTATATGTATGCTATGTGTTATATAGACCAAACTAGAGGGTCCAACGACTCATGAGGCCAGAGGGTCTTCTATCAGACCGGACCGGAGGGTCCAACAATTTAGATCGGACCGGAGGGTCCAACGAGCTAGATCAAACCAGAGGGTCCAACGAGCTACGAGACTGGAGGGTCCCATTGAGACACATTGACCGGAGGGTCATACCGAGTTATAGCCTCGAGTGGCTTATGTGTTGTATGTGGTATTTTGGGAAACTCACTAAGCATTTATGCTTACTGTGTTATGTGATATGTGTTTCAAGTACTAGTGACGATCGCGGGAAGGCGCCAGCATGATTTGTACACACTGACAGAGGATTTTGTATTTGAGATTCTGGGATATGTTTTACCGTGATAACATTTGATACACTTGAGTTTTGAGATGATTTGTATGAGATATGTTATGTTTGAAAAATGAAAATTTGTTTTAAATTTTCACGTCGTTACAATGATGTTTTTTGGGTTGCTTTTATTCGTGAAAGAGCCATAACATGTTTGAAGTGAGGAGAAGATGGATTGTTGAAGTCCGGGTAGGAGGTGAGTCTGCAGTGGGTCATGTAGCGTTCATTCTGTTAGCATAATTTTGATAGCAAGGCGTGGATGCAAGTCTATCCAGTCAGTTTTCTTTTCAGGAGATGTGTGGGACTACTGTGTGTGTGTCTTTTGGCTCAACAATCGGTGAGGTGTCCGGTGTTTCGGGTAGTGGGAAGACAAGTTGGGACCAGGGAGATCTCAACTACGTCTGAGAAGCAGCAGGTGGTAGTAGGAAGAGTCAAAGTGGGTTTAGAGACTGGGATTTGCGTGTGGAGTTGCTTGTTATTCAGTAGCCGTAGTTGACCAATGATTTTGTTTTTATGGAAGCCTCAAGGTATTACAGGTGAAAAATATTCTGTTTAGGCCGGTTTTCTTACGGAATAAATTCAATGATGGTTCGTGTGGGAAGTTGTCGGGAAGCTAGGTCAACTTGAAGTTTCGAGTTTCGGAAGGATATAGGTGGTTTCATTCTAGAGGGTTGTAGGTTGGTAAGTCCTTTTAGGGTTGGTATCGGTTGCCTTTGGGAGGCTGTATTTATTCCGGATTGTGGAGGTATGGACCAGATTGTTGGATGTGCTGGGAAGGAAGGACGAATTTCGAGGACAAAATCTAATTCAAGTGGGGGAGAATTATAAGATCCTGTTCCGCATCGATTTCTGGTCTGAGGCTGTGGCCCAAAGATTAGTCATCATAAGGATTAGGGCTTTTGAAAAGGTAGGATCTAGGCCCATTTGGGTGCGGGTGATGTATTAGAAGTGATCCGGGTGTTCGGTTCGTGTTTTAGAGGCTAGGGGTATTTCGGTAAAGTGTCAGTTAGGCTTTTGTGGAAAATGAATTTTTGTTTCGAAGGTCTTAAGAAAGGTATTATATGATAGAGGTGTAGGTCTTCTCATTACCTTTTCGTTGATATAAGGATCGTCAGAATCGAGATTATAACGAAGAAGTTATGGTCTTCGGAAGTTTCGCGGTTTTTAGGCTTAGCTGAGTACACGGGGCGTACATAAAGCATACGCGGGGCATACTAGTGAAGAAGGTAGTACACGGGGCACACCTTGGAGTACGATGGGCATACTGACCAGGATGGTCGTGAAAGTTCCCCGGAGTACATTGGGCGTACCATATGTACACCGGGCGTATACCAGTCATATTAGAACCCTATTTTAGGGTCTTGGACCCTATTTAAGCTCCTTATCTCATAACCTAACCCTAACATCTTCAGCCCCCACCCTCTAAAACTCTGGAAATCATCCTAAATAATTCATGGTGGCATTTTGAGCTTATGGAGTCCATTTTTGGAGTGTTTGGCCAATTTCAAGAAGGTGGAGTTTGATGCAAAGATGGGGATCAAGGAGATCTAGCTTTTTTGACTCATTTTCAACTTGATGATTGTATAAATCTCTAAACTTGACCACTGATATCTTAGACCTCTCAATTGGTCCCAAGGATGAGCCTCTATGGTTCCAAATCCGTTTTCAGGCTTAGGGTTGCCACCCTTAGTGCTAATTGAGTCCCTAAGGCAGAAAGTTGCCATCTTGGAGGTCTTAATTGGTTCATGCAAGAGTTATGGTCATTTTCATGGAATTAGATTGTTATACTTTGAGTTTGGGTTCACGTGGGTCATATAAAGTCACCACATTAGTGACTTTATGGATTAAGACGTTAAGTAGAGCTCATATATATAAATTGGTCCCTTGGTTTGAAGCATTAAGTGCTTAATAGCAAACAGGAATTAACAGATGAGTACGTTGGGCGTACAAGCTGGTATGCATAGCATACAAGTCACGAACCTAGTACGCGCTGCGTACAGTTGAGTAAGCCCTGCGTACTCAATCAGAATGGGTTTCACATATTGGGTTCGGTGTCTGCCAGTTGTTGGGTTTGTTTATCTTGGGCCCGCTGGGCCATCAGGTTGTGGGCTGTTAGTGATGTTGGAAAAGGCCTGGAAGGATTTGGGCCTAATTTGGAAACTTGGGCCATGGTTTGGGCCACGAGTGTTTTTAGCATTTTGGGCTTAAGTGTTTGGATTATTATTAGACCATCAGGATGCTAAGTGTGTTGGACTGAAAAGAAGGATTTGGTCCTCATGGCAAGACCCATGTAGAGGGTTGGGCCCAATTTGGAAAATTAGGCCATTGATGGATTTATGGACATTATAGTGTTGGGCTTATGTTTGGGTTTGGGCCTTAGTTTTGGATCGTACTGGGCCAACGGTAGAATGGTTATTTTACCCCATGCATGGATTAAGGATTGTGGTATGGGACCCAATTGCTAATTGGGTATATTGATCGGTATTGATAGCTTAGGAAGTGGATAGTGCATGAGCTAAGGATTTCCTTCAGGAAGCTTCTGCATTCGATGTGAGTCTCCTCACCATACCAATGGGTCTAAGGCACCAAGGCCGACCCATTTTATGATATGTGGTACACTAGCTGAAGTTGTATTATGTTTCATGTTAGCTGGTTATGTGCTAGGAAGTATGCTAGTGGTGTATGTGGTATGCTTGTATGAAAGACCATGGGAGAGCCCATGACACATGGATGTAAGACCATGTGGAGAGCCCATGGCTTTCCTATTATGTTGTAGTGTTTATTGTAGAATCGCTTCTAATATGCCTGGTATGCACGTATAGGTGGTATGCTAGTGATTATGTGGTATGCTAGTTGACTGTGTGGTATGATGTATGCTATTTGTCTTTGTGATACTTGCATGGAAGACAATGAGGGAGCCTATGACACCTGGATGTAAGACCATGTGGAGAGCCTATGGCTTTCCTATTAAAGACCATGGGAGAGCCCGTGGCACCCATATATAAGACCATGTGGAGAGCCCATGGCTTCCCTATTAAAGACCATGGGAGAGGCCATGACACTTAGGTGTAAGACCATGTGGGGAGCCCATGACATCTTGGAGTAAGACCTTGGCGACAAGCCCACGACATCCCTATATGTTGTATGCATGGCTTATATGGTT
This sequence comes from Lactuca sativa, assembly GCF_002870075.4. NCBI lineage: Eukaryota > Viridiplantae > Streptophyta > Magnoliopsida > Asterales > Asteraceae > Lactuca > Lactuca sativa. The sequence continues at coordinate 303,705,322 of NC_056627.2, read as the reverse complement.
TACATAGCTTGTATAGCTAATATGGATTATATGATTATGTGGACTGTGTGGGGTATCCTTTGGGGAACTCACTAAGTTTCGTGCTTATATTTTTGTTTATGGTTTTAGGTATCACTGTTTTGGAAAGGAAGGGCTCAGCTTGATCGCAGCACACACACCCGTGTTTTCCACATTATGTGATTTTGGATGAACAATGATAAATGTTTTTAATTAGAAATGTTTTGGAATACTTGGATTTAAAGATATCTGTGTTTTGACTATAATAAAAATTAAATTTTTACCCTCGACTTTTGGGTCGTTACATTTCTTGCCTTGCCTTCTTGTGAAATATTTCTGTAAGTTGCAAGTATATTTCAATGGCCATTCGTCCTCAAAGACATTTGGATATATGGAGCCATAGGTGCAATCATAATGTAAGCAACCTTTGTATCATCATTAACGTGTTTGTTATTTGCAAAAATTTCTTCTGGACTAGCAATTTCTATGTCAATTTTAAGAATTGGTTTATCATAATGAAGCATCATCTTCATATTATGCTTCCAGTTCATGTAGTTTGGACTAGTCAGCTTTTCCCTTGACAAAATGTGGGGAAGAATGAAGTTTAAATTTGTAGCAGATGGAAGTGGAGGAGGAGGAAGATCATTTCCATACATCTATTTCAAATAAACATTTTTAGCTAGTTGATATACATCCTTAATATAATTTTTTATAACCCAATTTATAGTTAATGTTATGTTCCATAGTTTAGATTTGTTTAATGAAGAGGGATGTCGTAATCCTATCACAAATTTAGTTTAGGTAGATAATGCACTTTACCAATTTTAACCACTATGAAATATCTAGATATTTTAAGAATCATTAGTCTTATCAATGGTATGTTAATCTAGGATTATGTACTTACCTTTGTGACTGAGATACTGAGGATCACAAATAGGATTGTGAATAATCATTCAAATCCACACGATACACTCGCTCTGTTTATTGTCCAACATTGATATGCCGGTAAACCACACACGCTCCATGAAAAAATCATAGACAAGAGTTCCCTCATCACTTTGCCTCTTCTCAAATGAATGTGTCGGTTAACCACACACGCTCAATTAATAGTTTTATTAAAAATGATGTGCGTTTTCATTGATTAGCATGCATTTCACATTTTTGCCAATATATAAATGAGATTTTTCTTGGATACTTTTTACTTGATATCAACCTATTGAACTCTATCGGCTACAGATAAACCAATTAATTCAACTAATAAATAATTGCCTCTTACATCATTTTATGTAGCCTTAGACGAAATCTCTTGGGTTAAACACCATCAATTTTCATCCAACCAATCCCAAGGGTTTTAAAATGTACTAATCATTCAACTATTAAATAATTAACATTCAATCCATGCATTTTTACTTAACACAAAGTAATTCCAGATTAATTCTAATTAAATCCAATTAATTCCAAAGTAGTTTTTAATTAATTTATCATCACATAAATAATTAATAAACTATTTGTATCTCTTTTATAACATTCAAATACTATTTGGTTCATTGAGAAAAACCCAAAAAGACCTTGTTTTTTTTGAATAGTCTTACTAACTTGGTTATGACATTAGGCATTATTCGAATAATAAGTGCATTGTAAAACTAAAGATTGATATGCTAATGGTTCTAGGCATTGAAACTAGAAAAAAATATCCACCATAGTTAAGTTGGCTTGGAATTATGCACCTCTTAGAGCGGTCATATGGACCTATAAATAGAACAAGGGTAAAATATAAGTAACGGTGGATGCTTGTATCAAATGGTCAATTTTCAACATCTTCCTACAAGAATTTCATTAAGGTAGAATTCTCCTTAATTGTCCAGTTGATTCGATTTGGTAGAAGTGGTTACTTGGTAAAAACAATATTTTTAACTGACGAGAATGTGAAAACAGGATCCCTACTTGATAAAATAATAATAACAAAGGTATTAAGCTTGATAGTCTCAATATGCCTTTAGTTCCCCTAATATCGAATCTGCAAACCATCTGTTTTGAGGTTGTCGAGTTTTGAAAGTTTTCTGGGCCAAAGTAGGTCATTAGTGGCAAGTTAAAATATGCACTCCCAAAATTGGCAAGAAATTAGGAATGTAGTAGAGGAAGCTCGATTATTTAAGATAACAAAAAAATGTTTGGAAGGGATGCTTTCCGTTATTGGAATATTTAGATACAAAAATTGCAATGTTTTTCCAACAAAAAGTGAGATGTCTAGGATCTATTTTTAATTTATTATTATGCGGTCGTTCCATTGGTTAACAAGTAAATGTAAAAATGAATAGATGTGACTGGGTTTGATCACCATGCAGCTTTGTTTTTTCATGCCTCTCTCTTGTTTATTTTTCAATTAATTTTTATATGTTTTTTAAAAAATTGGTAAAAATTAATATGTTTAGTGAAACACTCCTTTTATGGAAATATTCTTAAAATGGTGATTTCATATCATTTTATAAAACAACTCATTTATGGAAAACACTTTACGCATAAATGTCTTGAAAATCAATTCCTTAACATTTTAAAATGTTTAAAGTGACATGGCAGGCATACGATGCATTTAACAAGATAATCAAGAGAAATTAGTTTAAAATACACATCCCTACATTCATCTTAAATACAAAATGTAGTATCTTATAAATATCTAAGTGCTAAATTCATTATCGATTTAAAACTAAGTCTTTCAACCTGAGTATATGTTAAAATAAATAGGTTAGGCTTAAAAAGGCTAGTAAGCCTTAACAAGATCAACACTTCAATTTTTTAAATAAGTTTAACAATCTAAATCCAAAATAAAAACCCTAAAAGGTTTTTAAAACATCAATATATTTATATAAGTTCAATGTTTATAAAAAAAACATTTCAAAGTTAAGTATAGTTAAACGACATCAAAATCATCAATAACATTTTATCAATATCAACAAAATGAAATGCATATATTTTTAAATTGCAAACCCAAGGTCATTCTCAAAGTCAACATATTTCTCATGTCTTATTGTGCCTCAATTTACGAAATTCCCAAAGTAAATGTACCATCCAAAAATGGTTACAAAGATATGTAGAAAAATAACACATATCATATTCTTTACATAGGGGTTCCAAAATCATTCAACATACTTAGTAGAAGTGAATCATGGCACAAGTACCATATGAAGGACATGCAAGACGCAAAATGCACGTGAAAGTTTCATTAGAAACTATTCACAAACATTCACAATTTTCAACTGTCGCACATGAAGTTGACTTGGAAACAACTCACAATAATTTGAAACATTCTATTTGGATATCAAAGTAAATTTTAAATGTTTGGAGTATAAAATAGTCTCAACCAATCTTAAGGTGGATGCACGATCATGATTAACTTCATTTCAGACTCAATATTTTTTTATCCCCATTTCCAAAACACATAGTAAAAATCGTTTCATGAATGCACCAAATAATACTTATATTATTTGCATAACATGGATATATGATATCTCATCGAGAGATATTTAAATTATTAAAACATCAAAATAAGATAAGCAAATATCACGGGTAAGAACTCACCTCAACTTGTTGTAGCTGCATACTTTACTTATAATAGTGTTTGAATGACTAATGGTCACCTATACATCAAAGTTTAACTATTTTCTTAACTACTAATTAAGTATCTAAAGAAAAGTAATGTTTGAAATCATATTTTATCATCTAGATATATTCCTTAAGTCAATTGAAGAGTAATGTAAGTGGTTTAAATATAAGGGATCAATGAAACAAAAGCTACGTCATTTTCAAATTTCTGTTAAATTACTACACATGTTGTGTACTGTCTTGAAAATTACATGAGTACATGAAATTCTTTTATCCAAAAATGGTATTACACTTTAGTGTCTGTGACTATACCACTTAGTTAACCACTATAAATGAATTTAATGGATGAAATATGAGCTAAATACATGTTTCTTCCCTAGTTTGAATATTAATAAAATCTTAACTCCTCATTTGTGACATCCTCTATTTTCTGAACAAATTTTTTTTTTATGCTTTAAAATCATAATTTATTTGTTTGCGGAAAATCCCAATACATTAAAATATTTTGAATACAAATGATTGTTTCAAAATATCAAAACCCTAAGGATGTCATAAAGACTTAATGGTCCTAAACTCTATTGCAAATTGTCTCTTAATCACTCGACGTCCTAATCAAGTTCCAACAACTTTAACCTGTTACCTGTGATGCATATAAGTTGAGTGGGTCTAGTTAGGAAACTCGGTGAGACACATAGAGTTCTCAATCCCACAATATTATTATGATAATAATCAATAATTATCAAACCTGCAAAACCAACTATTACTAAACTATATATATATATATATATATATATATATATATATATATATATATATATATATATATATATATATATATATATATATATATATATATATATATATATATCCACTACTTAGATATTTATAAAATGCTACACCCATATATATCATCCCAACCAATTCTCATAAAATCATAGTTTACAATTATCATGAAGAATCGATTCTCGTGGTGAATCATTTAGAGCAATGATTCAACTATAGAACTAAGGGATTCCTTGGCCGGTGTAAGTCATAAACCCACTTATGGCATCAGAGTATTTGATGAATATGATATCTTATTTCATCTACATCAGTGGGTTATAAGTCCACACTATCAACATAATTCAAAAGACCGTCTAGAATGATAAAATGTTGTCGTCTTATTCTGGGAGAAGACCAAACATACCTGCCAGTTGTATGATATGGACCAACCATTTTTGGTCATCCAAAAAGAAATACTATATTGTAATTTGGTAGGTAATCCATACATTGACACCTAATAGTTTCATAGAACAGTGTTCTAATCTCTATTACTATCACACATATCCATAATATGATGCTACCTAATATCCAAACTTAATTGAACGAAGCTTCCTCTTTGAGTCCTAGTGTACAACTAGACAAGATTACCATGTCTATAATCAACACAATTTCCTTTTTTATGAAGTAAAGTTTACATCACATGGTATAACTTGAACTAAGCATCCTTTACAAATCTGAACTCATCACTAGGCAATGCTATAATACTCGTTATCAACTTCAAATGCCAACTATGTTTAGGCAACACTATCCTAATTTGATATGTACATTTAACATAGAGTATTAGGTATTATGTAACACTCATAAAAATTTGCACCAATTTAAAACATTTTCATTCATTCAAAAGCCATTACGTTGTTACAACTTATTTTCAAAAGAGTTTAAACATCAGAGTATCCCCAGAACCAAATCACAAAATCAAAAAGTATGAGGAGTAGTACGATCACGCCTTCGCCTTGACACGATCTCCTGAAGTACCTGAAACCAAAACACTACAATTGTAAGCCCAAAAGCTTAGTGAGTTCCCCAAAATACTAACCACATATAACCATACTCATATCATATAACAATACAGAACAGCCATGCATATCGAGTCTACAGTGTGACTGGTCCGCCCGCACCGAGCCTTAAGTCCACCTGGTCCACTCTCCAAGTCTAGCCATGTATATAGAGTCTACAATATGACTGGTCTGCCCGCACCGGGCCTTCAGTCGGCCTGGTGCACTCTCCGAGTCTCGGCACGTCTGGACCGCCCTCTTGGGGGCCTTCAGCCTATCCGGACTGCTCGCTGGGCCTTCGGTTTATCCAGTCCGCCCTGGGTATGTTGTCCTACAACACAAATGCCCAGAGGCGATCCTCCATCAGCTCGACAATCCCTTCCTTGATCGACCCAAAGATGTCCGGGGTCATATCAAGGATGCCTCTAGTGATCTCGAACGCGATAAACTCATGTAGCCTCTCATCTACTGGTTCGGAACCTGAGCCTGAACCCGATCGCTCTCCTGAACTGCTAACTGCTGGCCTCGAACATAGTACCACCATTCTGCCATACATAATGACAACCGTCAGTGATACTGATACATCTAGAGGGATCTCACCCATCACAAGTTCCCTGATCCTGCCTCAGCCTTCCTTGATTCAAGTACGAATCCTCTACTTTCAGTAGTACGGGCCCATACTACCTTCCACATCTATCCGTACTTTCCTCAAGAACCGCCTCGACTTCACCAAGTCCCTTCTACTACTATTGCTGATCTCATGCTACTCTCGTCCTAGGCCTGCCCTAGGTAATCGCCAACCCACTCTCTTCCATTAGTTGCATAAGAAGTCCCTGCTTTCTTTCCCTAATTAGCTCGCGAATACTATTACATATTACTCAGACTAGATAATTATTCGAATGAGAGATCCTACCCTACAACGGTTGGACTCAAACAAGAGTTGCAAAACAGAGCTAGACCCAACCCACTGAAATTATTTAGTCCTTGCAATATGTAGCTTAACTTATTCGTTTACTAGTTAGTGAAAGACAATTAGAACTCCTAAAAGCACAAAGCAAGCAGCATTCGGGCGTTGAGTACACATAATCAAGTATATACTATTGTGGCTATCATACTGACTAATCTGTACTAGCATGCAGTTCTCATAAAGCTGATACTCATACAATAGGCACATAAGGCATCCTTCCTAGATCCTTAGTCCTAATCTAGCATGTTGTTCTACTGAAACTGAAACTGATATTCATAACATAAACTTGTATGGGTGCCTTGGGGAATACTTACTTGAGCTCGGCCGGTTGCGCACATCACACACTTTGTTCTTTTTCAAAACTCTTTGTTTTACTTTTAGAAAAATCATTTTCTTTTGCAAAAATCTTTTAGTCCCTCGATTTGAGTCCAGACACTCCCGGAGGTGCGTCCGAATCCCTCAAACCAGGGCTCTGATACCAACTTGTAACAACCCAATTTTCACGCCTAAAAATTTCATTTTTATAAATTACTTTAATTAAAACATTCGGAGGAAAAACGTTGTAAAATCATAACATCTCATGAAACTGTGTATAATGTCTGAAAATCCAAATCGTAAATAGTAATAATGTCAGAGCACAATCCCAAGGAACTCATAGTGCGGAATCTGGGGTGTGTGTATGATGTGCAGCTACCGCACCGACTCCTTCCCCTTCGAAGAAGAGGTACCTGAAACAGAATTGAAAACCGTAAGCACAAAACTTAGTGAGCTCCCCCAAAATACGACATACCATACACATAAAATGAACAACTAGGAGATACGGGCCTCGACCACACGCCATTAGCTGGGAGATACGGGGCTCGCCCACACTCCACTATCTGGGAGATATGGGCCCCGCCCACACTCCACTATCTCTGAGATACGGGCCTCGCCCACACTCAGCTACTAAACCATAAAAGACAAGTATCACACAGATAACGAGTATAAACAATTCTATCCTACAAGCATATGTCATAATCAAACTCAACTATGAGATATGGGCTCTGCCTACACTCCGATACTAACTTATCATCTATACGGGCCGACCTTGGTGCCTTAGACCCGTACCTACTGGAAGGAAACTCAACTCAAACGAGTAGATGCTAATAATCCATGCAGGGGAATCTATGACTGCTGCTGCTCCGGAAATCATCCGGCTATATTCCCCACAAAACACTTAATCGGAATCTGGTATCTACCCTTTAGGGTAAAATGACTATTTTACCCCAGACCAAGTCCAAGCCAAAGTCAAAGTCAAAGTCAACATCAAGGTCAACTTCCAAGTGACCCGACTCGCCGAGTTGGGTCGTCAACTCGTCGAGTCCCTACCTCTTCAACTGTCCTCCTCCACATCCCTACTCATCGAGTTTAGCGATGACTCGACGAGTTCTCCTTCTAACACAACCTCAGATAATCCTTCATCTGACTTGCCGAGCGGTATGAACCCTCATCGAGCCCAACTTCATCCTAAGAACATGTCTTGTCCTCGACTCGCCGAGTTATATGAACAACTCGTCGAGTTTATCTTCAAAGGTTGGGAGATTGCCTTGGACTCGCCGAGTCTGTTCTAGCACTCGTCGAGTCCCATGAACTCCAAGTCTAAAATGAAGTCCAATGCGTTGGGTCACTCTTTCTGTCCTTCTACAACAATACTAACACTCAATTGAGTTCTTTTGACCCTCAACAGATATGGGACTCAAAACCTTGGACTCGTCGAGTCCCACGAACGGACTCGCTGAGTTGGTCACGTCCACACCCTAACTCCTCGATTTCTGATGTACAACTCATGACCAAAGGATAGATCTAGGCTCCTACAATCATTGTAGCACGTAAAGGTACAAACTTTACGTGCATGCATGGGACTTTGAGTCCAAAAGGTCCTAAAATAAGCTCTTGGGTTGCATGGAGTCTTCCTTGGGTGGAAAAGCACCCACTTTCTGCCTTGTGACCCCTCAAAGGACCTAGATCCGAACCTTTGTCACCAACCATGCTTGCATTCATGGTTGGCTACCTAAAATGGCTTATAAAAGCACTAAATCTCCACAAAATGGGATCTTGCAATTGAACAAGCAACTTAGCAACTTTATACCTTCTGAGGACTGAAAATGAAGCACAAACTCGAACCCCTCTTGTCTCTTCTTGTTTCCTCAAGTTCTTCTCCTTCCTCTTAAGACCACCAACACCAAAATCCACCAAAATGACTTAGATTGCTTCAACAACGGCTAGGGTTTTCTATAGAGGGTTTCTGGGAGCATAAGGGACGATCGAGGCTGGATAAGGTTGTTTAAATAGGGTGCAAACCCTCAGTTCAGGGTTTTGTCCAGACAGAGTCTACTCGTCAAGTCCGGGACCCGACTTGACGAGTCCACCACTTAAATCCCACGTCTCATCCCGCTCCTACTCGGTGATTTGAGCCTTTAACTCGCCAAGTCCCAAGCCAAAAATGCAAAATTACTAAAATAAAATACATACCATGAAGCGGGTGCTACAATCAAAGAGAAGTTGCACCACCTTTGGGAGAGGTTCAGCTCAGCATGAAGGATGTTGCGTCATCCTTGCACAAGATAGGCCAACATCATACATGTTACACCATCTTGTTTTCTTATTGAGCCATGATATTTTTGATCAGCCACGTATGCTATGAAGTCCTCTATGATGCTTAGAAGTTGGTGATGCTAAAGGAATACATCATGTTGTGCTACCATTATGGTTGTTGGGCCACTAGTGTTCATGTTGTACCACTATGGCTCAAGGTGCTCCATCATATGTGTTGCTGATGCTCATGGGTTGTATGGCATGGATGAATGTTCTAGAAGATGATGCATGGTGAATTATTATTGGTTGACACCACTTATGGGCGTATGTGCTAATGGTCGTGGCCCATTAGGGTTTTGGATAGGATACCTCAAGTATAAATATAGATGCATGCTAACTCATTTGTGTCGTGTCTTTTGTTTCCTTAGTGACTAGGATGAATCTCTACTTGTTGTGCTTGTAATCTCTTGTGACTGAAGATTTCTACTCACTAGTTTGATTTGGATAATTTCAATGGTTTAAATGACTTCACTTTATGGAAGGTGAAAATGAAGGCTATTTTAGTTCAACAAGGAGGTGCAACGACAGTGGAAGGAGAAGCAAAATTGCCAAAGGACATGGCGGCTAAAAGGAAGATGTATATTCTTGCAAGAGCGCATAACATTATTCTTTTGAATATAACAGACGAAGTACTGAGAGAGGTCATGGATCAAATGAGTGTATATGGGCTTTTTTAGAAATTGTATGACAAGTATCAGAAGAACTCTCTAACAACCAAGTTGTATAAAAAACAACATATGTATACTCTTAGGATGTCAGAAAGGGCCCAAGTGAAGGATCATTTGGATAACTTCAATAGGATCATCTTGGATTTACAAGGTAGATTTACAAGCACTTATCCTCTTATGTTCACTCCTAAATTATTATGAGAATTTTGTTGATACAATTTTGTATGGTAGGACAACGATCACTATGAATGATGAGAAGGATTATTTGATGTCCAATGAACTAAAAAGAAAAGTTTCAGTTGGAGAAGAAGTTTCAAGTTCAGGTTTGTTTGCAAGTAGAGGAATAACATTAGATAGAGGTGGAGGTAACAAAGGGAAGTCAAGTGTTGAGTCTAAAGTCAACATCAAATTTTATAACTTTAAGGAAAAGGGGAAATTAAGAGGAGATTGTCCATTGCTGAAGAAAGGAATAATGGTGTTGGGTCAAGCAACAACAATGATGTTATGGTTCAAGGAAATTCTGATGAAGGGGATGATGGTGAAGTTTTGACAGTATGTATATCTAATTCTGTTATGCTTGGGTCTTTGACTCTGGAGCATCCTATCATATGACATGCAACTGTAAAAACCCTAAAATTTCAAACCAATTTAAACTTTTAAAACATGCCAAGTTCATCAAAACATTACAACTTTGTTTTCAAAATATTATTTATCAAAGTATTCCCAGAAACATAAACATAATATGAGGAGCTGTACGATCATGCCTTCGCCTTGCCGCGATCCCCTGATGTACCTGAAACAATAAACTGAAACTGTAAGCCCGCAAGCTTAGTGAGTTACCCCCAAAATACCAACGCCATACAGATATAACCATATCATATTGTATAAACATAATAGCAAACAATACAACATGCGTAATGAGCCATCAGTCTAACTGGACAGAATCCCGGTCCTCACCCTATCCGGACCGCCCTCTTCGGGACCAACGAACATGTGCACATACATATAAACAATTAAACATGCAGATCTAACCCATCCATATCATAGCAACTATCCTATAACTAGGATGAAATCTATCATAGCAACCATCCTAAACCAGGATGTAATCTAACATAGCAACCGTCCTAATTAAACCATGATGAAATCTATCATAGCAACCATCCTAAACCAGGATATAAATCATAGAGGGCCGACCTTGGTGCCGTAGACCCTGTTGGTATAGTGAGGAGAACTCACCTCGCAACTGGCGTCTGAAAATAGAAAGCTCCACTCCCGGATCACCAACACGAACTCCACCACCTATAGTTACCATAAAACCCTTTTTCATAAATCTCCAAAATACCAGAATACCCTTAAAAGTCAACTGGTCAACCCTTGCTCTAAGTCAAAGTCAATAGTCTATGTTGACTCGACTCGTCGAGTGCAGTTCATCGACTGGTCGATTCCTTCCTGAACTCGAGAAGTCGAGAAATCCTTGATTGACTCGTCGAGTTCCCCTTTAACTCGCCGAGTTCATACGTGTCCAAGAATTGGGAGAAACCCTAGCCAACTCGCCGAGTCTTCGAACGACTCGCCGAGTTCAAGGCAATCTTCAACGGACTCGTCGAGTTGTTCATCAACTCGTCGAGTCCATGACCATCTTCAACGGGCTCGCCGAGTTGTTCATCCAACTCGTCGAGTCCTTTCAGACCTTTATCTGTGCAGGCGCTTTTTAAGTCATGGTAAGGTTCCAGATTGCAGATCCAAGCTTCTAAGGCACGTTTATCACGTAAAGTTGCAAGCTTTACGCACATGAAAGGCTCTAAAGGCCCTAAATGACCAATCTAAGCTTCCAATGGAGCTTTGCACCTAGGGAGAGTCTCATCCTTGCATAAGCTGGAAACTTTATGGACTAAGAAGCCTAAGGGAGCTCAGTTCTGAAGTTACAACTTCAGATCCTAGCTTGCACCCATGAATAGCTTCCAATCATGCCATGAAAACCCTAGGATTTGTCCAAAGAGGGGATCTAAAATGAAATGAGGTCAGGGTAACGATTTATACCTTCCAGAAGATGCCCAATAAGGTAGATTTTAGACCCCACAAGCTCCTTGCTTCTGAATACTTGCTCTCCAAGCTCCTTTCTCCACAAAATCCTCTTCCAAGCTCAAAAGTACACAAATGGAGCACACACACTCGATTAGGGTTTGAGAAGGACAAGAAGCAGTAAAGGGGAGGCTAGGGGAGGCCAATGATCCTTTAAATAGGGTGCAAAACCCCGAGATCTTGGGTTTCATCTGCCAGCTCCTACTCGTAGAGTTCCTTCCTGGACTCGGCGAGTAGGTCATTAAAATACGTGGACAACCCGCTGCTACTTGACGATTAGGGCAATCAACTCGTCGAGTAGCCCTTGAAATCAAGAAGCTCACACATTAAATCAATACCTGAGAAACGGGGCGTTACAACAACCATGACCAGTTTCACTCCTACAAAGAGTGCAATGTCATAGCGAAGATGGATGATGATTAGGTGAGTAGTATCAAGGGAAGTGACATGGTGTAGATCAAGATGCATGATGGTATGGTCAGGAAACCAGATTTTTGATTCGTATCGGAGCTTCGAAATAATCTGATTTCTCCTGGCACTTTGACGAAGGATGGATTTAAGTATTTTGGAAAGTGTGACCGGTTAAGAGTCTCCAAGGGTGATCTTGTGGTTATGAATAGGAAGATGAATCATGAGATTTATATCCTGGAAGGCAGGACAAGTAGGGGAACGGTGACTGTATCCCAATCCTTTGATCAATATGATGATGAAAGAAGGTTATGGCATCATAAGTTGGGACATATGAGTTAAAAGGGGTTATTTGGAGGAGATGTAACTATATTTTCTACACCTGGTGAAGCTTGTGCTCAAGAGATACAAGACAGGGTAAAGTTCAGTTTGGTTCAACACTCAAGCAAGGATATCCTCGAGCGTGTTCACTCAAATCTATGGGGTCCCTCTCTTATGAAGTCTCATGATGGATATTAGTACTTTGTGAATTTTATCGATGGTTACTCAAGTAAGACCTGAGTGTACCTTCTAAAGACAAAGTAAAAAGATGAAGTATTTGGGAAGTTCAAAGGGTAGATGACCATGGTTGAGAAATAGACCAGGAAGCTTGTCAGGTCACTCAAAATGGAAAATAGATTGGAGTTTTGTAAGGCTTCGTTTGGCAACTTCTACAAAACAGAAGGTACAGCGAGGCATCACACTATATGGATAACATCACATCAAAGTGGATTGGTAGAACAGATGAACCAAAGACTAGTGGAGTGTACTCAGTTCATGCGGTTATCTGCTGGTTTTGTTGGGTTTTGAGCATTCTAACACTTCCTAAGTGTACATGCAACCCTAAATACCTTGGATCTATGTTTTCTCTATTATACATGCAAATAAGAACTTCCAAGGTATTATCCTAATCTAGCATATAAAACAATGGATATAGTAGGATAGAATACATACCTTTTTGGTGTAGTAAGTCTTCATGAAGCTTGAGTGCTTAGTGCCCCAAGTGTGACACCTCAAATGGAATCACAATCATCAAAACACTTGGAATGATTTGAGAGAATTCTACACTCTTCAAAATCGGCTAGCCCTTTCTTCACTATCTCTAGTGGCCGATTTTTCCTCAATAATAAGATGCTTATATAGTTACACAATTAGGGTAAACTCTTAATTGTCATGGCTTTCCATTTCCTTGGATCCATGGGTACAAATACACCATGGAGCATCCATGGACCATCCTATGGGTTTTAGCCCAACTTGATTATCCATGGAACATTAGCCCACTATACAAGTATGGATGATTTACACAATCAACCCATATATTTAATTAGTCTTCTTTTGATCACTTAATTAATCCTAGATTAATTCTTGATCAATACTAATTAAATAATCTTATTATTCTTATTATTAATATACTAGAACTTATAATATATTAATAACCATAAGTGTCTTATTTCTCTCATTCAAGTGCATGATGGTATGCAACCCAAATGGACCATGCCGGGTCGGGTCAAGTCTTACCAAATATAGTTATGGACTTAGACATTAATCCAACAGTCTCCCACTTGGATAAGTCTAAAACTATTATTGCGTATGACTTCAGGAACCAACCGGCAATCGTAGCTCTCAAAAGCTTCTGTCGAACTCTGACCTTGTCGATGAACTCTGACCTTTGTCAGTGACTTGTCCATTAGATAAGGGATCATATATTCCTCCATTCTAGATATCATATGGACTGAGACATGGATTATAATCATTCTCTCTGTCCATTTGTTGTTTCCCGATTTCCGATTTATGACGACTGACTAATTGAACAAATCAAATCAGTCCTGGCCCGGCCGAGCACTTCCATTTGTCATCATCAAATCATCGAGGGGCCCACAGATATCGCTTTTATCCCAAAGGTAAGAGGAACGGATAAACTTCGACTCATATGGCTTGTTCTACTACTTGTTGAATCATACACAAAGGCACGTTTTATAGCACCGAGTTACCAAATGTGTTTTCGTGCTATCAATGTACTATCAACTCATAGTAACAACTCATATCTCTAGGTTTGAAGAATATAAGATATTATCGTCTCATGATCACTCGTGATAAAATCCATGAAGTGATTCCAATGAGCGCGGGTTGAATCCAATACTCAGAACTTATGAGCACTCATGAGTGTTGTAGCCCTTTGTCCAACACCTTAGACCTCTACAAGCCAACCCATGACAGTCTTAATTCATATCTACTTCCAACATATGACCGACTGTGGATGGTTTGAATAACTTAGTCATTCCGGAAGAATAACCTAGTTTATTTGGGAAGTCAAAACATGCAAAGTGAAACACAATAATAATTGAATCCAATATGGTATCAACTCTTTGAACATAAATAAAACACCTTTTATTTATCACCATATGATTACACATTATTCATTGTATACTGTTTCAGCTATCAACTTTATTCTTGAATTTAAAACAATAGTTGTCCCATGCTCCAAGCATGTACACTATGTTTTCTTAAACACTAGTCATGCCACACACCAAGTATGCATACTATGTTTGTCTATGATCCTTACTTTGTGAACTAAATCGATTGAACATAACTTCAATGATTCTCTTTTCACACTCCCAAATCCTTACCGCAAATGCAAGAATTCCAAATTCATGCCATTTACTGAAATCTGTTAGATTCTAAACTTATATGCATTGATCCTCTCGTAATGATTATGCACAAAGTCATAAAGACTTGGCAACAATCATTACAGAGTATTCCAAAGGAGATCAACTCCTTGGAAATATCCTTCTTGCATTAAGTTTCCTTAATCTTACACAGATTGAAAATTCTAACTTTGAAACATTTCCAGAT
The DNA here is from genome assembly GCF_002870075.4 of Lactuca sativa. Taxonomy (NCBI): domain Eukaryota; kingdom Viridiplantae; phylum Streptophyta; class Magnoliopsida; order Asterales; family Asteraceae; genus Lactuca; species Lactuca sativa. The sequence continues at coordinate 303,690,257 of NC_056627.2, read as the reverse complement.
TCCATTTTGACTATCACTTCTGAACAAGAGTTGCCTCCTTACAGATTATGTCAATATGGTCCTTCCAGAATTATCACTATACTTCCAATTGTCCTTGAGTAACCAATCTTTGGTAAACCTTAGATTGTCCTCGACAATTGTTTAATCCTTTTAGTCATATCCAGTTCTAAACCTTTTCCCTTCTTAACGCCCCAGGCATTTTTGAAAATTTTAGAACGGATGATTATAGCACATGTAATCGATCCTATATCCGAAGCATATGGGACACGATTCATGATGTCTCACATAAAGACTAAACCAGTCTTTTGCTATAACATTTCCATTTCAATTTGCCAAGTTCTCATAATTCAGATTATGAAAAGGGATGCCGTAATCATAATCGAATTTTAGAACGCAAATAATGGACTCATATACAGAATTTCCTTATGTTGAGTCATTCCAACATGAAATTCATATATATATCCTTGACTAAATGATTAAAACCTCATAATCTAAGCTTATAGATTTGAGATGAAGTATAATTTCCTCTCCCTTAATTATAGCAAAACAACTTTTCCCAATTGAAACCTTTTGTTTTCTATAATTAACATTGCTAGCTTGCAATACTTAACATAATTATCTTGCTCCCACTAACATGATGATTATTAGCATATCACTTATGCTCCCACTAGCTTTGACATGTACTCAAAAATCAGCTGGACTTCTAGAAATCAGTACTTCATTGACTTTCTTACCAAAGTTCAGATTTCTGATACTAGATTGTTTTGATAAGACTTTATCAAAATCATACACCTTCCCTTAGATAGCACACTTGTGTATCTAAACAATTATGAAGAGGGATGCCGTAATCATAATGTTTAGACCTTTTTGCCACTTCTCACAAGTCCATGTTAGTGTGCCGGTTAACCACACGCGCTCCACTAACGACTTTGAGAATGCAAATATCACAATTGCTATCTAGCTAAAATCTACTTAGTGAAAGTGTTTCCTCACCATCATTTTCATGAATCGGAGAGAAACCTTATGACACTTAGATTTAATGGCGTATGTGTTCTTATCCATGTGAATTGTCAAAACCATAGTCACAAGACAAGGATAATGACAAATCCAAACTCATATGGATTGAACTCAATCTTAACTTCTTGCCACCTGGCAGCTCAAGGGCCTGCCATTGCTTCCAAGTTGTTGTGCAACAAATTGAGAACTCTAAGAACTCATATGCAAAACCAACTTTAACTGGAATGGGCACAGACTATGTCAACACGATAGGTTATAAACCTCAAGTCGTGTGCTAGTGAAGAACTTCAGGTTTTACTCTTGATTAGTTCTTGAGACTTTCAAGACCTTTAAGACTCCCACTGTCCTCTTGACCTATAAGACTCCCTTGTCAAATATCCAAGAGATAGTGCGGATTCTAATCAAGACAAACACTTCACACAATTGGCCTAAGTTGGTCTTTGTTTTATCCAAAACATCACAACTTACCAATTTCAAATGTACAAGAGTAGAAAACTTTTACTCTTACATTTGACAAGTGTTTTAAACCTTCTTTAAGACATGTCACTCAAGTTACAATCTTGGAGTATGACTCTAAGACTTGTATTGGAACGAAGTATGACTCATCTTCTTGATTTAACCACTTCAACAATTCAAGATCCCTCTTCTTAGTCATAAGAATGCACTAAGATTTCCTTAGAGAACCAATTGTGCTATGGTTTCTTAATCATTAAGATGATCACAAAAGCTGATACTAAAGTACTCTCCCATCTTTTCAGATTTGAGAAACTTTTATCCTTCTGCCTAAGTTGATTCTTCTTATTCGCTCTGCCATACATTGGGACCTTTTCCAATGTCTCAGAGTTACACTTAAGCTTGTAAGTATAATCATATTTACTGAGCTTTAGTAAACTATGACAAATAGTCTTATCAATCTTTTGTGGTGGACTTAATCAGTGCACAAGAATGTGTACTCGATCCCTTAGTCCTTTACTTGACTCACACATCCATGTGACCGAGTAATTAGTCTTAATTTTCCAATACTTGAAAGTTCTCATTCATCATGCTATACAACTTGCATGATTCCAAGTTCCGGTCCAATTGAAACTTGGGTGATGAGAATCTTTCCTTATTTGGTAAATTTAGACATTACCACAAATGAAAGAATCAATTTCATATTTCCACTCTTGCTCTTAATGGAATCACATAAGCAACAATTTTTCCTCAAATGCCATTGTAAGGATATTTTAAAATAAATAAAATCAAAAATTTTCCTTTATTTTAAAACTTTGCGGAAAAAAACTTATCCTTACAATCCATATGAAAACTTGTTGTTATCTATTCCTTAAGCAATATCTCATAACTCCTAAGAAGTAGCTCAAGAATCCAATTTTTCAAACTATGCGATAGAAATCCATCTATGCCATCAGATTCAGCATATTCTTTCTTTAAGTTTCTTCACTTTTCTTTGATTCTTAAAACATCACCATGTGACCCAGTCACATCATGTATCAGGAATCTCAGAATAGAAACTTAACAGAGTTAGATAGTGGTCTTTACCTGAAGTAGAGTCAAACTTATTGACTTTAACATCCTTAGGTAAATTTTGGCAGCTTCGCAACCAATGCCCTTTCTTTGGCAATACAAACATATGGACCCTTTGATAATGGTACACAGGACTATCACAGACTTAGCTTTTCTCTTTACCATTTGGTCAACCGAGTTGACTATAGCTGATCCCTTTCCATTGGGAAGAGAATGCTTTACTGGATATCCAATGTCATCATTGTCAATGTCCATAAAGTTTTAGGAAAGTTGATCTTAGATAAGATCATTAAGGGTCTTGTCATAGTCTATTTCATAGGTGTCCCAAAGGAACTCACTATGTGACTTAGAAGGTGATTGAACCACCAACTTTCTCAAGACTTTGACACTCAACTCTCCCGGCTTGTCAATATGTGACTACATCTCCAAGATGTGCTCACACCTAGACCTTGCCTTGCCAATAGGGCCTGAGTGACCTTAAACTTTTCAAGAACTTGTGGGTTAGGGAGAATAATTTGAAGAGGTGAAGAAGTATGATATCCATGGGACATCATCTTCATTAGGAAACCTTGTTTCAAGAGATTTGGGAAGATCATAGGTGTCTAAACCAGACATCTTTTGGGAGATATTCAAGATAGTTGATTTAAAGTCCTTAATATGACACCCAATATGAAATATTAAGGCTAGGACCCAACAAACTATTTTATAACTTAGAAGAGGTATGCCGTAATCCAAGCTATAAAATATTTGAAGGTAGGTGAATGACGATTCACCAATTTCCACCAAGATAAACGAAATGTATTATTAGGTTTTAATTGGTTTTGAAACTCCTAGATCTTTGAGATTCATTGAACTTTTCAAAGGCATGTTTCAATCTCGAGTGTGCCCTTCAGGTTTTGTGACTGGGATGCCGAGGATCACAAAACAAGGTGTGAAGTAACCATGCAAATCACTTGGTACCCTTAATAAATTACCCCTCAATCGATGTGCCGGTTAACCACACACGCTCCATCGATACTATGATAAATATTAAGTCACCCTTTACCTACCTTGTTAAGTCCAAGTTAGTGTGCCGGTTAACCACACACGCTCCACTAACGACTTAGACAAAGTGTAAAGTGTAATTTCATGGATTAGCACCTTATTCACATTTTTCCTAAGTAACTAAGATTGGGTATTATTAAGAGTTTAGTTACTTAGTATTATCATTAATACTTTTAATGAAGGGAGAATTCTAGTCCTGTCAAACCCGTTCGGCTAACGACCCTCCACCAGTCAAGCAAGCGGTGGGTGAGAGTGGACACCCATTAAGTTGCCATTTTATAGGCAACAACCTTATACCCACCTTATAGACCGGCTTCGTGAATGAGGCGTACTAGCGGTAAGACTGACTTTACTCTTATACATATATATATTATTAACTTATAATATTATAAAGTATAAGGGTTGAATTTTAACTTTTAAAATTCTAAGGGCTAACTTGGAATTAAAGTATTCATAAGTGAAAACTTTACAAATTCCAAAACTTGAGGGCAAGTTTTGAAACTATTCAAAACTAATTAATTCCATAACTTATGTGTTTAAAGTAGTTTTAATCCAAAAACTCTTCAAGTTCCATAACTTGAGGACAAGTTATGGAAGACTTTAAACTAATAAAAGAATTAACTTTTCTTTATTTTATAACTTATGGAATTAATTAAGGTTACACCTTTTTTTTTTATTTATTTTATTAAATGAAGAGACTCTTGGTCCTCCATAACTTGAGGACAAGTTATGGAGTCATAAAACCATTTAATTAGAACTAGACTCTTCATTTTGTAACCTTTGCCAATTTTTATGAGTTTTATGATTCTTAAATGTGACTTTTCATATAACTTGAGGACAAGTTACAAAAACACATTTTTGAATCAATTCTTAGATTAATTTGGATTAAAACCAACTATCACATAATTTTCATCATTAATCCAAATTCACTCATAAAACAAGATAACACAAAAAACTTTTGGTGATCCATAACTTATTCTTAAGTTATGTAATCCTTTAAAACATTAACACCAAATTTTGTAACTCCAAAAAAGCTTTGAATCAATTTTTTTTTTAAAACCTTTTCAAATCCATAACTTATGGAGGTTTCAAAAAAAATAAAACTTTTTAGATCAAACTTTTAAAACTAATAAAATAATCATATTATTTTATCTTTTATTAAATTTGACATAATTCAACTCATAAAGCAAATTATTCAAATTTTACAAATAATTAGTTTTTCACAAGAACAAGTAATTATCTTAAAATTTGACAAACTTCATGGTTTTTTTTTTTTTTCCAACTTTGAAAATAAAATATTTGCATCAATATAACAGAAAACAACCTGGCTCTGATACCACTGTTGGGTTTTGAGCATTCTAACACTTCCTAAGTGTACATGCAACCCTAAATACCTTGGATCTATGTTTTCTCTATTATACATGCAAATAAGAACTTCCAAGGTATTATCCTAATCTAGCATATAAAACAATGGATATAGTAGGATAGAATACATACCTTTTTGGTGTAGTAAGTCTTCATGAAGCTTGAGTGCTTAGTGCCCCAAGTGTGACACCTCAAATGGAATCACAATCATCAAAACACTTGGAATGATTTGAGAGAATTCTACACTCTTCAAAATCGGCTAGCCCTTTCTTCACTATCTCTAGTGGCCGATTTTTCCTCAATAATAAGATGCTTATATAGTTACACAATTAGGGTAAACTCTTAATTGTCATGGCTTTCCATTTCCTTGGATCCATGGGTACAAATACACCATGGAGCATCCATGGACCATCCTATGGGTTTTAGCCCAACTTGATTATCCATGGAACATTAGCCCACTATACAAGTATGGATGATTTACACAATCAACCCATATATTTAATTAGTCTTCTTTTGATCACTTAATTAATCCTAGATTAATTCTTGATCAATACTAATTAAATAATCTTATTATTCTTATTATTAATATACTAGAACTTATAATATATTAATAACCATAAGTGTCTTATTTCTCTCATTCAAGTGCATGATGGTATGCAACCCAAATGGACCATGCCGGGTCGGGTCAAGTCTTACCAAATATAGTTATGGACTTAGACATTAATCCAACAGGTTTATCAGAGAAATTATAACTAGAAGCAGTCAACATTTCTTGATATCTGAAGAATCGATCTCCATAAACTGCAACTGATTTTAAGACTCCTCAAGAGGTGTGTTCTGGGAAATCCTCTAAGAATTCTGGTTTACGAATGTATGGATGCCTTTCTTACGCTTGTGGGAATGATGGTAAGATGCAGTCGAGGGCAATCAAGTGCATATTTCTAGGCTATGTATATGAAAGGAAAGGTTATCGTCTGTGGTCTACAGAAGTAGGAAAGACTCCAAAATTCGTTATTAGCAGAGATGTGACCTTTGAATCTACTATGTGAAGCCAGAAAGGAGGTGGTACAAGTGTTGTGGGGAATGATCAGGATGCTAGCCAGAAGGTGGATTTTGAAACACAACCCAACACACTTTTATGAGAAATGAAGATCAACAAGGTAGCATGGAATAGCATAGACACGAGGAATTCCTTGAACTACCCATGAAAGAAGTGTTGGATTAGTGTCTAAGTCCATAACTATTTTGGTATGTACTTGACCCGATGGTGCATGGTCCTTTTGGGTTGCCTTCACCAAAGCAACTTGATTGGAGAAATAAATAGAGAGAGAGAGAGGCTATTATGATTTATTAATATGTTATAAGAATAATATATTAAAGGAGAAATCATATTTGTTTAATTAATATTGGTCAATAATTAATTAAGAATTAATTTTGTGATCAAGTGTAATTAATTAAACTAGAGGGGCTGAATTGTAATTATGTGATAGTTACAAAATAAGGTAAGGATTATCTTAAATATAGGGCGAACGAATTTAAGGTGATAATGCCTTAGAATTCGACTAGGATAAGGGTTTCTAAGACTTATCTTATGGTTGCTTGGTGGGCAAGCAACTAGATAAGGATAAGGACTAAAACCCTAATCTTTACACCTATATAAACCCCCTAAGGCTCATGAATTCGTCTAAGCCTTCCCAAGAAGTCCTAAGGACGAATTCCTACCTCTCTCCTCTCTCTTTATACCTTCTCCATTTGCTCTTGGTGTTTGTAAGCCATTAGAGGAGTGACACTTGTGACTCTAAGCCTTCCAAAGTCAATTCAAGGAGGAATTGGGATTGTTATTACTACATAACAATCAAGGTAATATCTTAAACCTAGTTATATGTTAATATTGATTTCCATATGCTAGAATTAGGGTTTATAGTCTTGGATCCAAAGCATGTGCAATAGAGAAACCTAGATCCAAGCATTAGGGTTTGTATGAGCACATAGGATGTCTTATGACCAAAACCCATCAGTGGTATTAGAGCCTTGATTGGTTTCTATTGTATTGATGCTTGATATGTTTGAAAATTTCGAATTTTGTGTTTCTGGAGGCTGGACTTGCCGAGTCCATAGATGAACTCGCCGAGTCCAAGGTGACTCGACGAGTCCATGCGTGACTCGACGAGTCGGCTCGTCAGATGGAGGGTATTCCGGGATTTCTTGCTGTTTTTGCTTATGGATAGTTACCTTATCATGTTAGATCAATATTAATCCAATTATATGATATATTTGACTATAATTTTGATCTAATTGAAGATATTTATCAATTAATAAGATAATTGTTTCCTTATAAGATAATTGATTAATTATTTTGAGTAAATTGATAAATTGTTTTGCAAGAAATCATTAAATAAATCAAATATGGATAATTATGTGATTGAATGTTAATTTGAATTATTTATTATTTGATCCTTGTTGTTATGAAAAGTTTCATATTTTGCCCTTTAAGGTTTTATAGTTTAAATTTGAACCCAAAGTTTTTGAAATTTAAATAGTTGAAACCCTAATGTTTTGAAAAAGGTTTCAAAACTTGCCCTCAAGTTTTGGAATTTAAATTTTGATTAAATGGTTTAATTTTGATGTATATTTAAATTCTAAACCCTAATGTGTTGAAATGTTTCAAAACTTGCCCTCAAGTTTTGGAATTTAAAAGTTGATTAAAAGTTTAATTAGGAATGTTAAATTCTAAAACTCTAGTATAGTTTTGAAAAAGTTCAAATCACACCCTTATGGTTTTGTTAATTAATTAAGGTGTATAATTAAAAGAAGTTTAATAAATCCATAAAAGTTTAGGTTTACAATTTAATTGAATTAAAAGTATAATTGTTAAATTAGACCACCTAGTATTTTGAAAGTATAAAATACACCCTATACTATATATAACATTAAAAGTCTAACATTATATATATGTATGAGCAAAATTCAGTCTTACCGTTAGTAGGCCTCATTCACGAAGCTAGTCCATAAGGGGTGTTTAAGGAAATTGCCTATGAAATGGCGATTAAATGGGTATCCACTCATACCCACCGCACTCTTGACTAGTGGAGGGTCGTTAGCCGAACGGGTAGGATAGGAAAAAACCTTCCATTATAAGTATAATGAAGTATAAAAGTAACTAAATGTTTTCATAAAATTCCCAATCTTAGTTACTTAGGCAAAAGTGAATTGATGCAATTCCATGAAATTACACTTTGTGCCCTTGCGAAGACGTTAGTGGAGCGTGTGTGGTTTACCGGCACACTAAATGGTTCTAAGCAAAGGTAGCAAAGGATGACTCAATGTTTGTCATAGTTCGGTGGAGTGTGTGTGGTTTACCGGCACATCGAATAGGTGACTGTAACATGTGAGGGCACCATGTAAGTTTGCATGGTTATTCACACCCGCTTTGTGATCCTCGGCATCCCAGTCACAAACTAGAAGGGCATATCGAGACTTAAACATGTCATTGAAAGTTCAATGAATCTCAAAGGATCTAGGAGTTTTCATAGATTTAAAACTTAAATTTCTTTTCGTTTTTCATGGTGGAAATTAGTGAATCGTCATTCACTTACCTTCAAATATTCTGCAATTAGGGTTACGGCATCCCTCTCCCGAGTTGTAGAATATTGTGTTGGGTCCTAGCCTTAGTATTTCATTTGGGTGATTTACTAAGGACTCAATCTATCAACTAACTTGAATTCTTTTTTCTCCCGTTTTGTAGATGTCAAAGTTCGACAACTATGGTCTTCTCAAATCCCGTGGAACAAGCATTCCACATGAAGATGATATTCCACGATTCCATCGAGGAACAAGAAATCATGCTTCACTTCCTCCTCCTCCTCCAATTATACTCCCTAACCCACAAGATTGTAAAATTGAAAGTTTCAATATCACTCAAGCCCTTTTGGAAAGTAAACATAAAGAAGGAAAGCCGGTATGTGCACACGTCCTAGGGATGAAGTCACACATTGATAGGTTAAGAATGTTGGGATCCGTTGTCTGTGAGGAAATGGCTGTTGATTGGGTTCTTCAGTCACTTCCTAACTCATATAGTGAGTTCGTAAGAGAGTACTATATGATGAACTACGACGTGAACCTTATAGATCTCACCTATATGCTTATTGCTGCTGAATCAGCAATGATTTGGCGCAATAGAAAAGCAAAGTTGATTGGTGAATCTGCCCTCGAGACCTCTATGGATATAGACAATGGCAACGAAAGACATGCAATGATCGAAAAGTTTGATCATAAGAGAAAGGCGATGTCTTAAGTAGTTCCATGTCCTGTTCCAAAAGAGTCGATTTGCTTTTATTGCCAAGAGAAGGGGCATTGGAGACGAAGCTGCCCCATTTACCTAAGAGATCTAAGAGATGGGAGAGTCGAAACGTATGGCTCTAATTTAGGTAAAATCCATTGACTAACTCTTTTAAGCATCATTCTAGATTCTGAATACATAATGTGATAAGATTACAATTGATGTTTTGTAGGATCGAAGAAAAGAAAAGAAGCTTAAGGGAAGAAGTGAGCAGAATCTAACCATGAAGGAATGGATTTCGATCGCGTTTCTCGAAGATTAGATTCTTGAGCTACTACTTAGAGTTAGAATTAGATTGCTAGGAAAGATATATTAGCATAGTTTTTCAATGAATTGCATTGTAAGGACAAAAATTTTCCGCAATAAAATAAAATTTGATTTTATATTATTTATTTATCCTTGCAATGGTGTATATGAAAAATTGATGTTAAAATGTTTCTATTATTAGCAATAATGGATTTGGTTCTTATTATGTTATGGAAAGTCGAGAATTTACCAAATAGGGAGAGTTTCTCATCGCCCAAGTTTCAATTGGACAGAAACTTGGAATCATGCAACGTGAATGCACGATGAATGAGAAATTTCGTATTTGGAAATTAGACTAATTCATTGACAAAGTGTCAAGTGAAGGACTAGGAGATCGAGTACACAAAGTTGTGTGTTGATCAAAGTCCACCATAAGAGTAACGAGATATTCGTCATGATTTACTAAAGGTTTGGTAAATATGATTATACTTATAAGATTAAGTGTAATTCTGAATTGATTGAAAAAGTTTAAATCAATAGTAGAACGAATAAAAAGAATCAAGTAGGCAGAGAGATAAAAGTTTCTCCATTCTAAGAAGAAAGGAGAGTACCTTTTATGCTTTATGATAGGTCTTAGTGATTAAGAACCATATCTCAATTGATCCTCTAAGTAAGTCTTAGTACTAATGTATGTCTAAGAAGAGGAATCAAGAATTGAAATGGTTAAATCAAGGAGTCAATCATACTTCGTTCCAATAACAAGTCTTAAAGTTAAGATTGTGACATTGAGTGAAAAGTATTAAGAAGGTTTATAACATTCATCAACTGTGGTAAGTTGTGATGTCTTGGATAAGACAAAGACCAACTAGGACCAATTTATGAAGTGTTTTGATAAAAGCTACACTAACTCTTGAATATTTGTTTGTCAAGAAATGTTTTGACAAGAGAATCTTATATGTCAAAGAGTCAGTGGGAGTCTTAATGGTCTTGAAAGTTTTCAAGAACAAATCAAATAAACCTTATCAATCATCACTAGCACACGAGTTGAGGTTTACAACCTATCGTGTTGACATTATTTTGTTTCTGTGCTATTCCAATTGAGTGAATTATGCATGTGAGTTCTATGAGTTCTCATTTTGAACGCATAAATGGCAAAGCACCTTAATCGATGAAAGGTACATTGATAAGAAAAGGTGAGCTGCTTAACTACTTGGAAGACATGGTGGGCAGCTGTGCTACCATAAGGCAAGAAATCAAGATTAAGAAAGTTCGGTCCATATGAGTTTGAATTTGTCGTAAACTTTGGTTTTAACAAATTCACATGGATAGGAACACATACACCGTTTAAATCTAAGTGTCATAAAATTTCCTCCTTCATGAAAATGATTGTGAGGAAATGCTTTCACTAAGAAAAATTTTAAGAAAATAGTGATTGTAAATTGCATTCTCGAATTCGATTATGGTTACAGTATCCCTTTCCATAATTTGAATTGTGAGGTTTGGCAATTAGTCTTAATTGTTTACACACACATATGAACTATCTAAGGCAAAGGTGTATAAGTTCAAGAAGCATTGATAAAGGATTATCAAAGCACTAAGTATTAGAAACATGAACTTAAGAAATTCAATAATTATTGTTTTCTGGGAGTTAAGATGCTTATGAATACATGTCGAAGCTAGTGGGAGCATAAGTGTTATGTTTTATAATAATCATCATGATAGTGGGAGCATAAATGTTATGAGTGTATGATTATTAAGGCACGTATTGCAAGTTGGCAATATTAATTATAGAAAAACAAGAGTTATACCTTGCAAAGTCGTAAGGGTTGTAAAGTTGTTTTGTTATAATTAAGGGAGAGAATATTATGCTTCATTTCAAATTTAAAGGCTTAGATTGTGGAATGTTAATAATATTAGTCAAAGGTATATAGTGTGTTCTTAAAATTTCGATTATGATTATGGCATTCCTCTTCACAATTCGAATTTTGAGAACATAGCAAATAAAACATCATGCGTCGTGTCCCATACGCTTCGGGTATAGGATTGATTGCAAATGCTTTAATGTTTGACCATTCTAAAATTTTCCAAATGTCTAGCACATTTAGTGGAAAAAGGGACAAAAATTGGTTTTGACTAAAATAATTAAACAACTATCAAAGGACAATCCAAAGTTCGTCGAGGATTGGTCGCTTGTGAGTAGTTGGAAGCATGGTATTGGATGGACCATATCGACATTATTATGAATAGAAAAGATTCTATTAAGAATGAGTTGTCATATGGAAAATATGGAAGCGTGTCCATATTGGGAATTGAAGAAAATCTATGTCTAGATTAGAAACTTTTATGCAAAAGTATGTTCAAAGGAATGTACTTTGAGTGAGAGACATCATATCTAAGGAATTGTCTTGTAACAATCTCCGATAGAGGACTTTGTAATATCATTGGCAATAGTCTTTGTGACTTTGGTGCAGTGACATTACAAAAGGATAGTTGCATAGAATGTTAGAATCTAGCATATTTTATATGTAGCAAGAATTTGATATTCTTTCACTTAGGAAAAAGGATTTGGAGTTGTGAAATGAGAATGGTTGGAAATGTGTTCAATTTGATCTATTTCGCAAAGTAAGAACCATAGTTAAACATTGTGTGCATGCTAAGAAGCATGGGACAAGTGTTGTAATTCAAGTAAGAAGTTGATTAACCGAAATGACAAATAATGAGTAATCAATATGGTGATAAAGAAAATGTGTTTTATTTATACTCAAAGGTTTGAGGCCATATGGGATTAGTATTATTCATGTGTTTCACCTTTGCATGTTTTGACTTCAAGAATAATTGAGTTTATTAAGAATAATTGAATTATTCGAACGGGCCACAGTCGTTCATATGTTGGAAGTAGATATGAATGAAGACTGTCATGAATTGGTGTGTGGATTGTCTATAAAGTATTAGACATAAGCAAATGTTTGCTGCAACGTTCATGAGTGCTTATGAATATGAATTTGAGCATTGGATTAAACCCACGCTCACTTGGATCACTCCATGAATTGTACCACGAGTGATTGGTGAGACAATAACATCTTATATTCTTGAAACCGAGATGTGTGAGTTGTATCTTGCGAATCGGTTGCACATTGATAATATGTAAACGCACTAGTAACTTGGTGTTATAAAATATATTGTTGTGTGTGATTCGGTGCGTGAGTGCAAGCGAGCATTGTATCAAAGTTTATCCATTCCTTTTATTCAAAGTAGGATAAAGGCGATATCTTTGGGCCCCTCGATGGTTTAGTGATGACAAAACGTAAATGCTCGGCCGGGCTAGGGCTAATTTGATTTGTTCAATTAGTCAGTTGTCATAAATCGGGAATCAAGATATAGTACAAAGAGAATGATTAGAAATCATGTCTCATATGATATCTAGAATGGAGGAATATATGATCCCTTATCTAAGGACACGCGTATCTGATAAGATCAGAGTTGACAGCGGCTTTGGAAAGCTACGATTGCAGATCAGGATCTGAAGTCATACGCAGAATAGTTGTTAGACTTATCCAAGTGGGAGACTGTTGGATTAGTGTCTAAGTCCATAACTATTTTGGTATGTACTTGACCCGATGGTGCATGGTCCTTTTGGGTTGCCTTCACCAAAGCAACTTGATTGGAGAAATAAATAGAGAGAGAGGCTATTATGATTTATTAATATGTTATAAGAATAATATATTAAAGGAGAAATCATATTTGTTTAATTACTATTGGTCAATAATTAATTAAGAATTAATTTTGTGATCAAGTGTAATTAATTAAACTAGAGGGGCTGAATTGTAATTATGTGATAGTTACAAAATAAGGTAAGGATTATCTTAAATATAGGGTGAACGAATTTAAGGTGATAATGCCTTAGAATTCGACTAGGATAAGGGTTTCTAAGACTTATCTTATGGTTGCTTGGTGGGTAAGCAACTAAATAAGGATAAGGACTAAAACCCTAATCTTTACACCTATATAAACCCCCTAAGGCTCATGAATTCGTCTAAGCCTTCACAAGAAGTCCTAAGGATGAATTCCTACCTCTCTCCTCTCTCTTTATACCTTCTTCATTTGCTCTTGGTGTTTGTAAGCCATTAGAGGAGTGACACTTGTGACTCTAAGCCTTCCAAAGTCAATTCAAGGAGGAATTGAGATTGTTATTACTACATAACAATCAAGGTAATATCTTAAACCTAGTTATATGTTAATATTGATTTCCATATGCTAGAATTAGGGTTTATAGTCTTGGATTCAAAGCATGTGCAATAGAGAAACCTAGATCCAAGCATTAGGGTTTGTATGAGCACATAGGATGTCTTATGACCAAAACCCATCAAGAAGTGCCTGGTGATGCTGATTCCGTAAAAGACAACTTGAAGAAGCTTCTTGAGAATGAGTTTGTGATGAAGGAGTTAGAAGTTGAAAAGAAGATAATAAGGATGGAGATTCAGAGTGATAGAAGAGCGGGATGGTTATACATTTCTCAATACATTGAGAAAGTCTTGCGGTCTTTCTATCGTGATCAGTCCAAATGTGTTGGTACTTCTTTGGTTGTTCAAGGAATTCGGGGAAAATTTCATTGGGAAGTGGCCAAGTGGATCTTGTGAAACTTTAAGGGAATGCTTAATGTTTGTCTGATATATGGAGCCAATGCAGTACATATGAACTTGGTTGGATTGATAGACTTGGACCATGAAGGTGATATGGGGACAAGAAGATCATTGGCAGATGGTATCATTTAGAGTACTCTTTTGAAGGTGGAGAAACCTATCATGGTTTATAATATGGTTATTCATTTAAAATTCTAGTACCAAGGTGTATCTGGAGGACATGGTGACAATGTCATTGGGAAGAGAAAAGTTTATGCTTTGGTTGGACTTGGTTAATGTTTGCTGGAGGTAAGCCCCTTCAGGGATTGTTAGCAGAAAGGGATAGGAAGTTCTTATTTAAAGTAGAGTTCAGAGGATTCTTAAGTGTGGGTGGAGATTATTAAATGTGGCTCGAGCATTCAGAGCATTCTCATGGAGCACATGGAGAACTTAAGGTTCATGAAGCATGTGACAAAGGAACATATCATCTGAGATGGTTTTTGGATCATCTAAAAAAAGGAATAGATCAAGTACCAAAGGATCTGATGATATAAAACAGGGTTTGGAGCAACTTGGACTGAATTGGAGCAACTTAGAGCAACTTAGAGCAACTTGGAGCAACTTGGAGCAACATGGTCTGACATTTTGAGACGATTGAAGATGTTTGATCAACATGGAGAAGTTGAGCAATTAAGGAGAAGTTACACCACCTCTGGGAGATGTTGAGGCAAGAATGAAGGATGTTGTGCCATCCTACACATGATACGATAACATTATAAATGTTGTTCCATCATGTGTGTTACTAATGCTCATGGGTTGTATGACGTGGATGATGTTCCAGAATATGCTGCATGGTGAAGTTCATGGGCCTATAGGCTAATAGGCTTGGCTGATTAGGGTTTAGGTCTAATCCCTCAAGTATAAATAGGGATGCATGCTAACTCATTTGTGTCGTGTCTTTTGTATCCTTAGTGAGTAGGAAGAATCTCTACTGGTTGTACTTGTAATCTATGTTTGAGAACTTAGAATAAAAGAATACTAAGTTGAAGCAAATTTTGAACTTCTCCATGGACAATGACTTTATTAATAGTATTGCTAGATTCTCCTTGGTATCAATCTTTAGGATAGATAATTTGTCTTCTTACAAGATGTCGTGAATGAAATTCAACCAGAAATCAATATTCTTCATCTTCTCATGATAAACAAAAGTCTTTTACAAGACAAAGAGCAATCTGACTATCACACTATATGACATAATTCACCACCTTAACCCAAAATTCTCAACTAAACAATGTAACAATATATTCTCCTTTATACCTTCCGTTAATGAGGCAATTATATCCTATAATGTTGACTTCTAACTAATAAAACATAATTTTCAGCAGATCATCACCATTGTCCGAGTTTACATATCCAACCAAGTCATTATGAGTGTTAGCACCATACACCAGACAAATATCAATCATTCTATTGAATTATCACAATCTCCAATTGATTAACTTCCAATGATCTTTTCCAAGATCACTCATAAACCTGCTTACTACACTAACTGCATGAGCCAAATCAAGTCTGTTACAAACCATCACAAACATGAGACTACCAACAACATTTGAATATGGAACCCTTCTCATGTATTTGAAGGGTTTTGAGCATTCTAACACTCCTTAGGTGTACATGCAACCCTAAATACCTTGGATCTATGTTTTCTCTATTATACACGCAAACTTTCATTTTCCAAGGTATTACCCTAACTAGCATACAAAACTTTGATACTTGGGTAATAAAACAAGTTAGATAACATACCTGTTGTTGTAGCTTGTTGCTTGGAGCTTTAAGAGCCTAACACTAATAATGTGAATGCCTCAAGAGGAATCACAAATCACCACTAACACTTGGAAACTTGGAAGAGGACTCTCTAGCTCACAAAAACGGCCACACTCTTGTAAAGACTCTATGTGCCAATTTCTTAAACCAAAGGGCTTCTTATATAGTGTGGTTACATTAGGGTTACACCATGTAAACCCTAATGTGCATGACTTTCCACATCCCTCATGATCCATGGGTTTTAACCTCCATGGAGTATCCATGGGTCACCACATGGGTTAAGCCCAACATAAGGAATCATAAATCATTAGCTCACATTATAAGAATGAATGATTGACACAATCAATCTCTATATATTTACTTAGTCTCTTTTGATCACAAGATTAATTCCAAATTAATTCTTGATCAATACTAATTAAATAATATGATTTCATATTAATATATTATAATCTTATAATATATTAATAAATCATAATTATCCTCTTCTCAAAAGTCCAAATTGTTTTGGTGAAGTGCAACCCAAATGGACCATGCTACTCTCAGGTCAAGTACATACCAGTTATAGTTATGGACTTGGACATTAATCCAACAGTCTCCCACTTGGATAAGATTAATAACTATTATTGCAAGTATGACTCCAAAACCCGACTAGCAATCGTAGCTCTTAAAAGCCGCTGTCGAAATCTGATCTAGTCAATGACGCGTCCATTAGATAAGAGACCATATATTCCTCCATTCTAGATATCATATGGACTGAGACATAGATTATAACCATTCTCTCTGTTCATCTATTGTTTCCCGATTTCCGATTTATAATGACCGACTAATTGAACAAATCAAATCAGTCCAGGCTTAGTGTCATCACTAAATCATCCAGGGGTCCACATATATCGCTTTTATCCACATGGGGTAAAAGGAACGGATAAAATTCGACCCAAATGCTTGCTTGTACTTACTCATCAAATTACACACAAAGATATGTTTTATAACATACAAGTTACTGGTGCGTTTACGTATGTCAATGTGCAACCGACTTGCAACTACAACTCACATGTCTCCTTTCAAGAATGTAATATATTATTGTCTCACAATCACTCGTGATAAAATCCATGAAGTGATTCAGATTAGCGTGGCTTGAATCCAATACTCGAATCTTATTCTAGGAGTACACACGAACACTGCAACCATCTTGTCCTAGACAAATTACATACCCATTCATGACAGTCTTGCCTCAATACCTACTTCCAAAGTATGATCGACTGCGGATGGTTTGAATAACCCAGTTATTTAGGAAGTCAAATCATGCAAAGTGAAACACAATAATAATACTAATCCTATATGGCCCAAAACTTTTGAGCCATATTGATTACTCATCATTCATTGTATAATGTGTCGAATAATCAACTTAATACTTGAATTAAAACAATAGTTATTCCATGCTCCAAGCATGCACACTATGTTTGTCTAAATAATAGTTATTTCATGCACCAAGCATGTACACTATGTTTGTTTATGGTCCTTACTTTGTGAAATAGATCAGTTGAAAAACATTTCAATGATGCTCATTTAAAAATTCCAAATCCTTATTGTAAGTGTAAAAATTCCAAATTCTTGTCACTACTAGAAAGTGTTAGATTCTAAACTATCATGCAATGATTCTTTTGTAATGTCTAGGTGCCAAAAGTCACAGAGACTTGACCAATGATATTAGAAAATATTCAATTGGAGATTGTTATAAGACATTTCCATGGAAATGAAGTCTCAAATTTAAAGTACATTCCTTTGAACATCCTTCTTGCATAAAAGTTTCTAACTTTCTCATCTATTCTTCAACTCCCAATATGGAAACATTCCATATTTGTCATATGACAACACATTATTAATAGAGTCCTGTCTATTCATAATAATGTCAATATTGTCCTTCCATTACTATACTTCCAACTGTCCTTAAGCGACCAATCTTTGGCGAACCTTAGATTGTCCTTAATAGTTGTTTAACTACTTTAGCCATATCCGATTCTATTCATTTTCCCCTCTAAATTCCCTAGGCGTTCGGAAAATTAGAAGACGAGAATATTATAGCATATGCAATCGATCCTATACTCAGGATGCGATTCATAATGTCTAACGTAAAGACATGATACTTAATCAGTCTTTTGCTATAATGTTTCTATTTTGCCATGTTCTTATAATTTTGATTATGAAGAGGGATGCCATAATCATAATCAAATTTTGAGAACGCAATTAACATTTCTATATATTGAATTTCCTTATGTTTAACCATTCCAACATAACACTCATATATATTTGACTAAAAATGATTAAAATCTCAATCTAAGCTTTTAGATTTGAAATGAAGTATGATTTCCTCTCCCTTAATTAGAGCAAAACAACTTTTTCAAACCCTGTGACTTAAAACTTTGTTTTCTATAATTAACATTGGTAACTTACAACACTTACCATAATAATTATCCTCCCACTAGCATAATAATTATTATCTTTATTAGCATAACACTTATGCTCCTACTAGCTTTGACATGTACCCAGAAATTAGCTGAATTTCTAGAAATCAATACCTATTGACTTTCTTACCAGAGTTCAGATTTCCGATACGAGATGCCTCAATAAGACTTTATCTAGGCTTTTCAAACCCAAACACCTTTCCTTAGATAGCTCACATGTGTGTCTAAACAATTTTATAACTTATAGCAATAAATCTCAAATGTTTAGACCCTTTGCCATTTCTCACAATTCAAATTATGAAAAGGGATGCCGTAATCATAATTGATTTTTAGAATGCAAATATCACAATTCTATCTCCTTAAAATCTACTTAGTGAAAGCATTTCCTCACCATCATTTAAATAAATCAGAGAGAAACCTTATGACACTTAGATTTTATGGTGTCTGTGTTCCTATCCATGTGACTTTGTCATAACCATAATCACAAGACAACGTTAGTGACAAATCCAAACTTATATGGACTAAACTTGTTCAATCTTAATTTATTGCCATTTGGCAACATAAGAGTCTACCATTGCTTCCTAGTTGTTATGCAATCAACTGAGAACTCATAGGACTCATATGTATAGTCAACTTTAACTGGAATGGGCACATAAATAAGAATATGTCAACACGATAGGTTATAAATGATGGGTTTTGAGCATTCTAACACTTCCTAAGTGTAAATGCAACCCTAATAACCTTGGATCTATATTTGTCTAATTATCATGCAAAGTTGAATTCCAAGGTTATATTGCTATCTAGCATACATGGTGAACAATTTTTAACTTGAATGAAAGATAGAATAACTTACCTTGTTGTTTCTTATGATCCTTGAAACCTTGTGAGCCTAGCACCCCAAGTGTGATGCCTCAAATGCTTCACACAACACCAAATGCAAAGGAGTAAAATTTGAGAGAATATTACACTTGCAAAAATTGGCCTAGCCCTCACTTGTTCATGTGTCTCCGATTTTGGTGGAGAATGGGTTTCTTATATAGTGTTGACACATCTAGGGTTACACCATGTAAACCCTAATGTGTCATGACTCTTCATTTCCATGACCCATGGGTTTCTTATATACTAGAAATAGTTATGGACTTAGACACCTTATCCAACAATCTCCCACTTGGATAAGTCTAATAACTATAACCGTAATACTTCAGGAACCGAACGGAAATCGTAGCTCCTTCAAGGTCTCTCGGAACTGAGAAGATAATGATACGCCATTTAAGATAAGTGATCATATAATCCTCTGCTCTAGATATCAGCCAGACAAATACATGGAACAATGTCTTACTTATCGTCCAACAGTTTGTTTCCCGATTTCCGATTTGTTTGACAAAGAACTTAATTGAACACATCAACTTAGTTTTGACCGGGCCCGGTACATAGGTCAAAAAAAATCATCGAGGGGCCCAGATATCAGCTTCTAATCCAAGAAGGAACAGATAAACTTCGACTCATATGTTTGTTCTACCACTCATTGAATTATACACAAAAGCACGTTTTATAACATCGAGTTACCAATGCGTTTTCGTATAATAAATGCATAACCAACTCATAAGTAACAAATCATATCTCTAGGTTTGAAGACTTATATGATATTACCGTCTCACGATCACTCGAGATAAATTCCATGAAGTGATTCTAGTGAGCGTGGGTTGAGTCCAATGCTTAAAACTTATGAGCACTCATGATTGTTGTAGCCATGTCCAACACCTTAGACCTCTGCAACCAATCATGAAAGTCTTGATTCATACCTACTTCCGACATATGACCGACTGTGGAGGTTCGAATAATATGATATACCAACCATAATTATTCTGGAAGTCAAAACATGCAAAAGAAATATTGTAAACGACTGACAATAGATATCAACACTTTACTCATAAATAAAACACCTTTTATTCATCATCTAATGTCAATTAAACTTTACAAATTTCCGGGTTATCTAACTACTAAATCTAATATCATCCTTCAGCCCTATGCTCTGAGCATGCTGGAGATGCTTAAGTCGAGTCAGTCCCTTCGTGAGGGGATCTGCTAGATTCTCATCCGATGATACCCTCTTTGCCACGAGGAGTCCTTCTTCTATTCGATGTCTAATGAAATGATATTTTCTGTCGATGTGTCTGGATCTCCCGTGATCCCTTGGTTCCTTGGCTAAGGCAACTGCACTTTCACTATCATAGAAAATTTCCAGTGGCTCCTTAATGGCTTGTACAACTCCAAGGTCTCCAATGAAGTTCTTCAGCCATATTGCCTCCTTTGTTGCCTCGCTAGCTGCAATATACTCTGATTCGCAAGTTGAATCAGCCACTGTCTCTTGCTTGGAACTCTTCCAAGAAATTGCTCCTATGTTTGGGGTAAAGACCCAGCCTGAATGAGAGCGGAAATTATCCCTATCAGTCTGAAAGCTAGCATCATTATACCCTACAACTCTCAAGTCATCATTCCCACCGAGGGTAAGGACCCAATCCTTAGTCCTCCATAGGTACTTAAGGATATTCTTTACCGCAATCCAGTGTGCCTTGCCAGGGTTCCCCTGATACCTGCTAACCATGCTCAAGGCAAAGGCTACATCAGGTCGAGTACACGTCATAGCGTACATGATCGATCCTACAGCCGAAATATAAGGTATTCGACTCATTTCTGCTATCTCAGCCTCAGTACTAGGGCTTTGTGTCTTACTTAATCCAGCGTTACTCTGGATGGGTAACTCTCATTTCTTGGAGTCCTGCATGCTGAATCTCTTCAGCACCTTATCCAAGTAGGTACTCTGACTAAGTCCAATTTGTCTTTTACTCCGGTCTCTCAAGATCCTTATCCCTAGAATATAGGCAGCTTCTCCTAGGTCCTTCATAGAGAAACACTCCCCAAGCCAGGACTTAACTTCTTGCAGAGTTGGGATGTCATTTCCTATGAGTAGTATGTCATCCACATACAATACCAAAAAGCTAACTATACTCCCACTAGCCTTGACATATACACAAGATTCATCTTCACTCCTAGAAAAGCCAAATTCCTTGACTTTCTTATCAAAGCAAAGATTCCATCTGCGAGGTGCTTGCTTTAATCTGTAAATGGATTTCTCAAGCTTGCACACTCTATTAGGGTACTCTGTATTGACAAAACCCTCTACCTGACTCATGTAAACATCCTCAGCCAACTTTCCATTAAGGAAAGCGGTTTTGACATCCATTTGCCATATTTCATAGTCATGAAATGCGGCTATGTTGGGTCAAAAATATGGTTTATACTTTACTTTTCTAGGCAATTATTTTTATGTAATATTTTATTAATTTATGGTCTAGTTTACGGCGGAGTTTATGGCCGTAAACACCTTACGGCCGTAAACTCATTTACGGCCCATTTGTTTCTGGCCCATGTTCCCTAGTATAAATAGAGGTGTTAGGGTGAGGAGTAGAGATTAATGAACACTAGAGAGATTACGGCCAGAGAGAAACAGGAGGTTTTATGTGTGTGTGAATCTCTTGTATCCGGATCATAATTCATATCAATACATACAAGATTCATATTAATTCTTCTTCTCCTTCTCTTCTATTTTATTTGACATCATTCGTTTGATTGGGATTCCGCACCATCAAATGGATCTGACTGATACACGGGCAGATTAGGGACTTACAATTGGTATCAGAGCCAAGTTGTATCAGTCAAAAGGTTTTATTGTTTCGTTTGGAATCTGAATAATTGGTGTTTATGGTCCAAGCTTACGGCCGTAAACTCCGAGTTCTTGGGCCGTAAACTCTATTTGGAGCATTATTTGATCTTATTTTCTAAATATTTTTGCGTTTTTGGATAGATCTTGCAAAATTAAGGGGGGTTTGTTCTTCATGTTTTTCATAAAAAAAGTTTTTTGATCGAGTTTTGGAGCTTCAAAGTCGAAAAATCGCTGTTTTTCACGTAATCTTAAAGGGTTTTCGGCCGGAGCTTACTGCCGGAAACAGTTCACGGCCAGAAACAGTTGACGGCCGGCGACGGGATTCGGGTTTACGGCTAGGGTTTCCGGAGTTTGCAGCTCGGCTTGGCGGCTTGCGGATCGAACGCTTTCGGCTCGGCTCGGATCACGGCTCAGCTCAGTGGTTTGCGGCTCCTGCAAGGGCTTCAATAAAAATTAAAGACACAAAGGTGCAGGTGCCGGGTTTCGAACCTGGACCTCCAAATCAAGAGCACATACACCTTACCAACTCGGCTAGCTGATCATCTGTTACAACCTCTCAAAATTTAAACTATAACCGGTTTTTCTCGGCTTCTTTTTCACAGTTTTTACACTTTTAACCCCAAAACTCAATTTCTTTTAATTTTAAACTCATTTTTCATCCAAAATTAAAAAAATAAAAATAAAAATAAAATAATAATAATAATAATAATATAATAAAAAATAAAAAATAAAAAATAAAAAAAATTTATTTTTTAAACTTTTGTTTTTGATTTTTGATTTTTTATTTAAAATTTTGATTTTGTCTTTCACGTTTGACCTTTGATTTTAAACTTTGACTTTTTTAACCTTTAAAATTTCAAATTTAACTTTTCTGTTTGACTTTTCAAGTTTGACTTTTGAGTTTAATTTTTAAAATTTGACTTTTAAGGTTGACTTAAAAAAAAGGCATTTTAAATTTGATTTTTAAGTTTTATTTTAGCTTCTAGTTGTATTTTTTTAATCGATTTTAAGGTCTACGAGGGAATTTGAAAACATGAAAGAGAGTCGTCAGGAGACGTTAAGACAAAATTTCAACATTTTCGATTATATCCCTGGTCGTCGTCAGATGAATGGTCCTTAAGATATAATATCTAAGAAATTAGGATCATATATAATTTTAAGGAACTTAAGTTCACCTTGACTTGTAACAAATAGTATGTCCTAAATCTGTCACAAATTTTTCGTGTTTAAGTGGACCACAATACCGACGATCGACCAGACAAAGATATGAATATGAAAGGTACCGACAAGTGGATAAAGGCTGTCTAAAAACTTTGATCCCAAATCTCTGTTAAAGTTAGATATCATTTTTATTTTTGTTAAATTTGTCATAGTTTCTTCTAATTTAAATATTAGGGGAGAATTAAAAATTAAAAATAATGAAAATAAAAAAAAAATCAAAAATCAAAGAAAAATAAAAATAAAATTAAAAATTCAAAAATAGTGTTATTTCTGTTTTATTTCTTGTTCAGAAAAATCAAAAATCCAAAAATATTTTTGTTTCTATTTTAATTTGTGTGCTAAGTTTTCTTTTAGTTTTGTTTTTGTCTTGAATAGTGATTTCAGGTATAGATAAGACTTATGGAGTTTGTGTTGAAGATTTCTAAGCCAAAGCCTCGTCCGTGAGCATCGAAGAATTCGCATTCGAAGGGGCAAGAAATGAAGATTATTCTTTCAACATTCAATCCTTCAACCCCAGATGCAAGGTGAAGCTGCAATTGAAGATTATGTGACGGATTGCATTGAAACCTCCTCAATCAATCTGCTGCTATCGTTGTACCTGCTGAAGCGATCTAGAAGTTTAGTTCTCTCTGATGTTCTCTCTGAAGATTCTCAAGCTGAAAGCGTTATCTTTCAAGAATCAGTACGTCAAGCCTCCTCACCCAACGTGCGTTCAATGCCAAATTCTAAAGAAATGCCCAAGTGCTCAAGATGAAGTCATTCATTGAAGATTCATATGTTCATCTTGATGTTGTGAAGAAATCGAAAGTTAAAGCTGAAGCCAAGCTCCCATTGAAGATTATCAAGAAAGTCAGCTACTTTTTAGGGGGAGCTTGTTGGGTCAATTAAGAATAGAAAGCTATAAACCAAGGGGGAGATTGTTGGGTCAAAAATATGGTTTATACTTTACTTTTCTAGGGAATTATTTTTATGTAATATTTTATTAATTTATGGTCTAGTTTACGGCGGAGTTTACGGCCGTAAACACCTTACGACCGTAAACTCATCTACGGCCCATTTGTTTCCGGCCCATGTTCCCTAGTATAAATAGAGGTGTTAGGGTGAGGAGTAGAGATTGATGAACACTAGAGAGATTACGGCCAGAGAGAAACAGGAGCTTTTATGTGTGTGTGAATCTCTTGTATCCGGATCATAATTCATATCAATACATACAAGATTCATATTAATTCTTCTTCTCCTTCTCTTCTATTTTATTTGACATCATCCGTTTGATTGGGATTCCGCATCATCAAACGGATCTGACTGATACACGGGCAGATTAGGGACTTACAGGCTATGGCTAACAGAACCCTAATAGACTTAATCTTGGCCACTGGAGAAAAGGTCTCATCATAATCAACTCCCGGAGTTTGTGAGAAACCCTTTGCAACCAGTCGTGCCTTATAAGTGTGTACCCTACCATCCATGTCGGTCTTCTTCTTGAAGATCCATTTGCACCCTACAGTCTTACGACCTGGTACATTCTCAACCAAGTTCCAAACTTGATTGTCATACATGGACTGTATCTCACTGTCCATTGCCTCTTTCCACTTGGCTGACTCAGGGCCTGCCATGGCTTTCGCATAACTGTTAGGTTCATCCAGACCTATCAGTGTCTCATCACTGATAAGTGTACCACCTTCCGCAGTAATATGGAATCCATAGTAATGCTCAGGTGCATTCCTAACCCTTGTGGAACGCCTTAGAGGTACAGACTTGTCAATTGGCTCAACAAGAGTTTCCTCCTCAAGTTAAGTGCTAGGGTTTGAAGTTCCTTCACCACTTGACTCTTGAATTTCTTCAAGGTCAACTTACCTCCCACTGTTTCCTTGGCTTATAAACTCTCTCTCTCTCTTGAAGGACAGCCCTCCTAGCTACAAAGACCACATTTTCACTAGGTTTGTAGAAGAGGTAACCAAAGGATTGCAGTGGGTAGCCGATGAAAATACACCTCTCGCTTCGAGGTTTGAGCTTATCATGAGTCTCGCGTCTCACGAAAGCCTCGCAACCCCAAATCTTGATGTGGTCTAGTTTGGGTACTTTACCAGTCCACATCTCATGAGGAGTTTTGACAACTTTCTTTATAGGGATTAGATTAAGGATATTGGCGGCAGTCTCTAAGGCATACCCCCAAAATGAGATTGGTAGCGAAGCTCGACTCATCATGGAACGAAACATATCCAACAAGGTTCGATTACGCCTCTTAGCCACACCATTCAACTGCGGTGTCCTAGGAGGTGTCAATTGTGAGACAATCACACATTCCATAAGATAGTCGAGGAACTCTGAACTAAGATACTCACCACCTCGATCAGATCGAAGCATCTTAATGTTCCTGCCCAATTGATTCTCGACTTCCTGTTTAAATTCCTTAAACCTTTCGAAAGTCTCTAACTTATGCTTGATTAAGTAGACATATCCATATCTACTGTAATCATTAGTAAAAGTCAAATAATAACGATTAGCATCCCTTGTGTTATGTTAGAAGGGTCCACACACATCCGTGTGTATAAGATCCAACAAACCTTCACCCCTATCACAAGAACCTGTGAAGGGTGACTTTGTCATTTTTCCAAGTAAGCATGATTCGCAACTATCATCTGACTTTAGGTCAAATGACTCCAAGACTCCATCCTTTTGGAGTTGGCCTATACGTTTCTTGCTTATATGTCCAAGACGACAATGCCATAATGATGCTTTACCCAAGTTATTATCAATACACAATACATTATTTCCTAAGTTATCAACCACAAATACTATTTCATACACACTATCACAAGGTAATGCTTTAAAATAAAGAACATTATTAAAGAAAGCATTAATCGAACCAACTTCATTATCAAATGAAAAGGTGAAACCTTGTTTATACAATGCATGAAAGGAAATAATGTTTCTTGCCATTTCTGGCGAATAACAACACTTATTCAAATCTAAACTAAACCCACTACTTAGTGATAAAGTATAAACTCCAATCTTGATGATAGGTAAAGCTTTCCTATTCCCCATGATTAAGTTTATTCTTCCATGCTCCACATTCTCACTTCTTCTTAGTCCCTGCAAATTAGAACATATATGAATACCACAACCGGTATCAAGGACCCAAGAGTTAGATTGGGGTGAGTTATTAGATAAGATAGTGTAAATACTTGCATGGTTGGGTTTAACTTTCCCATCCTTCACATCTTGCTGGTATTTGGGCAGTTCCGCTTCCAATGTGACTTTTCATGGCAATAGAAGCATTCAGCCTATTTTGGGTCAGAAGAAGAAGTGACGAAAGCTTTCTTGGTTCCACTTAAAGAAGAGCCATCAAGGGTCCTAGCCTTGGTACCCTTCGAAGAGCTCTTTCTCTTCTTCCCTCGACTTTTCCCGATTGCCAAAGCCGGGGCGGAGTTTGGAGTAGGAGTGTTAACAACCGACTTCCCCTTAAGACCTGTTTCTGCAGTCTTGAGAAGTCCCTGAAGTTTGCTGAGTGTCACCTCTTCCTTATTCATGTGATATGTCATGCGGGATTGATCATAGCACGATGGTAAGGAGTGCAAAATGATATCTATTGCAAGCTCCTCAGGGAAGTTCACATTAAGCTTCAGCAACTGATCCACATACCTTTGCATTTTCTGCATGTGGCTCGTGACAAATTCCCCGTCCTTCATCATGGTTGTTATCATGGAGCAAATGATTTCATATCTCTCTTGTCATGCACTTTGATGGTATCTTTCCATCAGATCTTGGTGCATTTCAAAAGGGTAGATGTCACACCCCGAAAACCAAAGGCGGAAACGTTTCTGGGGTTGACTCCACGTTGAGTATCAAATCCAATGTACATAGTAATCACAGTAAACAACCATTACATTACATATTTATGAAAGTTTACATTTGGTTCAAAAGTAAATTATACAAAAGTTATACATATATCATATGAACAAAACGAGACGAGTCTTCTGAGCACTCCTTCTTCACCAAAAGATATCGTCGGGTACCTGTCTAATTCGAACCTGAGAATACAAGCAGTTTGAAAATCAGCATAAAGCTGGTGAGTTCATAAGCGGTTTTGTTTTATGAAAACGTATCAGTTTCCTTTAGTTTTCCAAAAAGGTTTGTTATCCAAGAAAATCCCATATTTTCTTATGTAAAGATAATTTAGTTATCTTTCGTTACAGTTCTGTTACACATTATAAGTTAACCCCAGGAAAATCCCATATTTTCCTAAATGCAAGATTGATTAAATAACTCAGAGTATAGTTTAATACACAAAATTATAGATAGAGAGTATTTTGAAAATCTTGGGACTAACATCCCGAACCAGTTACTAGATAGATTGATATACTAGAAAATATAGATTGAAAACCATGGGACTACTATCCCAAATCAGATATAAGATTGTTTGATAAAACCATGGGATCACTATCCCGAATTTGATATAAGATAATTGGATAAAGTCATGGGATTACTATCCCGTAAAAGATATAGATTTAAAACCATGGGATTACCATCTCGAACGAGATATAGACACAAGACCATGGGATTATCATCCCGAACGAGATATAGACATAAGACCATGGGATTATCATCCCGAACAAGATATAGATTCTAAACAATTTCTAGCTGTGAATAAGTTTATATTAATACGTATTGTGAGTTGGGTAACCATGCTGATACGACAACGAGACCTCCTTGACGTTAGTCAGACATCGGATGATATACAGAATTTGTCACCCCAGGCGTGTCCGCCTAACTGTAGGTAGCAGTTAAGGTGTGGGATTGTCAGTCCCAAATAGATCTATTCACAAATTCTTCGCTCTCCCTCCAGGAGACTTTGGTTACACTTCCGGGGAGGATTTACTGATCATCCATAAAGGGTAGTGACTACTCACAAGCTAGTACTAAACTATTCACAGGATTTTTATACAATATCAAACATACAATGATTATGACACATGATACAGTGTAAATAGATACATACTATGAAATTATCTGGCAATACATTCAAATGATATGGAGATGAACTGAATCAGACATAGTTTATCTACTAACTTTATACAAATATCAGTACATGATATAAAGAGAAATATAGAACCCCAAATTATTCCCATGATAATTTGATTAGTTTGGTTATTTTCTTAACTAAAATCCCTTTAGTTGAAATTGATAAATCATTCCTTATGCTCAACATAATACATAAGGAGTAAAAGTGTTTATAAATTTTCCAGATATTATTTGAAACATATCAATGTTATGATTTGAAAACAGTTATAGTTTGCTTGTATTCCCCCCCTGAAATCATTGAAAAACACGGAAAAAGGCGTAGAGGTATGAACTCACCAGATGAGAAATGTGACGATTTGGATGCTAAGAGTTGATCCGGGGCTTGTATATACACGAGGTTCCTAATTATAATGTAAAGATACACATTTGTATCTAATTAGGACTTAGATTGATTATTTGATAGGGACAATTGCTTCTAGTCGCGAAAACACCCCGATACAAGTGTTTGGAGGGACCCGGTTGGCGTTTAGGGACACATATAGTTAGGATAATGAATTGGGACATCAAAGGAACACTCCATAAGGAGTTTACGGCCACAATACCCTCTACCCATGAGTTTACGGCCGTAAACTCATGGTGGGGGTGAGTTAAGGGCAAAAATGGCTTCAAATCACTTAAGGGAATTTTCTAGGTTTGGATTTAAAGGCTTGGAATGGATTTAAATCACCATAATGATTTATTTATGGGAGTTTACGGCCTAGCATAGGCTCCTGGCCGTAAACTCCTAAATTCTCATGAAAATGGTGTTAAATGATGCTAAAACAAATCACAGGTGATTGCTAAAATTGTTTCAAGGCCTTATATGCATTTGTTTGAAGATTTGAATGGCTTTTTGGAGTTTACGGCCTATGAGACCCCTCTCATGGCTGTAAACTCTCTTAGAGGGTATTTCCATGTGCTTTAATGCTAAAAACTTGTTTGTAATGACTTCTAAAATTCATTCCAAGGCTTTAGGGGTGTTATAGGGGCTAAACAACACTTAAAAATGAATTTATACCACATTTTAAGGAGTTTACGGCCCAAGCACTTGCCTTGGCCGTAAACTCACAATAACCCCTCAAAATTTATGTTTCAAGTGTCCAAATGCTAAAACCAATATTCTACAATTCATATCTAAGCCTTATTTGTGATTTGGAAGGGTTTAAGGTCAAGAAAACCCCAATAATATGAGTTTACGGCCCAAGCTTGTGCCTTGGCCATAAACTCCTTCAAATCCAATAAAATCCATGTTTTAAATGTTATAAGTCCATTTCATGAAGTCCTTTAGCCATATCTAGAGTCCAATTTAGTTTAGGAAGGGATTTAAGGGCTAAAAACCCTTCAACTTGGTGTTTACGGCCTAGGTAGCTTCCTGGGCCGTAAACTCATATATTGAGTCCCATTTCATGTTTAAATCTCGAATTTGGAAGCCAAATGTGCTATAGATTAAGGCTAGGAAGGTACCTTAGGGATTTGAGGCCTTAAAATTGAGTTTTGGACCCTTAAACTTTGGATTTAGGAGAGAGGTTAGAGAGAGAGTAGAGAGAGAAGGAAAAGCTTCAAATGAAAGGTTTAACATGTTTATATAGTTCCCAAAACTTGGACACGGTGGAAACTACCCGATACCGGCCCTAAACGAGGCTTTAGGTCGCACCCGATTAAGTTTCCATCACCCGGTGGGGACGTTTCTAAAAATTTTGAAATAAATGTTTTTGGGCTAATTTCATGAGTTCCTAAAGGGTTTGGACACTCATTGGATAATAATAAACATATAAATTTAATTAACTAAACCCAAAAACGAAATCGGAACGTTTCGACATACGGCGAATTTATACGGGTAGAATGGGTTTTCGGCGATGAGCAACTTCGGGTTGTTACAGTAGAAGTCCTCATGGGACTTTTGGAGTTCTGTTGTCATCAAGGACAACATGATGCATACCACTTTGGTAGCATCCCTTTCATGTGCCGGGAAGTCAACGATCTCCTGGGGAGTTGCGGTGGTCTCATGAATCTCCTTAAGCTCCTTGTCAAGGACATATTCTTTGTCCTCATATCTGGTAATCATACTGATGTTTCTGATCCATTCATTGAAGTTGGATCCATCAAAAGTGACATTCCCATACAAGTTCATAAGGGTAAAGGAGCCATTAGGATTAGAGCCAGAAGCAGCGTTGTTTGAAGACATCTGAATGAAGAGAACAAGATTAGTTTAGATATTAAGAGAGTCCTTAATAAAACACCCAAATGTAATATTAAGGCTAGGATCCAATCACAATATATTATAACTTAGAAGTGGTATGCCGTAATCCAAGCTATAACATATTTGAAAGGTAGGTGTATGACGATTCACCAATTTCCACCATAAAAAACGAAATATTAAATATTAGGGTTTTTGATTGGTTCTTAGAAATTCATAGATTCTTTTGAGATTCAATGAACTTTTCAAAGGCATGTTTCAATCTCGAGTGTGCCCTCCAAGTTTTGTGACTGGGATACCAAGGATCACAAAACGAGGTGTGAAGTAACCATGCAAATCACTTGGTACCCTTAAAGTTTATCACTCAATCGATGTACCGGTAAACCACACATGCTCCACTGATGCTATGGTAAACCTTAAGTCACCCTTTACCTACCTTGTTAAGTCCAAGTTAGTGTGCTGGTTAACCACACACGCTCTACCAATGACTTAAACAAAGTGTAAAGTGTAATTTCATGGATTAGCACCTTATTCACATTTTTCCTAAAGTAACTAAGATTGGGAATTTAATAAAAGCATTTAGTTGCTTTATAATATTCATCATACTTTGAATGAGAATTTATAATTCCTTGTCTTACCTGTTCGGCTAACGACCCTCCACCGATCAAGGAAGCGGTGGGTGAGAGTGGAAACCCATTAAGTTGCCATTTTATAGGCAACAACCTTATACCCCCCTTATAGACCGGCTTCGTGAATTAGGCGTACTAGCGGTCAGACGACTTGATCTTATATATATATATATATATATATATATATATATATATATATATATATATATATTATTAACTTATAATATAAAGTAAAAGGGTTAAATTTTAACTTTTAAAATTCTAAAGGTTGGAACTAAAGTTTTAATCAAGAGTTTACGTGTTCCGAAACTTGAGGGCAAGTTTTGTAAACTTTCAAAACTTTTCATTTCTTATAACTTATGAATTTAATTGAGTGATAAAAATGAAGACTTTTCATTTTTATAACTCTAGTGTTCTTTTAATGGCTTTAATAAAAGTGTGACTTTTGGTTTTCCATAATTTGAGGACAAGTTATGGACTCCATTAAAACACTTTATGATCATGAATTAAACTACCATGAAGGTTACAAGCAATTCCTATGATCATCTAATCTTCATAAGTTCAAGAACATGAATATGAACATTTCAAGAATAAAAAATTACACTTAAAAACTTTGTAATTTTGATAATTGCCATTGCAAATGGATTAGAATAAACATTACACCATCTAAAACAAGTTTTCAAGTACCAAAACAGTTTAGGGTAATGTTCCTAGTTCATTTCCAACAACAAAAGTCGAATTTCTGAAAACTGCAGCCTCTACTCGTCGAGTGCAAGAACAGACTCGACCAGTAGCTTGCATTTGTTCATGGACTCGTCGAGTCCCCCGATGGACTCGGCAAGTTCATACGAGCAGAAAACAGAAAAACATTTTTTTTTCAACAATTTGCACAAAAAATCAACAAACAAGCCTAGGCTCTGATACCACTGATGGGTTTTGAGCATTCTAACACTTCCTAAGTGTACATGCAACCCTAATAACCTTGGATATATGTTTGTCTAATTATCATGCAAAGTTGAATTCCAAGGTTATATTCCTATCTAGCATACATGGGGAACAATTTTTAACTTGAATGAAAGGTAGAATAACTTACCTTGTTGTTGCTTATGATCCTTGAAACCTTGTGAGCCTAGTACCCCAAGTGTGATGCCTCAAATGCTTCACACAACACCAAATGCAAAGGAGTAAACTTTGAGAGAATATTACACTTGCAAAAATCGGCCTAGCCCTCACTTGTTCATGTGTCTCCGATTTTGGTGGAGAATGGGTTTCTTATATAGTGTTGACACATCTAGGGTTACACCATGTAAACCCTAATGTGTCATGACTCTTCATTTCCATGACCCATGGGTTTGTAACTCCCATGGAGCATCCATGGAGCGTCCTATGGGTGGAACCCAACTTGATAATCCATGGAGCCTATTAGCCCACTATACAAGTTATGGATGATTTACAAAATCAACCCATATATTTAATTTGTTATCTTTTGATCACTTAATTAATTCTAAATTAATTCTTGATCAAACTAATTAAATAATATTATTAATATATTAGAACTTATAATATATTAATAATCCCCAAGTGTTATTTCTCTCATTTAGTCTATCCAATTGCATGGTGCCATGCAACCCAAATTGACCATGTCAGGTCGGGTCAAGTACATACCAGAAATAGTTATGGACTTAGACACCTTATCCAACAATAAACCTCAAGTCGTGTGCTAGTGATAAATAATAAGTTTTATTCTTGATTAGTTCTTGAAGCTTTTCCAAGATCTTTAAGACTCCCACTACCCTATTGACATATAAGATTCTCTTGTCGTGAATCATTCCATGACAAATCAAATATTCAAGAGTTAGTGCGGATTCTTATCAAGACAAACACTTCACACAATTGGCCTTAGTTTGTCTTTGTTTTATCCAAAACATCACAACTTACCAATTTCAAATGTACAAGAGTAGAAAACATTTTACTCTACATTTGACAAGTGTTATAAACCTTTCTTAAGAATAAGTCACTCATGGCTCAATCTTGGAGTATGACTCTAAGACTTGTTCTTGGAACAAAGTATGACTCATCTTCTTGATTTAACCATTTCAACAATTCACAATTCCTCTTTTTAGCCATACAAATGCACTAATATATCCTTAGAGGATCAATTGTGATATGGTTCTCCATAATCATTAAGATGATCATAAAACACGATACTAAAGTACTCTACCATCTTTTTAGATTAGAGAAACTTTTATCTTTCTGCCTAATTTGATTCTTCTCATTCGCTCTGCCATACGTTGAAACTTTTCCAATGTTTCAAAATTATACTTAAACTTGTAAGCATAATCATATTTACTGAACTTTATTAAATAATGACAAATAGTCTTATCGTTCTTTGTGGTGAACCTGACCAGTACACACCCAGTGTACCAATCTCTAGTCCTTCACTTGACTCACATATTCATGTGAACAAGGAATTAGTCTTAATTTCTCAAAGATAAAGGTTCTCATTCATCACACAATACGAGCTGCACGATTCCAAGCTTCTATCCAACTGAAACTTGGGTGATGAGAATCTTTCCTTATTTGGCAAATTCTTGACACTACCACAAACGAAATAATCAAATCTATATTGCTGTCATAGAAACATACAAGCATCAATTCTCACTAATGCCATTGCAAAGAGATATAATAAAATAAAACAAAATTTTATTGATTTATAAAATGCAGAAAAAACTTTTCCTTACAATGCAATTACAAGTGAAAATTACGTTTCTAAATATTTCTAAGTGATCTATCATAACTCTTAAGCAGCAACTCATGAATCTGATTATCGAATCATGCGATCGAAATCCATCTCTTTGCTATCAAATTCAACATTCTCTTACTCTTAAGATTTCTCTCTTTTCTTTGATTCTACAAAACATCAAGATGTGACCTAGTCACATTATGTATTAAGAATCTCCAAATAGAAACTTCATAGAGTTAGACAGTAGGCTTACCTGAAGTAGAGTCAAGCTTTGACTTTACCATCCTCGTGGTCTATTAGGCAGCTTTGCAACCAATGTCCCTTCTCTTGGAAATGGAATCTTTGGGAATGGCACATGGGACAATCTTAGACTTAGCCCTTCTCTTTACCAATTTGTCAACTGGGTTGACTATGGACGATCCCTTTGCATTGGGAAGAGAAAGCTTTTATGGGATACCATTGTTGCCATAGTCAATGTCCATGGATGTTTGGGGAGTAGATCTTCCAATCCAATTTGCTTCTACCAGTGCCCCAAATCATTGCTGATTCAGCAGCAACAAGCAAATAGGTAAGATCAATAAGGGTCATGTCGTGGTCTCCCATATATTAGTCCTTAAAGAACCCACTATGACTTAGGAAGTGACTAAAGAATCCAATCAACATCCAACTTCCTTGAGACTTTGACACCTAATTCTCCCAGCTTGTCAGTCTGTAACTTCATCTCCAAGACGTGAGCGCATTAAACTTTTTTTTTCCTGCCAATAGGGCTTTGAGTGACCTAGAACTTGTGGTTTAGGGAGAAAAAGAATTATTGGTGGAGGTGGAGGAAGTGAAGTTCCACTATAAAACAAAGAAGAGATTAATCTTTCATCTTGATTGTCTTATGGAATATCATTTTCATTAGGAAAGCATTTTCCAAAAGATTTGGGAAGACCATAGTTGTCTGAACTAGACATTTACGAGTGGGAGAAATTCAAGTTTAGTTGATTTTAGTCCTTAATAGAACACCCAACATGAAATATTAAGGCTAGGATCCAACACAATATTTTACAATTTGAAAGAGGGATGTCGTAATCCAAACTCCAAAATATTTGAAGGTAGGTAAATGCCGATTTACCAATTTCCACCATGAAAACGAAAAACTATTTTAGGTTTTAAGTGAATTGAAACTCTTAGATCCTTTGAGATTCATTGAAACTTTCAATGGCATGTTTAAATCTTGATTGTGCCCTTCAAGTTTGTGACTGGGGTGCCGAGGATCATAAACAAGGTGTGAATAACCATGCAAATTAACGTGGTACACCCAATGTTACAACCACCTAATCAATGTGCCGGTTAACCAAACACGCTCCATTGATCTATGATTAACATCAAGCTACCATTTCCCACGCATTGCCAGTCCAGATTAGTGTGCCGGTTAACCACACACGCTCCACTAACGACTTCACAAGGTTCAAAGTGTAATCTCATGGGTTAGAACCATATTCACATTTTCCTAAGTAACTAAGATTTGGGAATTTATAAGTGTTTAGTTACTTAATATTTGTCATTATACTTTTAATGAATGGAGAATTAGAGTCCTGTCCTACCAGTTTGGCTAACGACCCTCCACCAGTCAAGGAAGCGGTGGGTGATAGTGGACACCCATTAAATTGCCATTTTATAGGCAATAACCTTATACCCCCTTATAGACCGGCTTCGTGAATGAGGTGTACTAACGGTAAGACTGACTTTGTTCTTGACATACACACACACACACACACACACATATATATATATATATATATATATATATATATATATTAAACCTATAATATTATAATAGTACAAGGGTTGAATTTTAAAATTTTAAAATTCTAGGGTTTTAAAGTGTTCAAAAGGTGAAACTTTACAAATTCCAAAACTTGAGGCCATGTTTTGAAACTTCTCAAAACTTTTCAAATCCACAATTTATGAGTTTAGTATATGTTTTAATGAAAAGACTCTTGAAAATCCATAAGTTTAGGACAAGTTGTGGAGTTTATAAAACCATTTTATGGGAAAAAGACTCTTCAAGTTCATAACCTATGATTTTAATGATCTCTTTAAAAGAAAAACTCTTGGAATTCCATAACTTGAGGATAAGTTATGGAGTCCATTAAAATCATCAAGATCATCAATTAAACTAACAAGCATGTGCAAGTTCTATATTAAACTCATATAAACAATATAATTCAAATCAAACAAATTCCATGTAATTAGACTAATCATATAAACTAATACAAGACATGAAATTCTGACAATAATCTTTTGAGTTGGATAAGCATGATCATTACCACATCAAAAAATGGTTTATAAGCTCAAAAACAGTTTAGGGTAATGATCCAATTCCAACTCCAACCTTAAAAGTCAAAAATCTACACTCTGGAGCACCACCTCGTCGAGTGCAAGAACAAACTCGGCAAGTTGGTCAGAATTGTGCTTGGACTCGGCGAGTCCACTATCCAGAAAGCTTATTTTTGATTTTTAAAGCATTTCCAAGAAAGTAGCATCAACTATAATTGAAAACAAGCCTAGTCTCTGATACCACTGAAGGGTTTTGAGCATTCTAACACTCTTAAGGTGTACATGCAACCCTAAATATCTTGAATCTATATGTTCTATATTATACATGCAAAATTTCATTTTCCAAGGTATTACCCTAAGTAACATAAAAAACCTTGATACTTGGGTAATAAAACAAGTTAGATAACATACCCTTTGTTGTAGCTTGTTGCTTGGAGCTTTAAGAGCCTAGCACCAATAATGTGAATGCCTTAAGTGGAATCACAAACCACCACAAGCACTTGGAAACTTGGAAGAGGACTCTCTAGTTCACAAAAGAGGCCACACTCTTGTAAAGACTCTATGTGCCAAGTTCTTGTACCAAAGGGATTCTTATATAGTGTGGTTACATTAGGGTTACACCATGTAAACCCTAATGTGCATGACTTTCCACATTCCTCATGATCCATGGGTAACCTGCATGGAGTATCCATGGGTCACCACAAGGGTTAAGCGTAACATAAGGAATCATAAATCATTAGCCCACATTAGAAGAATGAATGATTTACACAATCAATCCCTATATATTTAATTAGTCTCTTTTGATCACAAGATTAATTCCAAATTAATGGTTGATCAATACTAATTAAATAATATGATTTTATATTAATATTTTATAATCTTATAATTTATTAATAAATCATAATTATCCTCCTCTCAAAAGCCCAAATTGTTTTGGTGAAGTGCAACCCCAATGGACCATGCTACTCTTGGGTCAAGTACATACCAATTATAGTTATGGACTTAGACACTAATCCAGTAGTATTTCCTATACTAATTAATATTTGGTATAGAATATTGATCAAGCTTAAAATATGCTACGAAAGGATTTCCATCCGGTTCGGGTTGATCAAAATAGAATGACTATAAGGCTTTTATCAATTTATTTTTGTTAGGAAATGTATAACAACCGCACTCTTCTATCCCTTCGAATCTCCATCCCTTATATCTGTAGAAGTGCCTTCAAGTCATTAGTTCCATCTATTTCCTTTGATAAATGACCATATCATCCATGTATAACAACATATATATATATATATATATATATATATATATATATGTGTGTGTGTGTGTGTGTGTGTGTGTGTAAGCGTATGTTTGTGTAGCCGTATGATATCATAAAAGAATCATAAAGATATTTCTTCAACAACATACATGATCTTTCTTGGAATCAAGGAACCCTTTTTCTTGGGACTTACATCTTCTCATCTAAACTGCCATAAAGAAATGAAGTTTTCACACCAAGTTGTTCAAGATCCAGATCAAGTGCACTAACCATGGACTATAGAACTCAAATCTATTTTTTCTTCAAAACCGGTGAGAACACCTCATGATAGTCAATTCCTTATTTATGTGAGAACCCTTTTGCCACAACATATCTTTGAACCAAGATGGTTCGACTCCATGAATTCCTTTATTTCTCTTAAACACCCATTTGTGTCCTACTGCTTTTGTTCTTTTGGTATTGAGAAAATAACTCATGTTTCATTCTTCTCCACTGAATGCATTTTTTTCATTCATCACCATCAACATGTTTATTGGTTTTTTACCTGCTACATCCTCTTTCTAAGATCGAAGCTTATCAGTATCAATGTATTATCTGATCGCCAAAGCACAAGCTACATAAGTAATGTCATATGAACTAACTCATCCTTATTTTCCTTCTTGGTATCAACATCACTAGACTATTGTACCATGCATTATTTTTGGGATTTATTAGATCTTGATTCATTTTCTCCAAATTGTTGTTCGTCATTTATCACAATTATGTCTAGAGTTTTAGGTATAAACTCTACCTTATGCCTAGCATCCTACTCATGTTTCCCTATAGGATAAATACTATCTCCTCTTTGGTTACTCATAACATATTTAACAAAGGACTGTAACATGCCAAAAACCATAGTAAAATTTTCATTTTTAAAAGACATTTTCATAAAAAGCATAAGTTATGCAATTCATTGTTTCAAAACGCAACCATAAAAATCAGAGTGACAGATAACTTTTATCAAACATAAATCCACGTGATGATGTGTATAATTAAGCCTTCACCTTCCCTCGGTCCTTTGAAGTACCTGAAACACTTAAATATAAAAATATAAGCCAAAGATTAGTGAGTTCCCCGAAAATACCCCACACAACAATACACATACATAGCATGCACCTTGGGCCTACAGTCTCAACTGAACTGCCCATGTATATTGGGCTACAACAAAGAGCAGGACCACCTTAACCCAACCATAATATGTTAGCATATGAAAACAAACAAAAAATAACCATAAAACACAAGTAATCCTAATATATCAACCAGAATAACAAATCATTACAACATAACAACATCCTACACACAAGGATACATACTTCACTACAAAGTATAGTGAGAAAAGTCACCTCACAGGCTAGCAGGCTATCAACACAGCTCACACGAGACAAGTACTAGTGCTACATCCCACCTTTCAAACAATCATAGGTACATCCATAATCTATAGCCCAAAAACCCTCAAGTTGACCATAGCTAATGTTTGTCAAAAAGTCAACAATCAACAGTCAAGGTCAACATCCAAAAGTCAACTTTGCTAGCCAACACGTCATGGCCAAGCATCGGCTACAACGTAGAAGCCTCAAGACAAACAGTCACAAGAAACCCCGATCGTTACAACATGGAGAGCATATCGCCACTTCGTTGGAATTGTTCATGGACAACATAAAGGATTAAGCCCTTAATCCATCAATCCACACAATAATCTCTTCCAGAAGGCTTTCTTCCACGGATAAACCTCATACAAATCTTTGATTTATGGACATGAATGTCCAACGTATGTCTTGAACTCTGGATAGATCAAAAATGGTGAAAATGAGGTCAAAACCTCATGCATGGAGTCAAAAATCTATAATACTTCATACCTGGAACAAGAAGCTACTAAGGGACCGTAAGGATCCATAAAGGTACCAATTTTATAGAGTCAATCCACTCAAACTATCTCAAACATGGAGAAAAGTGCATAAAAGCCTAGATGTAGAAGAATGGCACGTATAGACTTGAACTTGTCGACTTACAATGGTCAAGAATATGCTTACTAAGGTGGTGGGGGAACTTGCTTATTGGTTATATGCCCAAATGATACCTTCTCCTCTTTCAATATCACCAAAAACCGCCAAGAAATTTCAAGAACTTGAAAACGGAGGCAATGGATTGAATAGTTCGAAAGGGAGGTGATAGAGGATGAGGGTGAGCCAACCCTAGCCATCACATCCCTTAACTAGGGATTAAGGCCCAAAAAATTAGGGTTTTGCATGTTGGCAGCCACCACGTTGTGGCCAACACGATGCCACATCATTGTGCTTAATTAAAAGGCGTGATTCCATCGGGTGGTGCCATGTCGTGGAGACTACACCGTCACAACATATCCCCCAAGAACCATATACTTTTAAGTTTTAAATTCCAAAATCACAACAACATTTAGACCTGGAACTTGGTGTTCTAATTCTCCTCCACTTGAAATAGATTTTTTCCTCGAAGTCCTTAATCGAAAATAGATCTAGGTAGTGCTCGTGCATCTCCGCCTCGGGTTCCCATGTCCACTCTAAGCCCTTTCGATGCTCCACTAGAATTTGATCAAGTACACCAGCTTGTTGCGCTAGGTCTTTGTCTTCCTATCAATAATCACTACCTGTATCTCCATGTAACTCAATCATTCCTGAATCTGAATGTTGTCCAAAGGAACCATAATTAATAATAAATTAAGCACTTTTGTAGATGAGAGACATGGAAAATAATATGAATTAGGCGAAGCTCCTCAGGTAAATACAACTGGGTAGGCCAGCTTTCCCACCATGGGTATAACTCAGAATGGCTCGATGAATCTGGGGCCCAACTTGCCCCGCTTCCTGAAGCGTATAACACCCTAATAGGGTGGTACCTTTAGCAATATCATATCCCCAACTTGAAATTCCAGCTCTAATCGCTGTTTGTCAGCATACCTCTTCTATCTGCTTCATGTTGTCTGCAATCTTTATCTATCAAGTTGGATAAGCTTAGTCATCTAGGGAACTTCCTCAGTGCTCTCCATGAATCTATGATCGACCTCTCCCTAACAATTTGGGGTCCAACACCGCCTCCCATAAAGAAGCTCATAGGAGGCACACTGACATTGGAATGATAGTTGTTGTATAAAAACTCAACTAAAGGAAGGTATGAGTCTCAACTCCCACCAAAATCAATCATGCATAGTCGCAACATATCCCCATCATCTGAATAGTCTTCTCACTTTGACCATAACTCTACAAATGATAAGCAATACAAAAAAGTAATCGAGTACCCATATCATCATGGAACCTATTCCAAAATATGTAAGTGATTCGAACATCTTAATCAGATAAGATGGATATAGGAAGACCGCGGTGAGAAACAATCTCTTGCACGTAGATGTTGGCTAATTTCTCACCCGATGAGCTCTCCCAGATAGCAAGGAAATGGGTAATCTTGGTCAGGTGGTCAACAATCACCCAAATAGCATCAAATCCCTTGGATTTCCTTGGCAATTTTGTTATAAAGTCCATAATGATCTGTTCCCATTTCCACATGGGAATCTCTAAAGTTTGTAAGTTGTCGTGCGGTCTCTGATGTTCGACCTAAACCTTTCGATAGATTAGGAACCTCTCAATAAACCAAGCTATCTCTTTCTTCATGCATGACCACCAATAAATAAGCCTCAAGTCTTGATAAATTTTTGTGGCTCTTGGGTAAATTGAGAACTAGGATTTTTATGTGTCCTCCAACAATGTCTGAGGGACTTCACTACAAAATGGAACTCATAATAGTCCATACTAGGTCAATAACCCTCGACCGTCAGTGATAAAGCTATCAACTTGACCCCTGATCTTCTCTTTCTTCTAGTTTTCCTTCTAAGTTCCATCGACCTCATCCTCCCTGATTAAATACAAAAGTGTTGAAATGATGGTCATCCTCAAACATAAGTCTTGAATAGGATCATTAGTCACCTTGTGGCTAAAGGAATTGGTGACCATATTGTCATTCCTCAGATGGTAAAGGATCTCACAATTATAATCCTTGACCACGTCAAGCCACCTACAATGCCTCATATTCAGATTATGGTGGTCCATAAGATATATCAAACTCTTGTGATTCGTATAGATACTATAACAGACCCCATTAAGATGGTGTTGCTAAATATTGAGGGCAAACACCACCACCCCGAACTCGAAATTATGCTTAGGATACCGATCCTTGTGATGCTTCAACTTTCTGGAAGCATAAGTAATAACCCTACCTCGCTGCATAAGTACTACCCCAAACCAGTTATCGAAGTGTCACAATATACCACAAAATCCTCAATGTCGTCATGAAGGATTGATATCGGGGCCTCACATAACTTCTGCCTCATTATCTTAAATTTCGCTTCCTACTTAGGTCTCCAGTGAAAATACACACTATTCTTCGTCAAACGAGTAAGAGGAACTACAATCTTGGAGAAATCCTAAATAAACCTCCTGTAATAACCTTCCAGCCCAAGAAAAGTTTGGATCTCAGATGAAGACTTCAGGATCTCCCACCACATAACCGCCTTGATCTTGGCTGGTTCGACCAAATTCTCTTTCTTATTGAAGAGTTGTCCCACGAATTGGACCTCTCGTAACCAAAACTCACACTTGGGTAACTTGGCATACATTCATTCTTTCCTCAACACACCAAAGTAACTCCTGCATGTTCTCCTCATGTTGTTCTCTAGTCTTGGAGAAGACAAGAACATCATCAATAAACAAAATAACCCATCGATCGAGCATCAACCTACATACCCCATTCATCTGATCTATAAATGTTGCAGGTGCATTGGTGAGCTCAAATGGCATCACCATGAACTAATAATGACTATAACGAGTTTGGAAGGATGTGTTCTCAGTATCCTCCTCTCTAATCCACATCTAATGGTATCCTGACCTTAAATCAATCTTGAAAAAACCTAGATTCTCCAAGCAGCAAATAAAAAAGGTCATAAATCCTTGAAAGTGGATAATGGTTCTTCACTGTCAACTTATTTAAATCTCGGTAATCAATACACATCCTGTGTGAACCATTCTTCTTTTTGATGAAAATGACAAGTGCTCCTCAAGGCAAGCTGCTCATCCAGATAAATACCTTGCCAAACAAGTCCTTAATCTGAAAGGACAACTCCAACATCTCAAGAGTTATGAGGTGATACGATGCCTTAGCGACCGAGGCCGCACTAGGGATCAGATCGACCCTAAACTCCACCTGCCTCATGGGAGGCACACCTAGTAAATCTTCCGAGAAGACATCCGAGAAATCCCTAATCACTGACACGTCAGTAAATTACTTCATTCACTCCACCCGAGTGTCTACTACATATGCTAGATAACCCACACATCCATGCTGAAGATATTACCTATTCCTAGCAGCAGAAACAAAAAAGTTGAACTAACCTGGGTACGATTGCCATAAATAGTTAGTTATCCCCCACTTAGGGTTCGAACCACCACTAGCTGCCTATCATAATCAATCATAGCTCCAAATTTGCTCAACTAATCTATCCCCATAATCACATAGATGTCCCATATATGGATGAGAATCAGGTTAATCGGGTAGGGCACCCCAAATGTCTCCAAAATGCAGTCATAGAAGATACTTGAAGCATAAAACTTGTGTTCCTTGGCGATGGAAACCCATTACAGACACTCCAACTCCCTAAGAGGCTTATCGAAACACCTCATGAAGGACTAAGATGCAAATGACCGACTCGCACCCAAGTCAAAAATCACAAGAACAAGCAATGGATTCACTAAAAATGTACCAAACAAAAACACAAATATAAGCATATAGAAAATAACTTGACATAATTATAAATGAATACATACTACTATGGATGTTGAACGCCACCCTAGCCTCTTCTGCAGTTAGTTGAAAGGCTCGACCTCTGGCCTTCAGGGCATCGACACTCCCCTAGCGACCATCTATGATTCGAAGAGTCGTACAGGTCGGTGTCTGCACTGGCCTAGTAGCAAGCAATGGAAAGTTGGCCTTTCACATGGCTAACCCGATCACAATGGTAACAAACTCAAGTGCTCTTGTATGGGGGTTGCTGCTTTTGGTGACAATCTCTAGCGAAGCGGACCTTCGTGTCACACTTGTGTCACCCGATCCCTATATAAATCCTAAGACACCTTCCTGCACTTACCACAAGTGTGGGATTTCTAGCCTCTGGATTGGGAATCAGTGGCCTTGAACTACTTAGCTACATGATGAGTTTGTACTGGGGTCTGCAAATCTGCAAGTATCTGATAGTGTTGAGTCGACATGAACTCCTAAAACTCAGTCTGGAACATTTTCATGTATCAGGAGATCTGAACCTGCTCAAAAGAAGTGTACTCTTTCTCTGTAAACATCTTTGTGATCTTCCTGACCAACTATGTCATCTGCTTGAGTGACATATACTCATGAGCCAACCTATCTCTCTCTCTCTCTCTCTCTCTCTCTCTCTCTCTCTCTCCACAAATGGAACATACTTGACCCGAAACATCTTCGAGAACTGCTCCCAAGTTATGATGACCTTCTCCATAAGATAATAAGTGTGAGTAGCAAACTTCCACTAATCCTTCGCCCCCAATTGAGGAAGATTCAACGCATGTTCCACCTTTTGGTTCTCTAGAAAAGAACACATGTAAAAACACCCAACATATATCCACCTTATAGCCACAATCAGATCCTAGACCATGTCGAACTCTGGAGACTTCATGTTGTTGAAATCGTGGTATAGCATAGACCCTTCCCCAGAAGTCGTGCAGTTGGGATGGTTGTAGTGGCTGCAACGACAACAACCTCGGTAATGGCATCATAACACTCGTCAAACATCTTAATGAAATTGG
Organism: Lactuca sativa; assembly: GCF_002870075.4. Lineage (NCBI taxonomy): Eukaryota > Viridiplantae > Streptophyta > Magnoliopsida > Asterales > Asteraceae > Lactuca > Lactuca sativa. Next base: position 303,645,760 of record NC_056627.2, on the reverse strand, counting down.
TCTTGATAGACCCAACACCTCTGGAATGGCCTCTACAACGGTCAAATCCACATAAGTAGTGACTTACAAATCTCGATATCACTCCAACCCAACCTCTACGGACCATTAACACCCGGACCGGAACCAGGAATAACCACCATATTGAAAATAGACCGGGAACACGTCTAAAAATCACATTATAGCATAACACACCACTACTTAACTATTCATCTCATTGAATCTGTGACTTCATTGACACGCATATGGCTTATGTGCTTCTAGTAGTATGGGCCCAAACTACCTTCCACACCTATACATGTTGGACTCGAAGGATCGCCATGAAATTCCTAGACTACTAGGCCTAAAACAACAAAGGTACCCATATACCCTACATTCGCTCTGTCAAGAGTAACTAATAACTCATCACTTTTCTAGCACTCTATTAATCATGTCACACCCTATTTTTTTCTGACAATATAAAACGACCAGTTACATAGATAGACATTTTTGATATAGGATTATTTAGGATAAATACTCTTGACGAAATTCATAGTAATCATAAAAGTGAGAGTGTGCATATAGAGAACGTCCAAATCTGAGTTCACATGAGGAGGTTATAACTTTTATAATTTGCAACACAACAATGTGCGATACAAAATGTAAATATAAATTGGTTGATTGGTAGCCGAAAGAATCGAAACGAGAGTTGAATATCTCAGAGATATAATACCACCAATATAGAGATAGTCGAGAACAGATGTTGTATGGAAGAGTTAAAATTTTTATATGGGTTTTAGCAGTCTAAGCTCTTTAAAAATATAACTTTAAAAATAAAATTAGAATTAGCAAACTAAGTCTAAGTGAAATATGTAGATCTCAATGATAGCTACACATAGATATATAGAAGGTCGAAAATTGAGCTTGTATGATGAAGTTATAGAATTTACAAAATTCACGTTTTATGCCACGCATACATACGTGAAGTGCATGCTTGTAGAAGGTGGATATGCAAACAAATCCTGAACTGACACATGGTGACCTGCAAGGGCACAACTCACCTAAACAAAAATCAATATAAATAGTTCTCAATCCCCCTGCCCTTCACTTCACAATAATCTCTCTCTGATCTCTCTCTAAAAACTAACTTTAAGGAGCTTTTGGTATTCAAAAAATTTCCTTCTAGAGAGGTTAGGAGGCTTCAGCAAGCCCGACTGATATGGGTGTGTAGTATTGAAGTTTTCCTAACAATCTTTCTATTTTTTACTAGAAACTCTCTGTAAGTTAGGCTACACTTACTACGCTTTAAGTGTAAATTATATTTATATTCAGAGTCGTTATTATGAATATATAAATAAGATTAATCAGTAATTCTAGTTATAGTACTAATGCATTTACTTACTGGAGAGGTGTCTAGAGTTGTCACATTGGCTTGGTTGTTGGATTTCAAAAAGGCTATATGCCGAAATGGTCCTACCTCTCAACTCCCATGCCTAGCTGATCCTTATTTGATAGAACTCTTAATATTCATTGGTATTAATGAAAGATCGAGCTTTCATTACCAGATTGTCATAAAGATCAATTAGTTATAGTATTATAGGTTAGTACATATTAGGCGTGTTACCTGCCAATTGGAACGCTAATAGAATCACTCAGATAGCTATTAATCATATGAAAAATAGTCCAGGTGAGTTACCTCACTATAGTGTATATTAGAATACATATCCATGTGTGTTGTGTTATAAGGGCTAGTAGAGTAGATCCAATAGTATAGTCTCTAGGTGCTTGATGTTAGGATACTCGAAGTTAATAAAGTAGAAAGTATAACCTCTATGTGCATGTATTAGTAGAACCTAATAGTGTATTCTCTGTATGTGTAATAAGGTTATGTATGTTAGGCAGCACTTGTCATGTATATTGGGTGGGGCATATTATGTATATTGGGCAGGACCCATTATGATGTTTGGACGTTGCCTGTTTATATGCTCATTCGGGCAAGGCTCATTTATATGCTTATTGGGCGGGGCCTGATATATGTATTGTGGTATTAGGTATTTCAAGGAACTCACTAAGCTTCGTGGTTACCCAGTTGATTATAAATGATTTTAGGTGCTCTATCGATTCGTGAGAAGAGCAAGGTTCGACTATACACATGCATATTCGCAACATGTTTCCACATAAGGTAATTATACTATGATATATTTCAATAAGTAAAAATGAAAAATTTGGGTTGAACATCAGGACGTTACAAGTGGGTATCAGATTCCTAGTTTGAGAGAATTGGATGAACACTCCTGTGATTCCAAACTTAAACTAAGGATCTAAGTAATTAATTAATCTTTTTATAAAAAGAATAATACAAAGAATACAATGAGTATAGTAAGCCAGAGCTCAGAAAGGAAAGTGATTCCCATAATATCCATATTGATTAGGATTGTTGATATGTGAAATGTTAGAAATGCATGATAGTATGTAGACTAGAGATCTTTTTAGGAATTGCAGGATAGAATTACCTAATACTTAATATGCCTTATAGTCCAGGAATTTTCTTGTTAATTGTTTCCGAGGACCTGTATTAGTATTGATTAGTTATTTGAAAAATACATTAGGTTGCATCCTCTTTAAATTAAATAGTTTTAGATTGCTTGATTTGGCGCTATTGTACAACTCTTTTCTGAGTCTAATCGTCATAGTGTCAGATCTTTCAGTCGACAGACTGTTTGATTTTAGAGGCATGTAACTTTATTCGTCCGATAATTAGTTAATATTGGTAGAAGTTCTTCCTCATCTAATCGTAGGGTAAAGTTGAAAGGAATCCGAGAAGGATAGTCTACGAAGTTTAATATATGCTTGATAGGACATATATTCGTAAGGTAGGGCATTGGTAAATATGCAAAATTCTAGTGGAGTCTAGAAAAAATTAATGTATGTGTTCGTGGGAACATATACATACATATATGTTGCAACATCCCAAGTTCGGAACAAGAAGTGAAGGGTGCTAAGTGTAAATAAAGGAAGGGACTCGACGAGTAGGTAGGCTTACTCGCCGAGTCGGAGCGGGTTTCGATCGCGAATTAAGTGACCAACTCGCTGAGACGGAAGCTGGACTCGACGAGTTGGTGCTGGAATGAGAAAACCCTAATCATAGGGTTTGCACCCTATTTAAAGGACTTTATGTCCCTCTCACAGCCTCCTAATCCCCCAAAGAGTTCCAAAAAACCCTAAATTCGTGTGAGGCTTCTTTATTGAGGAGATTGGGGCTTAGAAGAGGAAATTGGTGGAAGGAGCTCGAGAAATTGGAAGCTAGCATCAAGGGGCTTGTATAGATCTGGGATCTACATCAGTTTTGGGCACATCTCTGAGGTAAGGAGCCCTTATCTTGAGCTATTTCCTTTTTTGGGTTCATCCTTGGTGGTTGTTTTGGGAGTTCTTTAACTTGTTTGAGGTTCATTTCGGGTTTGGAGTTCAGATCTAGGCTTGTGATGGTCCATAATGTCATAAAGTTTCTGTTGAAGAGTTATTGGTGAAGCCCCTTAGTCCTTAACCCTAGCCATAGTATGTTTTGGGCCTATATCTCTTTGGTTTCACGTAAAGTTTGCAACTTTATGTGAGGGTTAGATTGTAGAGGGATGGATCTATGGTTTGGAGCCCCTGCATGGCTCGAAAAGCCTCTGAATGGATTGAGATCTGGAGAGACTCGGCGAGTCACATGGGTGTACTCGACGAGTTGTATGAACATGTGCATGGACTCGATGTGTTGGAAGAACAACTCGGCGATTCTATTGATGATTGCCTTGGACTCGGCGAGTCTGTTCTTGAACTCAGCGAGTCTGGTCGCAGACCCCAACCTCTTTTGGTTAAAGCCTTGGATTAGGTGAGTCGGTCTGCGACTCAGTGAGTCAGACAGGATGGGACTCAGAGATCGTTGGACTCGGCGAGTCTTGGGGATACTCGGTTAGTTAAGTTGTTTTATGAGAGTTTTCTGGGAATAGGAACTCGATGAGTCGACGGGTTGAATCGACGAGTAGAATCAACCAGGAAGGTTGACTTTGACTGAAGACTTTGACTTTGACCAAGAGTTGACCAGTTTGATTTCCAAGGGTAATTTGGTAATTCTGGTATTTATGGAATTGGTTCCTTGGTAGTGTTCTATGGTGGAGTTCGTGTCGGTAGACGGAGCAGCTCGGTCTTATCTCGTCAGTCGACAATTGCAGGTGAGTTATCCTCACTATACTAAGGGGTCTACGGCACCAAGGCCGGCCCATTAGATTTGATATCCTAGTAGTTATTGATATGTTGAGTTTGAGTTAGTGATGTATGCAAGTTGATATGCTAGTCGGGTAGACTTGTAGGACTACCTGTGATACTGTATGATTATCTGTATGTGCATTAGTGATGATACATGTCAACATGTTATGTGGGATGGGTTAAGGTTGTACTGCTCTGTGAGGTAGTCAACATACCTTAGAGTATTACAGTCTATAGGGCTATGGACTTGTTATGTGATGTTCTGCTCAGTTTGTTATGATATGTTATTATTGACATGGTTATGTGGACTGTTGTGTATCAGTATTTTGGGGGTAACTCACTAAGCTCTCGGGCTTACAATTTAGTGTTTTGTTTCTGGTACTTCAGGTGACCGTGGCAAGGCGAAGGCGTGATCGTACCACTCCTCATGTTTTATGATTTATGAGATATGGTTATGGGAAAATACTCTAATGTTTAAACTATTTTCAAAACGAATGTATGAACTTAATGGTTTTTGAATGAATGAAATGTTTTAATTTGGATCGAATTTTATGATTGTTACATATGTTTGAAATCAACATATGTAATATTGGTAGTGACTTAGAAACTGTGAGAATATTCTTGGGAAAAGTATTAGTACCTGTTAAAGGTAGTAAATGCCTATACTACATGAAGCACATGACTCACACTTGGATCATGAAGAGTCACAAAGTTTTTAAGGCAATGTTAGTGAGGTAAATAGTATGACTAACACTATGAATTTTTTTTACATTGTTTCCATCATTACATGTGGTATGGTGATGTCTATGAGTGCGAATCTAAGTTTGAGCCCAAGCAAATATAAAATATCGAGTCCGAATAAAGTAGAATTATGTAAGGAGTTGGTTCTGAGAACCTTGCCCGATGTAGTACCAAATTTAGTCGCATAAATGAAGAAGGATATTCGTAACGCGACAAGGTGATCGTCCCAGAGAAACGAGAAGGATAGAGTGAATTCAGCAATCGTCGTTGTGGCTAGTAGTTCAACTATGATAATAATACCCTCTTATACCTTTTAGTTATATGTATGTGTTAGGGGATTTTTAGGCAACATTGTCTTGTTACGACCTTATCCTGTTTAGGTCGTGATATGTGAGAATATCACTTGCAGTAGGCAGAATCAGTAGTACCGCGATGAGGTTTTCGAAGTTCATTGGATATGAAAACCATGAGTTTCTTCAAATTTAAAAGGAGACACGAATCACGTAGGCAAGGCCAAGATAGACTTCGGCTTGTTACGATCAACAACAGATGATGGGTCGAACCCAAGTCGGGGAGAACTGACCCTTAAGGAGAAAGTATGAAGGGAAGTTCAACTTTTGATTTCGACATCTAGGTCCAAGAAAATTGCAGCATGAACAAGCATAGGTTGTTAGTTTCAATTTTGTTTGGAGAACAACAAAAAAAGGAAGTCTTCTGCTAGATTACCTATAAATTATGAGTTTCTTGCTTCTAAAAAAAAACTGGGACCTTCCTCCTTAGCAACTCATAGGATTTAGGAATTTTCCAAATTCCGAAGTGTGGCTCAGATAGTCAACATAATCATTTAGGTTCGTACCTCCATGGATGAGGGATATATCCTCCCAGTAGAGGATCAAGAGTTCAATATATGACATAATTTTCCATAGAGTGCGTTGGGTACTCAATGCATACATTAGAATTTGAAAGCTCAGTTAACCTCGTAGCAAGGACTTAGTTTCTGTATACCAAAATACGGAAGCCATAAGATCTATGTCAAGGAAAAAACATTTTTGTAGTTCGGACGTTTCAAGTCATCATCTAATATGCATATAGAGACGCCTAGTAAAGAATCAATAAGGAAGGACCATGTTAATTAAGAGAGATGGTAGTACTTTCGAAGCGTTACATATATATGAGTAGTATACATAATAGGAGTGATAGAGCAAGTTGTTGATCCAGGTTTAACCAGATGGCCATGATGTTATCAACAGAAATTAGGATTAACTAAGAGTTCCTAGCATAAATTGGCAAGAGTTCAATTTTAGAAGTGACTCGGTGTTAAAACTACACAAGAAGTAGTAGTTATTAGAGATTCAATTGTAAAGACGGCACATCAGATATCAATAAAAGATAGACCTGCAAGGAAAAGATCTAAGGATTTCCTATGAGTTTTAGAACTTCAATATGATATTAGAATATTGTTGAGGAGCTTCTCAAGCTTTAGGATGTAAGGTTTCATTTGGCGATAGAGAACACAAAAGGATTGTAAGCAATTAGTATAAATTCTTAGACATGTTTGTTAAGAGTCACATTAGATAGATCATCGAGTGGAACTGCATATGCATCATAGATCTTCAAGTTAAGCTAAGTAATTAGTTTAGTTATTCCTTTAGTTGTAAGCGTAAGAATTAATAGAAAATAAGATCGAATTCCAACATTCATAAGTTGACATTGGACAACAGTTAGACTTTAGCATCCCTTCAGTGTAGATTAACGACATCTAATTAGTTGTAGGTTCAAAAGTTTAAAAAGCAAAGATATATGGTGATAAGTAAATATCAAGGAAGGATGATGACAAGGACTATCAAATAATAGGTATGAGTCTTTAGGACCATCGAAGAGTTGATCGTGAGTCTTTAGGCCCAAGGGGGGATAATGGCAAGATCAATCTGGCATCGAAATCCTAATAGTTGGATACTGCCACGATGTATTGTGAGCGGGCATACGAACGAATTTTGCACACAATAGTTATAACTTTATATAGGAAAAGTATTTAGACTATTGTGAAAAGGGTTATTAGTGAACTAGCGCTCATTATAATCTAGGAGGTTAGATGATAAGCAAGCCTTATGATGAGTTTGTCACCAATATTAGAGTATTGGTTCTAGTATTTTAAAGCCAGTAAACCTGTTATAGTAGTTTGGGTTAAAATTCAGGATGTTGGAACACCTGAACTAGGTTGGAATACTATTTCTGATCTAGATCTGTGTGTTTTAAGGATATGCCATAAACCTTTTTAGAGGCATGTTCCAGAAAGTGGATTTCGTTAGGATATCATAGATAAATTTTCTTAATTGATCGCCTCATATCTATTCCACAGTGTTCCTAGTCAAAGGAAAAATCATAATTTCATGTCAGAAGGTGATCGTTCATTGTAGAGTATAGATTTTGAAAGTCCGGACCGATGAGTACGCAGGTTTGGAAGACTTTGTCAGAAGTTCAAGACTACATCCAAGGTAGAAAATGCAGTTATACAAGAAATATATATGAGAGAACATTAGCGAGATCAAGATATATCCAATAAGATTACATCTAGGTGTGCTAGGAGTAGAATTTTGAGAACGAAATCTTTGTATACGGGGGAGAGTTTCAACACTCCATTTTCGTCTTACATTATAAAATGACTAGTTACATAAATATAATTTTTTGATAGAGGACTATTTATGATAAATAGTCTTGATGAAAGTCATAGTAATCGTAAAAACGAGAGCGTGCATATAGAGAACATCCAAATATGACTTCACATAAGGAACTTATGATTTTTAGAAGTTGCAGTGCAACCGTGTGTGACACAGAAATCTAAACAGAAATCCATTGATTATTAGCCGAAACAATCTGGACGAGAGTTGAAGATCTCGTAGATACAAGTCTGTCGGTATACAGACAACTTAGAATGGATGTTGTATGGAAGAGTTATGATTTTTATATAGGATTTAATAGTCTATGAATTTAAAAATATAACTTTAAACTTGAAATGAGAATTAGCCGACAGTGTCTAAATTAAATTTGTAGATCTCATCTATAGCTATGCATGGATATAATGAACATAAAAAACGGTGCTCATATGAAGCAGTTACATAATTTACAAAATCCAGGTTTTATGTTATACACGCATACGCGTGGCGAGCACTTCTATAAGGTGGCTACGCGGAAAAATCCTAACCTGACACATGGCGACTGACGAGATGAACGACAAAACCCTAGGACGTGGCGCGCCTCCCCAAAAATCAGTATTAATAACTGTTAATCCTTCCCTTAACTCGCACACCAATCCCTCTCTAAAAACTGACATTCAAAAGCTTTTGGTGTTCAAAACAAACTTCCTTCTAGCGATGTTAGGAGGATTTAAGCAAGCCTGGATGATATGGGTGTGTAGTATCGAAGTTCTACCTATGATCTTCCCATTTTTGTTAGAAACTCTCTGTAGGTTAGGCTACACTTACTAGACTTTATATGTAAATTATATATACTCATAGTCGTTGTTATGAATGTATATAAATTATATTTATCAGTAATTCTAGATATGGTATTGATACATCTACTTACTGGAGAGGTGTCTAGAATGGTCAAGTTAGCTTGGTTGTTGAATTTTAGAAATGCTTTATCCCAAAATGATCCTATGAGATGTGCATAATGAATCATGCATTTAATTCATATTTCTAGTACTTAGCTACAATTATGATTATTTTAGGACAAAATATGGTTATTATGTTTGAAATATGTTTTGTAGCAGTGAAGACTTGCTCGGGACAAAAAGGAAGCAAACAAGGAGCTGGAAGCAGGAAATGGGAGCTAAAACAAAAGAAGAAGAAAAGAAGACGACATACCATGTCATGGTGATCTCCAACTTGAAGTGGTGATAAGAAGATCCATGACCAATCAAATGACTTGGAGGATACGAGATTTACTCGAGGATCACGTCGTGGTAGCAGTCAACCACGATGTGGTGATCATGGCAATTATAAAATTCTGAACATTAGGTTGAATCCAGAGTCATGCAATCAGTTTTCTGAGAAGAATTACGAAAAAAACGCTTAGAAACCTAAAATAAGCCCGAAAATCAAGTGGAGCTCAAGGATTGAAGAAGATTTAGAGAAATTCCACATTGATCTACTTTGTTCTACTACAATGAGATGTTAAATACCTTTTACTTCTATTTGGAGAAGATGAACTTGATCCATATGTGTTGATTTTGATATTTGGATTATTATATTTGATTTTACTTGTGTTTGATATTTAAACCCTAACATGTTTTCGATCTAGTTTATGTTGCTTATAAATCAGATTATGTGTGTTAATTGATCATATTAATTGCATGAATTTTCTCCAATTGTTTATGTTCATTAAATAGTTAGATCTAGGATTAATCACATCTTAGATTAAGTAATTAAATCTAGTAAGTTTAATTGTGTTAGAGAGCATAACAAATCTTAATTTGTCATTGGTTGCTTAACTTGATCATAGGAAATTAACTGCTATCACTCATAGTCCAATTTATGTTTATTATCGATTTGGTGTTTAACTTGTCCATGATCATTGTTTAGTAATTCATAAATTGATTGGCCTAGATATTTGATCATAATAGATAGTTACAAATTGGTAATCAATATAATCTATCCATTAGAAATCAACCATAATTGGATTTAAGCAAAAGTATTCTTTTAATTCTTGAAATGAGTTTTTTTCTTTGCTTGCTAAATTGTTAGTTGATAGTTTAAGCTCATCTGATCTTAAAAAAATCAATAAAGCTGCCCACTAATAGTTTGTTTCTTAGCTTATGTAGAAGTAGTTAATATATTTAATTGAATTACGTTTCTTGTGATCGACACCCGAATTACCTGAGCTATTATATAATCTAATTAGGTACACTGCCTATAAATGCATAGTTAGCAAATTAAGTTAGGTTATAAATTTAAAACAAATAGGTACTATTGTGCACATCATCCTACCTCCCAACTTTTCTACCCGATTGATCCTTATTTGATATAGCTCTCAGTATTCATTGGGATTAATGATAGAGATAGCTTACATTACTAGATTGTCATAGATAGTAATAAGTTATAGTATTATAGGTTGATACTTGTTAGGCATGTTACCTGCCAGTTGGATCACAAATAGAATGACCTAGATAGGTATTAATTGTCTAAGAAATTTTACAAGTGAGTTCCCTCACTATAATATGTATTCAATACATATCCATGTATGTTAGGTTAAAAGACCTAGTAGAGTAGAGCCGATAGTATACTCTCTAGGTGCTCAATGTTAGTGTACTCAAAGTTAGTAGAGTAGAAAGCATAGCCTCCATATGCTTGTATTAGTAGAGCCTAAAAGTGTAGTCTCTATATGTGTAAAATGGTTATGTATGTAGGGCGGGCCCATCATGTATATTGGGATGGGTCCATTATGTCGTTTGGGTTGGGCCCGTTTATATGCTCATTAGGTGGGGATCATTTAAATGCTAGTTTGGTGGGGCACGATATATGTATTGTGATATATGGTATTTTGGGGACTTACTAAGCTTCATGCTTACCCAGTTGATTAGAAATGTTTTTCAGGTACTCTATTGGTTCTTGAGAAAGGCAAGGTTCGACTGTACTTATGTGCATGCGCAACGTCTTTCTTCATAATGTAATTATACACTGATATATTTGAATAAGTAAAATTGAAAATTTTGGGTTGCAAATTGGGACGTTACAAATCCCACACCCAACTAATGAAACTTTTAATAACACTGTGGTCGCCATGTGTATTCTAATTATACATAACACCAGATTCGATAGATAGTCGAATAATTGATTCGACCATAAGCCTGCAACCAAATAAGGAACATGAAATAAGGTTAAATCAAGCATTCTCAAGCTATAAAATCTTTTTTATATATGGTCATATTGCATACACTTAGCAAATACATCAATAATGTCAGTTTCATATAGCATAACAAGAAATCCCATACTATATCAGACATCACAAATTAGGCAATTAAATCATGCTATTCCTGAAGATTCCTAGCCTATGAACTAGCATGAAATTCTAACATCTTAGCATATCATCAATATAAATATAACAAGTGTGGGTATCTTAGGGAATAACTATCTCTTGAGCTCCAGCTGACATGACACATTGATCCTCCCATTATAAATTTTATTTTTAAAAAAAATGTTGTGAAAAAGATTTTGCAAATCCATAGTTTGAAACTAGAATCACATGAATGTTTATCTAGATCTCTTAAACCAGGGCTCTCATGCCAACTTGTAACATCCCAACACCCGTCATAAATTTTTTTCATTTTCATAGAAATCATAAGTTATCCAATTCACTATTTTAAAACACAACCATAAAAATCAGAATGCCAAATAACGTTTCTCAAACATAAATCTATGGGATAATGTGTATAATCACAGGTTCGCCTTCCCCCGATCCTTTGAATGTACTTGAAATATTAAAATCCATAACCATAAGCCAAATCTTATGTAACCCCCAAAAATTCAAGCCAAATTTAAACTTTTCCAAAACACTTAAACCCTTTAATATTACATAGTTTGTTTTCAAATTAGTAATTATCAGAGTATCCCAATACCAAATCATAAAAATCATAACATCAAGAGGAGCGGTACGATCATGCCTTCGCCTTCCCGCGATCACCCGAGGTACATGAAATAACAACTAAAACCGTAGGCCCGAAAGCTCAGTGAGCTACCCCAAAATATCAACCTCCTAACCATATCATATAATCATATAAGCAAACAACATGAACAATGAGCCTTCAGCCTCACTAGACCGCCTCGCAGGCTTTCAGTCTATCTGGACCGCTCTCCAAGCCTTCGGTACGTCTCGACCGCCTCATAGGGCCTACAACCTATCCGGATCGCTCGTCGGGCCTTCGGTCTGACTAGCATACCCTCCTGGGTCTATAGTATATTCAGACCGCCCTGAATATGTTGGCCTTCAGCACAAAGCAGGACCACCTCAACCCAACCCCCAATCAAACAAATATGTGAACATACATATCATCTGATATCATAATAACAGTCAAACCAATCTAGCATATTAAATATCATAGCAACATCCTATAACCAAGACACCGACCTATCCAGGTTACTAAGCATAATTATGAGATCATCCTAACTACTAAGATGCAAAACAGTAAACATATCATGTATTAATCCGGATAGAAACCATAAAGGGCCGGCCTTGGTGCCTTAGACCCTGTTGATATAGTGAGGATAACTCACCTCACAATGTCGCACTGAAAATGATAGGCTCAAACTCTCGAATCACCAACACGAACTCCACCACCTATAGTTACCATAAAACCTTTTTCCATAAATCTCCAATTTACCAAAATACCCTCAGAAGTCAACTAGTCAACTATTGGTCAAATTCAAATTCCACAGTCAAAGTCAACAGTCCATGTTGACTCGACTCGTCGAGTGTAGTTCACCGACTCGTCCAGTCCTTACTGAACTCGAGAAGTCGTGAAATCCGTGATTGGCTCGTCGAGTTCCCTTTTAACTCGTCGAGTTCTTATGTGTCCAAGAATTAGGAGAAACCCTACTCGACTCGCCGAGTCTTCGCACGACTCGTTGAGTTCAAGGTAATCTTCAATGGACTCGCCCAGTTTGTTCATCAACTCGACGAGTTCATGTCCATCTTCATATGACTCGCCGAGTTGGCTACGCAACTCGCCGAGTCCTTGCTAACCTTCATTCATGCAGACACTTTCTAAGCCATGCCAAGGTTCCAGATTATAGATCCAAGCTTGTAAGGCATGTTCCTAACGTAAATTTGCAAACTTTACACGCATGCAAGGCTCTAAAGGTTCTAAATGACCTATCTAAGCTTCTAATGGAACTTTACACCTTAGGAGAGTCTTATCTTTGCAAGATCTGGAGACTTTAAGGACTTAGGATTCAAAAGAGGTTCAGATCTGAAGTTTCAACTTCAGATCTAGCTCCCATACCAAAATCCCTTTATGAATAACTAAAGGAAGCCCTAGTTTTCTCATATGAATGATTCTAGAAGAAAATAGGTTAAGGTAACAGCTTATTACCTTCAAGACGTGCCCCAAACTGAAGTAGACTCTAGATCCACACCAAATCCTTGACGCTAGCCTCTTGATCTACAAGTTTCCTTCATAAAAGTCACTTCTCAAAGCTCCAAAACACTCTCCAAGCTCTCACTCATGGAAATTAGGGTTTCTGGCTCTCAAGGGGTGATAGAGGACAGTGGGAGGCACTAATGGTCCAATATATAGGGTGCAAATACCCTGAAACTTAGGGTTTCCACTGCCAGCTCCTACTCGTCGAGTCCCCCATGCCGACTTGACGAGTCATTCATTTATTGACGTGTCTTGGCCCGCTGCTACTCGACGAGTCATAGCGTCAACTCGTCGAGTAGACCTTAAACATGAAATCTAAATGGAAAAGTAATGATACCTGATGGTTGGGATGTTACATCTTAGTGAGTTCCCCCAATATACCCCACATAACAATACACATACAATGCATGCACCTATGATCCCAAAGTCTGTCTTGATCACCTAGCAAGGCCTACAGTACACCTAGACTGCTCTCCGGAGCCTACATCATAAAGTTGGACCTCTTTCCTTAGGCCTATAGTATCAACTATACTGCCCAGGTATATTAGCCTACAGTAAAGAGTAGGACCGCCTCAACCCAACCATAATATGTCGACATATGTAAACAAAAAAAAAACATTAACCAACAACCACATGTAATCATAGCAGATCTACCAGACTGACATAACACTACAACAAAAAAACATCCTACACACAAGGATACATACTTCAGTAAAAGGTATAGTGAGAAAACTCACCTTGCAAGCTAGCAGACAAGTAACACAGGTCACATGAAACAAAGGCTGGTGCTATGATCCACTTATGCAATAATTAGAGGTACATACTCAATCTATAGCCCCAAACCCCTAAGTTAACCAAAAACCAATCTTGGAAAAAAGTCAACAGTCAACGATCAAGGTCACCAGAAAAAATTTAACTTTGTAGACCACATGGTCATGGCTAGGCATCTACCATGACGTGGAAGCCTCAAGACAAACTATCGTGAGAAACCCCAATGACCACGTTCTGGTGAGCATATTGCCACGTCGTGGGAACTATTCCTAGATAAGTTAATGGATTAATCCCTTATTACATTAAACCACACACTCATATCTTCCAAAACGCTTTCTTATACCTATAGACCTCCTAAAAATCCTTTCTTTATGGACATGCATGTCCAATGTATGTGTTGAACTCTAGATAGGACAAATAGGTGAAAATGAGGTCAAAACCTCATGCATTGAATCAAAAATATATAATACTTCAGATCTGGAACAAGAAACAACAAAGGGACCTTAAGGATTTATAAAGTTGCCAACTTTATGAAATCCATCCACTCAAACTATCCCAAACATGGAGAAAAGTGCATAAAATCCAAGATCTAGAAGAATATCACATAAAGAATTGAACTTATGACTTACAATGGTAAAAAAATATGTTCAATAAGGTGGTGGCAAAACTTTATTGTTGGATTGATGCTCACAGGACTCCTTCGCCCCTTCAATATTACCAAAAACCACCAAGAAAATTTAGGAGCTTGAAAATGGATGCTTGGGCTTACTTAGGTTGAAAGGGAGGTGATGGAGGATGAGGACAAGAAAACCTTAGCCAACACATCCCTTAATAATGGATTAAGGCCTAAAATATTATGGTTTTGCATGTTGGTCGGCATAACTTTGTGGCCAACACCATGCCACGTTATGGTGCCTAAATGAAAGGAGCAAGTCCATCGGGTGATGCCACATCGTGGCGACTACACTTCAACGTCGTGGCCACCAAAAATATTATACTTTTAAGTCATTCCTTGAGTTCCTTCTTCTGTACACTGGAGTCAATAACCTTTTACTCTAGTTGTCTATCCTAGAAATATGCACTTCATTTCCACCGGCTGCAATTTATACGCAAGGGATCCAAATATCCATAAACCAGAATTATCAGAGGGTTTCCCGTACCATACATATTGAGGAGTTTTTAAGTTGATTATAGTTAATGGAGATCAATTAAACATATACCTAGCAATATTAACTACTTCTGTCCATAATTACTTTGATAAATTAGCAAATAATTTCATGTATCTTGCATGTTGCATCAATGTTTGGTTCTTTCATCCTTCCACTCCATTTTGTTATGGTATGTGTCGTACAATGTGAGGCCTCGCTATAACTTTTTCCAAGGAGAGTTTAATCAAACAAATAATTGAAACCCTCTAACTCAATATCCATTTTGAGTGAATTATTTAATTCCATGCCCTTGTCAATCATGTGCCCCAATCTTTAATGCCATAACTTTTTTCATCATCACACTACTCCAAGGATTGGGATACAATGATCATCCCTTTTACTATGCAACTTGCCAAAAAATAAATTCCAAGTTGCAGCTTTCCCTTGATAACTACAAGATCCCATTTGGAGACTCACCCAACCACCTTCAAAAGAAGACGTTAGCCCATTCTTGTCCAAAAGCCCCAAGAGAAATGAAGTTCTTTCGAAGATCAGGAACATACCAACAATACAGTTTTTCTTTACCATACCATGATGCATTTTTATCTACATCATGACATAACCATTGATAATTAGCATCCCATTGTCATATGGTGATATGTTGTTCAGTCAAAGATCAAAGCATCTATAGAATAGTCGTGTTTATAGCCAAAATGTAGCCCATGTCTCCTTTATTTGGACTTCCTTGAACCACATTAGCACTATTATTATTGTTTGATCCAACCTTGACATTCTCACATTCCCCTTTTTTTCGGTAGATGCTCTCTTCTGAAGTGACCCTTTCGCTTGCAGTTGTATTATTTAATCTTAGCCAAAGACTTATATTTAAAATGTGACATCCCTATCTTTCCTCCATATCTTTTGTTGTTCTTTCCATGTCTAAGAACAAACCGTAATCCAAAACATCTTTACTATAATAATATTTTTATTTCAAATCTTTAGACAAAAAAATCATTCATATCAATCTTAATGATTGTTTCCTACCATATATCATGGTATCAACAAAATATTCATAAGAATTCAGTAGTAAACATAACAAAATGAGAGCATGGTCTTCATCTTCGATCAATCTTTATGTCAACTCCTTTTAAATCCTAGATGATATGGTTGAATTTATCCAAATAATCCTTTATGTGGGTACTTTTTGTCAACTGGAGATCATACTAACATTTCTTTTGATACAAAAGATTTGTGAGATAATTGTTTTGGGACTTGCCATATAGTTTTTCCTATAGTACTTCATTCATCATGCATAACATAATAAAACTATGCCCTTTTTCTAGAATACCTTTCTTCAATGTTTCAACCATGTCTGTTAGTAGCTTTTCTTTTCCTTCCAAAGCCATTATACAAACTTATTGAATCAAAAGAGGCACCATCTTCACCTTCCATAAAGTGAAGTCATTCACACCATTGAATTTCTCCAATACAAACTTATGGGATTACATATCTTCAATCTACTAACAAACCTTAGCTCCAACAATACTAGTTATAGAATAAACGAGAAACTACACGGAATCACACACATATACACAAAGACAGAACATTTAATGTACTTCGGCCAGTATGACGTATGTCTAAAAGGTAGTATGGAGTATCTGTATTCACTTAGCTCAAACAGAATAACAGTACAATCAAAATAAAAAAGACCTCATAAACACTCTCTAAAGACCACATAGAAGACTATCCATAAATCTTAGAAAGGAGGATTGTGACAACCCGAAATTTCTATTCTATACAAACAATATCAAGTCAATAGAAGTTAGAATAGTTGCAGTAAATTTTCAGACTTTTAGTATAAGTTTGAGTATTTCAGGATTTACACTTAAAGAGATATCAAGAGAGAGGGTGCACTAGGGTATCGTGCAACTCTGTTATTCCAAAACTCTATGATATTAGAGTTCACTATCGGAATAATATTTCTGCCAAAAACCCTAGGGGTATATATATGGTTCTTAGCCATATTTATTCATTTGTTACATTTCCATCTAGAGAAAGGCCAAATCCTCTCAAGTAGCATCCCGATCTTCGTCCCCGATCTTCAAAACTCGTAAGTATCTTGCCCTAACTAGTTGATATCTTATATGATCTAGTGATCTTACATGATTTCATCCGTGAAATCATTCCATTTTGTAGATTGTCAGTTTCACCAAGAACACCAAGAACACACACTCGTGTTCTTGGCCAATAACGACCATTCAAGCTTCTGGATCGTAAGTGCTCTTGTACTAACTCGTTGTACACTAGGTTTAACATTTTTATAGCCTAGAAATCATAAGGAAACATAAGAACAAAGGAGTTTACGGCCAAGACATGTTCTTGGGCCGTAAACCCCTATAAATGGGGCAAATTGCACCCGAACTCCTTCCTTATGCCTAGAACCTAGCTTAGATCATATCCTTGAAGTGTTAAGGACCTTAAACATCCAAGAAACCATGTTCCCATAGAGTTTACGACCGTAAACTCATAAGGATTGGTCCTTAGGCCGTAAACTCTATAAAGGGGTGATATTGTGCCCCTAATGCTTCCACATGGCTAGGACTTAACATAGAACCAATCACCAATGAGCTAGGAATCTCAAAACATCAAATGGTACTTCCTACCATGAGTTTACGGCCATAAACTCATGGGGAAGTGGTACTTGGGCCGCAAACTCAAGTTAAGGTCATTCTTGGACCTTAAACTCACCTATCCTCTTGTATAAGCCTTAGAACACTTAACCACATAAGATATCATAGCTTTAAGCCACATATATGACCCATTTAAGAGTTTACTGCCAGGAGTAAACTCCCCTGGGCCGTAAACTCCAACAAGTATGGTCTATGGACCATAAACTCACTTACAAAGCCTCACACTCCTTTGTTGCAACCCGATAGCCTCCTAACACTTGACCAAAGTGTTTTCCTTGCAATAGGATGTTAATACATGTTAAAACTAGTGATATAATCACTAATTTTTTATATACATATGTCTTCATATGTAAATAGGATCATTGTGTGTGTCTAAGACTTCACTTGACATCATGCACATTGTCCGACACTTCCTTCCGATCCGCTCACTATAGGTGAGTTCATACCCCTTTAATCAATGAATTAAATATTTTTAAATGTTTTTATGTGGGGGGATACAAGTTGAATCATGCTAGTTATTATATTAGCATGTGATTAATAAGTAGCATGCAAAAGGATTTATTACTTATTTAGTTGTTTTACCAAACAGTTACTTCAAATGGTTTTACAAAACTTATTTTATGCGTTTATAAAACTCATGGGGAAGTGGTACTTGGGCCGCAAACTCAAGTTAAGGTCATTCTTGGACCTTAAACTCACCTATCCTCTTGTATAAGCCTTGGAACACTTAACCACATAAGATATCATAGCTTTAAGCCACATATATGACCCATTTAAGAGTTTACGGCCAGGAGTAAACTCCCCTGGGCCGTAAACTCCAACAAGTATGGTCTATGGACCATAAACTCACTTACAAAGCCTCACACTCCTTTGTTGCAACCCGATAGCCTCCTAACACTTGACCAAAGTGTTTTCCTCGCAATAGGATGTTAATACATGTTAAAACTAGTGATATAATCACTAATTTTTTATATACATATGTCTTCATATGTAAATAGGATCATTGTGTGTGTCTAAGACTTCACTTGACATCATGCACATTGTCCGACACTTCCTTCCGATCCGCTCACTATAGGTGAGTTCATACCCCTTTAATCAATGATTTAAATATTTTTAAATGTTTTTATGTGGGGGGATACAAGTTGAATCATGCTAGTTATTATATTAGCATGTGATTAATAAGTAGCATGCAAAAGGATTTATTACTTATTTAGTTGTTTTACCAAACAGTTACTTCAAATGGTTTTACAAAACTTATTTTATGCGTTTATATTGTCAATTGCATGCCTATGTATGTATAGTTATATAAGAAATGTTTAAAGGACTTAGGAAGGCTACCCGCTCTATTTCCTTTTCACCGTTGGGATGTGGTCTGGTGGGTATCAGGTATCCGTCCAAAGGTCGTTTAATCATCAGTTATATATCACGTATACATATAGAGGCATAAAAGTTTCCAGTCAGTTCAATACCCTTGGGTAGCAAGGGTATACTTCCATGTTCATACGTACAAGTTATATTACTAGTAAACTACAAAAGGCGTAGTTTAGGGTTTTACTAATACTAATACTAGAACAATGAATCATACAAAGAGTCAGTTCATACATGAGTCATAATACATAGCGATGAGAAACAAACATAATACATAGTGATGAGAAACAAACATAATACATAGTGAAGAGAAACAAACATAATACATAGTGATGAGAAACAAACATAATACATAGTGATGAGAAACAAACATACATGCTAGACAGAGGAAGAACACACAATACAACTAGCACATACATTACATATACATTACATATACATTATATTCAGTTATGTGAGCCATTAAACGGGTCATGGCACTACCTGCCATGACCATTTTTGTATCCAGAATCTCCTTAATTGGGGAGCGTATGAGTTTGCGTATAGATCTGTACAGGATTGACTATCCTACACCTTGATGCTCGCTACAGTGGCACTTGCAAGTCTACGGGTGCCAAATGTCATTTTCTTACGGCGTCTTACTAATGGGTTTTAGGTAAAACAAATAAACTAGAAAACAATTCCTAAGTTCACATGCAACCTACTTTGGATCTATGTTTTATCTATTGAACATACAACTTTGAATTGCAAAACAAGAACCCTAGAGGAGAGAGGCTATAATCGAAATTTACAAACTAGGGTTTAGTAATTACATACCTTTCAATTGTTATAGTAAACAATTGATGATTCCCTTAATCTTGATCTTGATCTTCTTGGAGGCTTAGCACCACAAGTGTAATGCCTCTAATGGAATCACACCCAAACTAGCAAGAAGGAAAGTAGAGGAGAGAGGGAAGAGGGAGTATGCAAAATTTTCGGCCCTTAGGGTTTCTTCAAAAGAAAAGAGTGACCAAAAACATGAACCAGGAGGCTCCTTATATAGCTGAGGGATCTAGGGTTTAGGGGAAACCCTAGTTATCCCTTGCTTAGGGCCTAAGCAAACCCAAGGGCCTTATCCAAGCCCCTATGGACGAAATTATTAGGGTTTCCCCTAAATATTTCGTCCACCCTTATCCAAGGGGGTTCTAGAGCCTTCCACTCAACTATTAGATCATTGCAAACTAGTCCCTGCACCTTATAATTAATTCTTTTAACCCCGAAATTAATTCTAATTAATTTCTGGCTAACAATTAATTAAACAAAATAATTTCTTATTAATATATTAATCTTTTAACATATTAATAAATTCATTTATCTTAATTTATTAATCTTATAATAAATTAATATCTCTCCTTTCATAATTTCCTTGTCCGGTTGCTAGGTTTGAGGGCAACCCAAAAGGACTGTGCTGCTATCAATTAAAGTACATACCAATTATATTTATGGGCTTAGACACCTAATCCAACAGTCTCCCACTTGGATAAGTCTGTAACTATAATTGCTGGTATGCCTTCTAAATTTGACCAGCAAATTGTAGCTTCCAAAAAGCTGCTGCCGAACTCTGACCTAGCCAGTTATGTGTCCTAAGATAAGTGATCATATAATCCTTCGTTCTGCTAGATATCCCTAGACAAAAGACATGGAATGCAATCAACCTCTTTGTCCAGAATCTATGTTTCCCGATTCCTGATTAGTGATGATGTAGGACTTCTAATTGAACACATCAATTTAGTCCTGGCTGGGCCCAACACATAAGTCAACACCAAATCATCGAGGGGCCCACAGATATCGCTTTTTCCCATTAAGGAAAAAGGAATGAATAAACATTGACTCATATGCTTGTATCTTTTACTCATCAAACCATACATGATAATACGTTTTATAACACCAAGTTACTGATGCGTTTTCGTATTACCAATGCATAGCCGACTTGCAAATTACAACTCATATATCTCTGTTTCAAGATTACAAGATATTATCGTCTCAGTATTACTCGTGATGAATTCCATGAAGTAATACTCTGAGCGAGGGTTTATCCAATACTCAAATCTCAATTTCTGAGTACTCATGAACGTTGCAGCAAAATCTATTGCCATGTCTATCCTTAGACAATCTACAATCCAGTTCATGACACTCTTGATTCACTACTTACTTCCAAAAGTACGGGCGACTATGGAGTTTGAATAATCTTATTATTCGGGAAGTAAAACATGCAAAAAATGAAACACAATAATTGAAAAAAGGTAGAACGCAAACTTATAAATAATACTTTATTATTTAATCACCAAAAGTCAATTACATTTACTTTGTTACAAGTTTCAGAACAAAACTAATCTAAATACTAAAACTAATATCATCTTTCAGTCCTATGCTCCGAGCATGCTGAATATGCTTAGCCCTACTCAGACCCTTTGTGAGGGGATCTGCTGGGTTATCTTCAGATGACACCCTCTTCACTATAAGATGGCCTTCTTCTACTCTATGTCTGATGAAATGGTACTTTCTGTCAATATGTCTGGTTTTACCATGATCTCCCGGTTCCTTTGTCAAGGCAACCGCTCCTTCATTATCGCAGAACAGTTCCATAGGCTCCTGGATGGTTGGAACAACTCCGAGATCCCCGATGAAGTTTCTCAACCAAGCTGCTTCTTTTGACGCTTCACTTGCTGCTATGTACTCTGATTCACAAGTAGAATCAGCCACCATATCTTGCTTGGAACTCTTCCAAGTAACTGCTCCTCCATTTAATAAGAATACCCAGCCTGACTGAGAACGGAAGTTATCTCTATCCGTCTGAAAGCTGGCATCACTAAAACCATCTACTCTCAAAGTATCATTGCCACCAAGTACAAGGACTCAGTCCTTCGTTCTTCGCAAATACTTGAGTATATTCTTCATGGCTATCCAGTGAGCTCTACCTGGGTTTCCCTGATAGCGATTGACCACGCTCAAAGCAAATGCCACATCAGGGCGAGTACATGTCATAACGTACATGATCGATCCGACAGCGGAAGCATAAGGTACACGACTCATGTCATCTATTTCCTCATCTGTACTCAGGCATTGAGTCTTACTCAATTTGGTATTGCTCTGGATAGGTAGCTCTCCCTTCTTGGAATTTTCCATACTAAACCTCTTTAGTACCTTATCCAAGTATGTGCTCTGACTAAGTCCAATTAGTCTCTTCTTTCTATCTCTCAATATTCTAATCCCAAGAATATAGGCGGCTTCTCCTAGGTCTTTCATGGCAAAACACTTTCCAAGCCAAGACTTAACTTCATTCAAGGTTGGAACGTCGTTACCAATGAGTAATATGTCATCGACATATAACACCAGAAAAGTTACTATACTCCCACTAGCCTTGATATACACACAAAACTCATCTTTACTTCTAGAGAAACCAAACTCTTTGACTTTCTCATGGAAGCAAAGATTCCAGCTGCGAGATGCTTGTTTCAATCCATAAATGGATTTCTCAAGCTTGCATACTCTATTGGGAAACTTTGCATCAACAAAACCCTCTGGCTGACTCATGTAAACATCCTCAGCCAACTTCCCGTTAAGGAAGGCAGTCTTGGCATCCATCTGCCAGATTTCATAGTCATGAAAGGCAGCTATGGCGAGCAATATCCTAATAGATTTAATCTTAGCCACCGGCGAAAAAGTCTCATCATAGTCAACCCCTGGGGTTTGAGTGAAACCTTTTGCAACCAGTCGAGCCTTGAACGTATGCACATTCCCATCCATGTCTGTCTTCTTCTTGAAGATCCATTTGCACCCAACTGTCTTCGGACCTGGTGCACTATGAACCAAATTCCAAACTTGGTTGTCATACATGGACTTAATCTCGCTGTCCATTGCTTCTTTCCACTTGGAAGCCTCTGGGCCTGCCATTGCTTCCTAAGTGACTGGTTCATCTAAGTTTACCAGTGTTCTGTCACTTATGAATGTGTCACCATCTGAAGTAATATGAAAACCATACAACTCAGGTGGCACACTCACCTTAGTGGATCTTCGAAGCGGTAATGATTTATCAACCGGTTCAATAGGAACTGTTTCCTCTGGTTGAGTGCTAGTGTCATCTAAGGTTCCTTCATTGGTGGACTCTTGAATCTCTTCAAGGTCAATGGTACTCCCACTGTCCTCTTTGAATATGAGCTCTCTTTCCAGAAAGACTCCTCTTCGAGCTACAAACACCACGTTTAGGTCTGTAGAACAAATATCCAAAAGACTGCTTTGGGTAACCAATGAAAACACATTTCTCACTTCTAGCTGCTAGCTTGTCGTGATTCTCTCGTCTTACAAAAGCTTCACAACCCCAAACTTTAATATGTTCTAACGAGGGAACTTTCCCTGTCCACATTTCGTGAGGTGTTTTGGCAACCTTCTTTGTAGGGACAAGATTGAGGATGTGGGCGGCTGTCTCTAAGGCATACCCCCAGAAGTGAATAGGAAGCGAGGCACGACTCATCATAGAACGAACCATGTCTAACAAGGTTCGATTGCGCCTCTCAGCTACACCATTTAACTGTGGTGTCCTAGGAGGAGTCAATTGTGAAACTATCCTACATTCTTTCAGATAGTCGTTGAACTTGATACTAAGATACTCCCCGCCTCTATCAGATCTAAGTATCTTGATCTTTCTGCCCAATTGATTTTCGACTTCATGCTTAAACTCTTTGAACTTTTCAAAGGTTTCTGACTTATGTTTGATCAAGTAGATGTAACCATATCTGCTATAATCGTCAGTGAAAGTCACATAGAATCGATTAGCATCCCTTGTGGTTGATCTGAAGGGCCCACACACATCTGTGTGTATGAGATCCAACAGACCTTTAGCTCTTTCACAAGACCCTGTGAATGGTGATTTTTTCATCTTTCCCAAAAGACAAGATTCACACATATCATCTGATTTTAGGTCAAACGATTCCAACACTCCATCCTTTTGGAGTTGGGCTATGCGTTTCTTGTTAATGTGTCCAAGACGACAATGCCACAAGCATGCCTTGTCTACACTATTAGACAAGTCAATATTAAGTACACTATTTCCTAAGCTATCAACACAAGTCACTGTTTCATACACACCATCACAAGGTAAAGCTTCAAACACAAAAACACCATTCTTATAAACAGAAATTGAACCATTCAAATCATTAAAAGAATATTTAAAACCTTGTCTGAACAATGCATGAAATGAAATAATGTTTCTCGTCATCTCAGACGAATAGCAACAATTTATTAAGTCTAATCTAACATCATTACTAAGAAATAGTTGATAAACTCCGATCTTGGTCACTGGTGAAGACTTTCTTTTCCCCATGATCAAGTTTATCTTCCCATGCTCTATCTCCTCACTTTCCTTTAGCCCCTGCAAATCAGAACAGATATGAAAACCACATCCTGTATGAAGGACCCATGAACGAGAAGATAATGAGTTATTAGCAGAAATGGTGTAAATACCTGCCGAGGATGGCTTCACTTTGCCATCCTTGATATCTTGCAGATATTGTGGGCAAGATCTCTTCCAATGCCCCTTTTGATTGCAGTAAAAACAAATGGCCTCTTTTGGATCAGAAACATAGGGAGTGGAACCATTGGGCTTAGCCTTCGTGCCATTACTAGATGACACAGCTTGAGCCTTGCTCTTCCAGTTTTGCTTGGGAGGACCTTTCCTCTTCTTCCCCTTTCCCTGTCCAATGGCCAAGACAGGGGCACTTGCAGGTGTGAGGGTATACTTTTACCCTTCATCCCTGCCTCAGCTGTCTGCAACAAGTTGTGCAAGTGGGCCAAAGTCTGCTCAGTGTTGTTCAAATGGTAAGTTAAGATAAACTGACCATAACAATCAGGCAACGAGTTCAAGACCATGTCAATGGCCAATTCCTCATCGAAGTGAATGTTGAGCTTGACCAAACGCTCTATGTAGCGTTGCATTCTTTGCACATGAGATACAACCGATTCCCCCTCTTTCATCTTGCAAGCCATGAGTGACTTGACTACCTCAAACTTTTCTTGATGAGCTCGCTTATGGTACTTTTCCATAAGGTCCTTGTTCATCTCAAAAGGCCAGTAGTCCTCATAATACCTCTGCAATTCTGGGGACATGGTTGCAACCATGATGCATGCCACTTTGGTAGCATCATCATAGTGTTTCTTGTAGGCAGCATACTCTTCGGGAGTGGCTTTTGACTCATCAAGTTCTTTGAGCTCCTTTTCAAGGACATACTCTTTGTCCTCGAATCTAAGCACCATCTTGATGTTACGCATCCAATCGTTATAGTTGGAGCCATCCATAACGACTTTGGAGCAGATGTTTAGTAGAGAGAAGTTGTGGCTGGAGGATGATGAAGCAGAAGTGTTTCCAGGAGTAGACATCTGAAAAGAAAGATAGTTTTAGTTAGATTACAAGACACCTCAATATAATAACCCAAAGTTATCATATCAAAGTTAGGACCCAACTATGACGATTTACAACTTAGAAATGGGATGCCGAGATCCAAGTTCAAATCTCATAAAGGTAGGTGAATGACGATTCACCAATTCCACCATTAGGAAAAATAAACGAAGTGAAATTCCTAATTCTTTTGAGATACAATAAAACTATTTAATGGCATGTTTTAATCTCGGATTATGCTCTACTATTTGTGACTGGGATACCGAGGATCACAAACTAGATGTGAATAACCATATATGCAAATGTGCTTGGTAACCTTATTGTCTTTATCATTAACTATTGATGTGCCGCTAAACCACACACGCTCCATCAAAATGATAATTATAAGATACCCATTACTACTCTTTATTAGTGCCTTTTAGTGTGCCGGTTAACCACACACGCTCCACTAACGACCAATAAAGCATAATGTGCAATTTCATGGATTAGCATACTTTTCACATTTTTCCTAAAGTAAATAGAGTTGGGATTTTGAAAAAAAAAGTGTTCTAGTACTTTCTTTAATAGCATTATACTTTTAATGGGAAGTAGTTGTCCTATCAAATCCGTTCTGCTAACGACCCTCCACTAATCAAGGAAGCGGTGGGTGAGAGTGGACACCCATTCAACTACCATTTTATAGGCAGTTTCCTTATACCCCCCTGATAGACTAGCTTTGTGAATGAGGCATACTAGCGATTTGACTGACCATATTCTTATACATATA
Organism: Lactuca sativa; assembly: GCF_002870075.4. NCBI lineage: Eukaryota > Viridiplantae > Streptophyta > Magnoliopsida > Asterales > Asteraceae > Lactuca > Lactuca sativa. Next base: position 303,619,485 of record NC_056627.2, on the reverse strand, counting down.
TAATATTTAACTTTTAATTATAGTATATATATAAGGTGTGTTTTAAAACATTTTAAAACTCCAAGGGTTTATATAATTTTTTTTTCGAAATTTAAACTATTAAATTTTTAAATTTAAATAAACCAATTAATTAGATTTAATATTTATCTATTAATTAACTTTTAATTAATTTATTAAATCTTGTAAGGATTATCTAATTAAATTAAACAATTAATTTAATCCTAATCCATATCCCTTCTAGATTTCGAAAATATGGGGATAAGATAATTTCCTTATTTTTCTCAATTATCCAATAAGGCAACTATTATCCAAAACAAAGAAACCCTAATCTTTATAGCATATTTCAAAATTTCCAAGGGAGGAGGCTAGGGTTTTCAAAACCCTAACCCTAATTTCGATTAGGGTTCTTTGGAGGCTAGGGTTTTCAAAAACCCTTTGATCCACAACCTTAAAAATCGAAAAAATGGCCTTTAGGGTTTAATAGCTATAAACCCTAATTTACAATTCAACAATTATAACAATTCAATTTAAAACAAACAAAGGCTCTGATACCACTGATGGGTTTTAGGTAAAACAAATAAACTAGAAAACAACTCCGAACTTCACATGCAACCTACTTTGGATCTATGTTTTATCTATTGAACATACAACTTTGAATTGCAAAACAAGAACCCTAGAGGAGAGAGGCTATAATCGAAATTTACAAACTAGGGTTTAGTAATTACATACCTTTCAATTGTTATAGTAAACAATTGATGATTCCCTTGATCTTGATCTTGATCTTCTTGGAAGCTTAGCACCACAAGTGTAATGCCTCTAATGGAATCACACCCAAACTAGCAAGAAGGAAAGTAGAGGAGAGAGGGAAGAGGGAGTATGCAAAATTTCGGCCCTTAGGGTTTCTTCAAAAGAAAAGAGTGACCAAAAACATGAACCAGGAGGCTCCTTATATAGCTGAGGGATCTAGGGTTTAGGGGAAACCCTAGTTATCCTTTGCTTAGGGCCTAAGCAAACCCAAGGGCCTTATCCATGCCCCTATGGACGAAATTATTAGGGTTTCCCCTAAAGTTTCGTCCACCCTTATCCAAGGGGGTTCTAGAGCCTTCCACTCAACTATTAGATAATTACAAACTAGTCCCTGCACCTTATAATTAATTCTTTTAACCACGAAATTAATTCTAATTAATTTCTGGCTAACAATTAATTAAACAAAATAATTTCTTATTAATATATTAATCTTTTAACATATTAATAAATTCATTTATATTAATTTATAAATCTTATAATAAATTAATATCTCTCCTTTCATAATTTCCTTGTCCGGTTGCTAGGTTTGAGGGCAACCCAAAAGGACTGTGCTGCTATCAATTCAAGTACATACCAATTATAGTTATGGGCTTAGACACCTAATCCAACACTTACATCGTCGTTTTACTATTGAGTCGGTAGCAGGATACAGGCCGATCACATGTTACTTTAAATTTCAATTGGTTTAAGGTAGTTAGTACAGCAGTAGTCACTTATTATAAAACTACAGTACATTATTATTTCCCCATTATATTCACTTCATGAACATTCACACGATGCATGGTAATGTAAATACTATATTTTTGGTTAATGATAGTTATATTTGGGAAAATACACACTCTTACAATAGACACAGTTAGATACTAGATGCCTTGGTAGAAGGCTACTCTCAGTAGGAAGCATAGGGCTCCTAGGATGTTCAAAACGTTTTCATACTTACGTTTCATACACGTACAAATACTTACATTTCATACACGTACAAATAGTTACATTTCATACACGTACAAATACTTACATTTCATTCGTACAAATACTTACATACAAATTAAGACACTAAAATACTTATGATCTCAACAGCTTTAAAGCTGATACTCGTTTTCAAAATAACTTGTATCCTCAGGTTAACAACAGATAGGTACCGATGCAAGGTTTAGAGAAGATGGAGCTCGTTCAAGACTCATCTTTCATTTTGATTTATACTTTAGTGTCTATTAAACATGTCAGAACACTTGTATTAAAATTTTATTATTAATGCAATGGATGATGTTGTTTCTTGTTTACTACTTTTCATTGTTGTGATATTGTACATGACGTTCTTCGCCCCAGAACGTTTCCGCCGTTCATGATTTTGGGGTGTGACAAGGATCCACTTATAGACCAAGTATCAGGCATAAAACCATATTGGGCCATTCCCATCCATGTATAGTCCTAAATAAAAATGAATAATTCACAAATTTCTACGGAGTTGCTTCTAGAATCTTCAACCTTCATGGACGTACATGGCCACCAAATATGCACCTAGGAGTACCTTTGACCTAGGAGAACACCTTTACTCAAAATAAGCCATACTCCAAGACATGAACTTTACTCTAATAGAGCAACTTTTCTCCTAGAGATCACCTTCAGTCCAAGAGAGCACATTTTCTCCAAGAGAGCAAATTTACCACCAAAGAGCACCCTTGCACCTAAAAGAGCACCTTTACCACCAAAGAGCATCTTTAATCATCCTGGAGGGCATTTGAATCCATGCCTCCAACACATTTTCCCAACGGATTTCACCTACTTCATTCTGCTCCATCGCATCTGCCTAGTTAATTTTGGAAAATACACCATCAGAATACTCCATCGTATCTTTTGGGTCTTTAATGCTTAACTCACATGTAACAACTACCATCTCAATTTTTCATTATATTTTTTATTTTCTAACCAATAATATTAAAATAATAAATATTAGTTGTGATGAAGTTTTTGAAGTTAGTACCCATGTTCTAAATGAAAAAAAAATGGTAGATACAAGACAAGAGACTTGTTTGAGTATGGTATAATCACACTTGGATTTACAAAAGAATATTATGTACAGTATGTGTATGTTGAACCATATCATATATCCTCTGAAAATGTAAGGCAATGTGGGTAACATCCAGTTTTAGGACTATGTTTAAATTTAGATAAATATGTAATAAAAAATAAAATAATGAGAATATAACATAATAATAATAATAATAATAATAATAATAATAATAATAAAATGAGTATAGGAATTATTATATTATTATTTGATTAAATATTTTAATGAAGGAAATTAGTTTAAACATAAAAGAGAAAATAAATAAAGAATGACTAAATATGACAATTAAGTCAAACTTATGGTACTTAGTTAGGTTAGTCAAGGACTATCTTGACAAAATATTTATACTATGAGGCTTTTAGTAGAAAATTTGAAGTTATATTAAAAGACTATTAATTAAGTTGATGTAGAAATGTCATGGTAATTATGGAAAGTTGTGGAGATATATGAATGGTTGAGGTGTGATTTCAATTGTTTAGAATAATAGAGGTAAATGATTTGATCATTGGACATTGAACGTAGTTCTTCTCTTTGATTTCTCTCGAATTCGACCCGAGGTTTGTATTTATCCTCACAAATCATTATGGACAATATATTATTTGAGTAATATTTAATGATAAATGTAACTCTATAACATCAAGTTAATTCCATTTCATCCATTGGAATAATTCCATCTCTAATGGTCAAATTAGGAGAACTAGAAAACTTAGCTTTATATAGAGTTGTATCATAAGCTAGAATGAGTTGTACATTAGTTTTTATATGTAGATTTGAGACAAAATCCATTAAGTTTATGATTATTACTTGATTTTTTAGTGTAAATGTTAGCCCTTATGTTGATCCAAGGTATCTATTAAAGTTGTCATTGTAATTGGTGATTCTAGTAGTAATACACCATTGAAAATGAAATGAAATGGTTTTCAATTAAAACTAATTAATCTTTAAACAAAAATTGGTAAAAAATCAAATGGAATAAAATGATTTAAATTATGATATATAGAAGTTTTGACGTGATTTGAAGGATTTAAATGATATCACAGTCTCACAACTCAATATGTTACTTAGTATCATATTTTAATGAATGGAATCACGGTTTAGGAATAAATTTAGGTTTGTTAATATGATTGAACCATGATTAAAAATATCATTATTTATCATTAAGTTATAAGAAGGTAAGAAAACATTAAATATGAACTTATTGGTAGTTTAAGACATAAAGTGGATGATTGGTGTTCTCATGTGTGCATCTTGACACCATGAGACGTTATGAGCATTTGAGTATTAAGACATGCATGAAACAAATGTTATTTGAGTATTATTAGAAGTGGTTAGGACTTATTATAGATAGAATCATCAAATGGAAGATTTTAGGAAAAATTTGGGGCAATTAGAGTAAAGTACAATGCTACAAAGAAAAAAATTATATGTTTGGTTATATTAAGGGACATGGAATGTGTCATTTTATAGTGTAAAAACACACGAGTATTATGTTCTTTTGGATGACTCCAAAATATATATGAAGGCTAGTAATAAGGTTTTAAACTATAAAACAAGGTTACAAAGTTAGGATCCCTCATTAAGGTATTTTGGTCATTTTGTACTTATATTAATAGAAATGAGTGAGATATAAATCTTTTAAGGTGAGTAACTACCAAATACATGTCACGTACACTACTAGAATGTAGGCCTTTTAATGACACGTACACGATGACACACACTAGTTTTATGACACATAAAAGTGCATGTGGTAAAAAATGTCATCTCTTTTAAAATTTGAAGGATTTACGGCATACAGTTTTGCATGTCATAAAACTAGTGTCATATTAAAAAACAGAAACTGTATATCTAAAATTCTAATTTTTATAGTGTCCACTCTTAATTCCTGCCAACATAAAGTGCTTCATCCTACCCTTATATTTTTAGAGTTTAACGGGAGGCAATTTACGATTCCATATCCAATCTCCCTTTAATTTAACATTCATGGATCACAACGGTGATATCTTCCCTTTGATGTTGTCAAAGTGTTTGCTACCTATAACACTAACTTCACAAGTTTGACCTACAACTCACATCATGAATTGTACCCCCTGACCGTGGTATCCAAATTGATTAAGAAATTACGGTTAGAGTTCTCCTTCTTCTGAATTTCCATCGATCATCATGAATGTATCAAGTTTCTTGCTATTTCCCCTTCATCTTTTCATTTTTTTACAGCTCCATTGGTTTATTTCCATGACTGAAATCCCTTTTCATTGTTTTTGTGTGTTGCTTTATAGATTACATTTTTGTTGCCTCTATTTTCCATGTTTCATGTGCTTCTTATTGCTATTGTTTGATTGGGAAAAATAAAATTCCATGATATCTTTGAAGGTAGTACTTTAACAAGTATTTTGTAGAACATTTATATGCACATAATATGCTTGTGTAAATGCTGAAGTGATAGTCGAGTCTATAACATTTACTTCCCAAATAACGTGTTAACTCATTTTCTTATGAATACTTTCTTGTGTTTTTGTTGCATAAGGTATGGACACTAATACAAAAATGATCAACGGACACACCATAAAAGTGTGAGCATATGTGTATAGTGACATTCTTTTCATTGAAAGTGTGACTAAAGGCGATACCCTTATATGAATTTGATGGTCACTTTAAAATTTAGTTTCCTTTTGATATTAAAAAGAACTGTAATTGATTTATATACATAATAGTGGTTGTAACTGTCACGTTATTTGTACATTAGCAAGTTGTTTTTTTTATATTATGACACACAAATGTTATCTAAACGTGACAATACATGAAATTTTAGTCACATAATTATTGAATTCGGTGAAACGTGGTATTTATTTGCCACGTCTATTTTCTTGATATTTTTATTCTTTAAGTAATCATCACAAAAGCTTGAGAAAAAAAAGATTTTAAAACACTTGTAGACACATATTTTTTTAGATTGTGACTATTGTTAACTGTTTAACCACATGTCAAAAATGATGTAAAGTGACCATTACACAATTTTAAAGACATTGAAAAACTGTAAAACAGTGCCAAATTTATATTAAATCCACTTGAAATTTTTTAGGTATGATTATCGTTTAACATTCACGTAACACTTGAAATGGGTATGTTATCTTTTAGCCCTTTGTAATTAAGATTATTGCATTTTGGTCCTAGTGGTTAGTACGTGGGGCGTACCATAGGGTATGCTTAGCGTACTAGCTGAGAAGCTAGTACGCGGGGCGTACCACGTGTGTATGCTTCGCATACTAATGGGAAGGTTGGTCGTGGGTTCGAGCCTCGTACGCTAGACGTATGAGGGTTACGCTGGCCGTACGAGAGGTTTAATGAAACCCTAATTTTGGGGTGTTGCACCCTATATATTCACCTTAAGTCCCAAGAGATGGCCTCCTTATCAGCCTCCATTGTCCTAAAACCCTAATCTCAAACCCTAATAGCATTTTTGAGTGTTCTTGACCTTTTAGGGTGTTTCCTTGGTTAGCTGGTGCCTTTGATAGAAGGATTTGGTGAAGAAGCTTTGTTGGAGCTTGAGCTTGTGGATCCAAAGATTAGGCACCTTTCTCAGTTGTAAGAAGGTATAAAGTCTCAACCTTGATCTTTGTATGCTTAGATCTCTTCATGTAATGGTTTTATGCTTCTTTGTCCCTTTTTGGTTGGTCTTGATGGGTTAAGGCCGTTTTAGAAGCTAAATTTTGTAGATCCGGATGTTTGAGAGTTCGTCAAGCTTAAAGGTGCCAACTTTATGGTGTTTATGGTCTCATGCATGTGTTAAGTCATTCATTAAGCTCTTTTGAGCTCCGACGGCCTCATTAAGCCATGCATGCACGTAAAGTTGGCAACTTTACATGATAAACCACCTCAAGAAAGTCAGATCTAAGTTTTGGAGTGAAGTCTTAACCATTTAAAAGTTGAATGAGAAGGTTGGCCAAACTAGTTGAGTACGTTGGGTGCAAGGTTGTAGAACTCGCTACTCGGTACCTGCTCGGCCGACTGGGGAGTAGCGAGTACTCGGGAGTACTTGGATTCGGTAATTCATGTAGAAATAGTTTTTTGAAAAATTATATATGTCAAAATCATAAGTTAAAATCATAAATTGATTGAAATATATAACCAAAATTAGATACATGTGAATACATAAAAACTGAAATACACATAATTGTCTCACTACGTGGATAATTACTGAAAATTTAAGATATATATGTAGTAATAATCACATGTTTGTGTTAAATAATAAATCATTAAGTGCATTATACATATTAATCTTGAAATTCTTGATTTTTTTTCTCTTTTTATGACAATTTTAACACTTTGACCGAGTTTGACCGATTTTGACCGAGTAGGCCCGAGTAAGACCGAGTTTGACCGATTTTTGGCCGATTTTGACTAAATCGGAGTTTTTTTGACCGAGTTGACATTACTCGCCTCGCTGGAGGGCCGATTCCGAGTAATCGGCCGAGTAGGTCGAGTTTTGCAACACTAGCTTGGTGTACAACCTGTTACACATAGCGTACAAGCCCTAAAGTGAGTACGCTTAGCATATAGGCTGAGTACGCCTCGCGTATTCAGCAGTGGGCTTTGGTGTTATGGGCTTATCGGTATTGGTTCATTGGTGTCTTAGGCCTTGTTCGGGAATCATAATTCTAGTGTTGGGCTATTAGTATTTTAGAAGACTTTTGGTTAGAAGCCCACGAACGAGATTTGGGCCGAATTTCAAAAATTGGGCCATAATTGGGTTTGGAATGATTATTTTGAAATTTTGGGCTTTTGGACAATTGGATTGGGCTAGGGTTTGGGGCAAATTGGGTAAAGGGTAAAAAAGGTCTTTTACCCTTGTTTAGACTCTTAGTATGAGTTGAGATCCAATTATTATTTGGATGATGTTTTGTGATTATAGCGCAGGGATTTTAGCGGGCCAACAATTATCTATGAGATTTAACAGTTTGAGGTGAGTTTCCTCACCATGTTTAGTAGGTATAATGCATCAATTCCAGCTCATGATCTGTTATGCTAGAATACTAGATGTCTGTATAACTCTTGTATGTGCTGGTAACTCTTGTATGTGCTGGTATACTTACTGGGCGAGGTTCGATGGTTATTCTGTATGCTATTATCTGTTATGCTTATAAGATTTGTATGTGGGTGTGGCTCGTTATATGAGTTTGGGCGTGCCCATTATACTCAATGGGAGGGGCCAGTTATAAGAGTTTGGGCGGGACTCATTATACTGAGTGGGCGGGACTCGTTATGAGAGTGTGGGTGGGGCCCGATACATTCATTAGGCGGGGCCTGTTATTTGATTATTAATGTATGATATGAGGTATTTTGGGGAACTCACTAAGCTTCATGCGTATCGTTTTCACTTTATATTTTAGGTACTTCTAGTTCCAAAAGGAAGAGTCCGGGATGATTGTAGAGCACACACCACTCGATTCCATATTTTGCGATTTACTCTGATATGATATGATGATTGATACATTGTTTTAATTGGATTTTTATGATGATGTTTTTGGGATATTGGTTTTATTAAAATAAAAATGAAATTTTAGAGTCTTATTTTTGGGATGTTACAAGTTGGTATCAGAGCCTTGGTTTGACGGATTCAGACATACTCTCGGCTGTTTCTGAACTCAAACTGAGGATTTGCTAAAGCTTTTCAAAAATAAATGTAATTTTAAGAAAAGAGTTTTCTAAGACAAGAAAGGGCATGGTGCATGCAATCGACCGAGCTCAAGTAAGTTTTCCCAAAATACCCATACCTGTTATTTGATATGATTTGATCTTTGAATCTGTGAATTGCATGCTAGTTAGGGCTAAGGATTTTCTCAATTTTTGCAGTATAGAATGCTAGGAGAGATAAATTTGTATGCCTATTGTATGAGCTTGTAGACTTGCATGCTAGTACTGATCAGTCAGTGATAGGATAGCCTGATTAGATGATGCTTGGTTCTGAATACTTGATGCTTGAATGCATATTGCTTTGAGCTTTTTAGGAGTTCTCACTAGCTTCAGCTAATTATTAAGAGAATATGCTAAGTTACATATTATGGGAAATAAATAATTTTAGAAGGTTAGGTTTTTACTCTATTGCAAAACTCTTGTCCGAGTCCAACCGTTGTATTATGATACCTCTCATTTAAAGAATTGTCTAGTTTTAGTACTATGTAATTATATTTGTGATCTAGTTAGAGGGAGTTAGCAGGTGTTCCTTCTGTAGCTGATGGCGAAGAGTGGTGTGTAGTTTTCCCTAGGAAAAACCTAGGATGAGATTTAGTGCTAGGAGCCTTATTTGATGAGGATTAATTGGATGGATATGGGGTAACTTGGTGGATTCAAGGCAATCCTTAAGGAAAGTACGGATAGATGTGGGAGATAGTATGGGATCGTAATAATGGAAGCAGAGCATCCATACTCGAGTTAAGGAGATTTGCGAGGAAACCAGGAAGCTTTTAGAGTTTATGATCCCTCAATATATTCTGATGCTTAGCTTGATGGTTTTTATGGTCTATTTTCAGTATGGTGACTCTGCGGGGCAGACATGTTCGCAGTTCTGGTGCTGGAGAGGGCTCGAGCTCAAGTTTTGGAGTCGGGAAACTAGATGATCAGACTAGGGAGTTCCTAGTTCATCTCGTTTGAGATTACAAGTTGCATTCTTGAGTAGACTCGTGTGATCTTTGGTACGGTTAAGGAGGGAATTATGGAGATTTTGGATGAGCGGTTGAGCGCCTGTCGTTCTGAGATGGTGGCCTTGGTAGGGGCACGTACATTGACCTTCATGGAATTCTGGGCATGTGGAGCTCGGGACTATCATGGGCCGAAGGACCTGATAGCGAGCAGGAGGTGGTTAACGGATGTTGTTAACGTCTTTTGCACCAGCAGTTGCCCCGAGGGGGCAACAGTCAGGCTTGTTGTGACAATAGTCAAATTCGGGTCAAGTCTAAGTCGGACAAGGTCAACGAGTCAAACCGGTCAACTCAATTAAAACCTTGTATGATAGGGTTTATATTATGTAATTACTGTATAACTCACTATTTTAATGAGAAAACACCACTTGGAAAGTTCATGTGTTTAAATTTCCTTAGGATTAGTGCTAAACAACGAACAAAAACAATAAAACAATGTTGCATACTCATAGGGAGTGTGTAAAATCCTAAAACATGGCACAACGGGGTCTAAGGACCTTGCATTGCGAAGCCGGACACTCTCATTCATCACACACGAAAACACTCTCAATCGTTTTCACTCTATCTCCCTGTATGTGAAATCTCTCCCAAATCTCTCTAAGTATGTGAAATCTCTCCCACATATCTCTTTGTATGTGAAATCTCCCCAAGTATGTTAAATCTCTCCCAAATCTCTCTCTGTATGTGAAATCTCTCCAAGTATGTCAAATCTCTCCCAAATCTCTCTAAGTATGTGAAATCTCTCCCACATATCTCTTTGTATGTGAAATCTCCCCAAGTATGTCAAATCTCTCCCAAATATCTCTTTGTATGTGAAATCTCTCCAAGTATGTCAAATCTCTCCCAAATCTCCCTAAGTATGTGAAATCTCTCCCAAATATCTCTCTGTATGTGAAATGTCTCCAAGTATGTCAAATCTCTCCCAAATCTCCCTAAGTATGTGAAATCTCTCCCAAATCTCTCTCTGTATGTGAAATCTCTCCAAGTATGTCAAATCTCTCCCAAATCTCCCTAAGTATGTGAAATCTCTCCCAAATCTCTCTTTGTATGAGAAATCTCCCCAAGTACGTCAAATCTCTCCCAAATCTCTCTGAGAACGAGGAATCTCTCTCAAATCTCTCTCGAAATCTCTCCCAACTTTCTATAATCACTCGGGGCATCCCGACCCTCGAATTTGGCGAAAAATAGCCCAAGAACGGAAGTCTACGCGAAAAAACGGACCATAGGAACCGAAACCCCTCTTAGGAACCGAAACCCCTCCTAAGGAACCGAAAGTACTATTCATGAAGGTCCGAACCGAGAGTACTGTTCATGAGCCGAACCGAAGCTGCTGACCCATGAACCGAACCGAAGCCACTGTTCATCCGAGCCGAACCGCACATAGAAGGAAGGTCTGAACCGATCATCGCATAAGAGGAAGAACCGAACCCGAAGGTACTGTTCATTACTGTTCACAACAGTTCCTTCGGTTCTGGCCTCACTACGGACCGAACCCTCGCCTTCGCTTCGGACAGCTTCTCATCGGACCGAGCCATCGCTTCGCGTCCCGCCTCCTGATTCAGCCACTCGCGTCCGAACCCTGCATCACCTGACCGAACTTCGGCCCAGAGACCGAGCCTCGGCCGAGATCCGAGGAGTCTCGCTGGGAAAGTTCATTTTTCACCCGTTTTTGCGTATTTTTGCGTTTTAAACCCATTTTTAATTATTTTAACATAGGATTTTCACCCAAAACTTTATTTTTAATTATAAGACCCCTAAATTAATGATTTAATCACATTTTAAGGATAAAATCTTATTTAAAAAGGAGTTGGTAAAGTACAAAAAGAAGAGTGTTGACCTTACCTTAGTTATGACGCAAGCAACCCCCACACCCACTCCATGACAACCCACACTCCTCCCCACCATACCTTGTACCTTTTACTCTCATTCACAAGTCACCCCACAATCTAAGGGCTGATTATACACCCTCTCTCCTCATTCTCTTCAAACACTCTCAAATTTCACCAAGATTGAACTCCAACTCTTTCTCTCCAACTTCTCTCTCTCACTCACGATTTCAAGGCTAATCATCAAGTGTTCTTCCACTCTTGGTAAGTGTAATCCACCCTCCTTGTGATTCTCACACTTCGTTCTACTCAAATCATTGATAGCTCATACAAACTCCATAACTATCATGCTAGATTCTCGAAATCTTCAAGACATTCCAAGTGTCCTTGAGTTAAGCACCTCCATTCTTCATCAATCATCTACTGAAAACACTTAAGGTGAGTTCATACCCCTACATTTTCATGTTTTCTCAAGTTTTTAGGGGGGGGGGGGGGGGGGGGATACAAGTTAAAACATTAAGAACATTACTACATTTTTCTAACAGCTTTCATCAGAAAAGTTCAACTCCATTCACGGACCGTTTTGGACATCTTAAACATTTTTGTTTTCAAAACTGTTTTTAGGTTCATATAGTTCCACTTCTTAGCTTTAAAATGACTACTTGCACATCTCCATACGATTTTTCTACAATTTATGGTAATTTTTACAAAACTACCTATCATTCCAAGCACCAATCCGGACCAGTCTGTGATTATGGACTTTTTCACCCAAGTTGGAGGTCATTAAAAATCATTATAAAAATTATGAGTAAACTAGACACTTTTTGGGAACTCCCAGAATTTACGGATTTAGTTTTCGACTTCGTATGATTTTTCTATGGCTTTTCTAAAACAGTGCAGGAAGGTCTAATTTAGTTAACATCATATAATTTTCATAACACCTTGTAACATGTTGAGCAAGGTGTATATTATTACATGTTCATGCATATTTGCAATATATGACATTCTTGTGTTAGTATCTAGACATAAACCTGTTAACAAATGGATTTTTACTAGATAAAGCATAGATTACACAAAGCGTTATTATTGAAGTATACCCATTACACACAAACGTTAAATAAACTATGTTAAGTAAAAATTACGTACTTTACTGTTACTACCTTCGTTTTGATAAGCTATAATAGGTATAGTTTACGATGGATTTCAAAATGCATACATTACAAAAAGGAAACTTTCAGTATGATTAAGTGTAAATTCGTTAATAACTTTGTGAGTCATCCTCTTCACATAAATCATAAGTCCTGTATTGTAACCAGAGTCTCCTGGAAGGAGAGCGTGATAGTTGTATATAGATCTATATTGGGCTTGACAACCCACACCAGAGCTGCTCGCAATAGCTAGACCGGTAGGTCTGTGGTGACAACTGTCATTTCAGTTCTACGACGCTCGAAGAACATCGTATTCAGGCCACCTAGGTCATAGTATGGTTATAATAGCTCACAGAAAGTATTAACAAACTTAAGAATATACGAGAGTTTCACTGATATCATACGCGTTTGTATTGAAATAAACACACATTATTTTCTGTAAATAAGAAAGATTACTCATATATTTCAGTCTTTGGATACAAGACTACATTATTCATTTTAAGGAAAATATCGGATTTTTCTGGAACAACTATACAATTACATGACGAGCTTTTTCATAATTATATACAAAAACTTATGAACTCACCAACCATTGTGTTGACATTTTTTTTAAACTACTTGTATTCTCAGGAAATCGCTAAACAGGTAACAAAGTACTTTTGAGGATGGGACGTTGAGGCGTCAAACTTATCATATTTTATCAACATATTGTAATTGATTTTGAAACATGTAATTCATACAATGATGTAACTCTTTCAATTATATATATGTTGGTTGCGTTTACTTTCATCACTATTACCATTGTTGTTATGATACTACACATGAAGTCCTCCACCCCTGGACGTTTCCGCCATCCTTGGTTCGGGGGTGTGACACTTGCTTCCTATCATTTGAAGGACATGGCACGAGATTGGTGGGAGAAGGTTGGGCACTTCGTTGGTGATGTTGCGGTTGATTCGATGACCTGGGATGATTTTGTAACCAAGTTTAGGGTTGGGTTTGCACCAGTGATTGAGGTGCAGCAGTTGGCGCGAGAGTTTCAGGATCTTCGCCAAACTACTGAGACGGTGGTTAAGATCACCGCGATGTTCCGGGAGAGGGCACTTTTGGTTTGACAGTATGTAGCGGACAAGGAGATGAAGAAGGCTAGGTATTATGAGATTTTAAGTAGTGACATTCGACAGTTTGTTAGCCGATGCAACTACAGGAAGCTGGAGGATATGATAATGAGGGCTAAGGAGAGAGATAATGATCTTGAGATGGAGAGGAAGAGGAAGTCGAATGAGGCACAGGTATCTGGGGGTTTAGGGAAGAGGCCCAAGGTTGTTGATGTGAGAGAGAAGGGTTAGCAGGGCCGGGGCCGCTATGGAAAGTGCGGCAAGATGCATGATGGGGCGTGTAGGGTGGGTGGTTTTGGTTGCTTCAAGTGCGGTCAGACTACTTATATTAGCAGGTATTGCATTGCTACTACCACCACCACCTCGGTATCTGATTTGATTTGCTTCAATTACAATCATAGGGGCCACAAGAAGGCCCATTGTCCGAGTTTGGTTGCAGTAGGACCGGTATTAGCACCCGCTCCTAAAACTCTCTAGATTCCTAACAATTGTCAGGGTCGGGCAGATGCACCTATGATGAAGAACAGGGCTTTCAATTGAAGTTGGAGGAGGCTTGTTCGACTCCCGACATGGTGATGGGTATGTATGTTCTCCTCATCTATTTATTTATATTGATTTGTCGGTTGATATTTATGTTTTTTCATTTTAGGATCGTTCCTTGTGAATGGTATATCCGCTTTGGTGTTGTTTGATTCTGGGGCTACCCGATCACGCTTAAGCTTAGCAAGAGGTTTGTTGGAGCTCCGTGGGAGTTGGATTGTCCATTAGATGTTGAGATCAAGGATGATAGATTTGTTCGGGTTGCGAGGGTTCACCGGGGTCGTACTCTTCAGTTATTCAGCGAGCAGTATCTGGTCGACTTGGTTCCCATTCCTTTTGCGTGGGAACAAGGTAATTGTGGGTATGGATTGGTTAAGCCCTAATGGGGAGCAGTAACTAGTTTGGGTTCGAACCCTAAGTGGGGGAGAGTTAGTGGTTCATGGAGAGAGAGCTTAACGTGGGCCGATTTTGTGTTCAGCAGCGAGGGCCATATGCTATATTCAATAGGGTTGCTCAGGATTTGTCGCCAATGTGATGGATACTACAGATAAGGGAAAGGTTACCATGGATAATGTGAGGATTGTGTGGGATTATCCCAATCTGTTTCCAGAGGATTTGCCCGGGGTGCCTCCGGAGAGGCAGGTAGAGTTCAAAATTGATCTGGTTCCAGGTGCGGCTCCGATAGCCAAAGCATTGTATCCATTGGCTCCTCCTAAGATGTAGGAGTTATCTACACAGCGGCAGGAGATGTTAGACAAGAGATTGATCAGATCGATCAGTTCGCCATGGGGAGCACCGATCTTGTTTGTGAAGAAGAAGGATGGGTCTCATAGTATGTGCATTGACTATCGGGAGCTGAATAAGGTAACGGTGAAGAACCGTTATCCACTCCCGAAGATTGATGATCTTTTTGACCAACTTCAGGCTACATATTGGTTTTTCAAGGTTGATTTGTGATCGGGTTATCATCAGATGAAGATGTGCAGAAGACAGCTTCCGGACTCGTTATGGTCATTATGAGTTCGCGGTAATGCCTTTTGGGCTTACCAATGCTCCAGTCGCATTCATGGTTCTCATGAACCGCATGTGCAGGCTGATGTTGGATCGATCTGTGATTATATTTATTGATGATATCCTGGTTTATTCCAAGAATCAGGAGTAGCACAAGGAGCACGTGAGGGAAGTGTTGGAAACTTTGAGGAGGGAGAGACTTTTCGCGAAGTAGTACCGCTAAGATTTTTGTATGGTAAAGCCAATTCTTTTGAAGGCTACATCCATAGATCTAGGGGATATAACTTTGCTATGCATGATTTGTTGTGATCTATTAAGAAGCTCCATCGTATCCGGAGCAAGGAAACCAAACGTATCAAATGCAAATGGTATGAACACGTGTTGATTTTCCATGCACGATTTTCTCATGTTTGGTGAGCTTGCATGTAGCAGCCTTTAATGCAGCCTGTCCCATCGTAAAACCCCCGACCCTTAAGCCTACTAGAGGAGATACCCCTGTAAGGTCTACACATGCGTGTTTCCCTCCAACCCAATGAAAAATCAAAACATCGGCCGGTTTAAGGGTTGACCTTCCTTCTATCGGGCCAGTCAAGAAATTCACAGGAGCCTCTTTCTTGGTAGAAACCACAGCACGCGTAAATATGTTGACCAAATTATCCCTAACCACATTATGGCTGTATTTGAAACCCATGAGTTCTTTGCAATGAACTGCATGCTCTCCAAAATAGTCCAAACATGCCTTTTGGCACACCAGACATATCTCGTCAGTTGGGAATATTGGAATCATTAGTCGATATTTGAGGATGATACGATACTCCACAGGAGACATATGTTTCCCAAGCCCATCTATAGGGATACCTAGAAGAAAATTTTGAGCATGTGGTCCACCTAAACAATGGAAAACTGCTTTTTGCCGAGCCGTCATGCTGAAATGCACTTCCATATCTTGGACAATTTTACTAACAAGGGCACTCACTAGTGTACTTTGGGATTTATGGGGGGGGGAGGGTGGTTTCCTTAGAAGTAAAATTGATAAGGTTAATTTCCAGAAGCTTGTTACGAAGAGAAGCTAAGGCACACGCATAATCAAAATCCATACCATATATGTCACTATCCCGCAATGTGGTCTTACAATACACAAGATTAGGCCCTTGAGGAAGAAAAGAATATGAGGTAGCCTCTACTACTAAGTATAAACCCAAACCAACAAACCTAATGGGTAGATAACCAATTCTCCACTATATGATGCCAAAGAATGCGCCACCACAAACCACAATGTCCTCAATCGCCCTGCGCAACCCATTGTCAAAGAACAACGCCACATCCTCCATGTGAATGGGTTGGCACGTCCACCGCCCAAAGAAAATTTTAGAAATACTCATACAAGACCGATGTAGAAGGAGCTCACTTTGAGGGTCAGACAATTGTGGAAGAAGGCGCATCAAATTCACAGCATTTTCAACTCTCTTTTTGGCTAAACTGCTAATAAAAATAGCATCTCTATTAAACGCTCCCCTGAGAAGTTTCACCCCCAATGGCAGCTTCCTAATCCCAACAGGGAATAGCCCATCACGCAACTTCCTACCATCACACGAGAACCAAAAGAGCTTGGTTTTCTTGATATTCAACTGAAGGCCCAGTTTTAGGCCAAAAACCTTAATGATGTCTAAGGCTTTGGCCACCTCCTCCGAATCTCCAATAATTCTCCCTGTTTTATTTGTATCCTTTTGTTTGTGTTTTAAAAAAATTTCCGGAAAATCTCTCTCTCCGAAAAAATAAAAAAATGAAGTCAATAATATATTAATAAGTCACCAAATACTTACAAGAACATATTTTCATTTTAAGAAGACTATTTTTTAACTTTAAACATACACTAGTACAAAAAGAATGACCATTACATAATCATAGTCACACATTCAATGACCGTACTATAATTATACTGATCAAACATTATATTTCTTCTATACCAAGATTTACCTATAGACATACATAATAATTGTAACCATAACCAAATGCTACTTACACTCACATTATTTGTTTTTTTCAAAGCCAATTCATCATATTTTGACATACATATTAAAAGGCACCTGACCATAAACAACTACAAGGAACTTGTTAACTTGCTTTTACTAAGTCACTAGTAAACACCACCCTATGGACACACAAATATTTAATCTGGCCATATCTTTCACCAGTTAGCTACATTGGATTTCATGTTTCCAAAAAAGCACCATGATACAGAAACATATACAATTCCGTCATGTCACCCTATGTTTATCTATTGTCTCATATAAAAAAAGTATCATAGTGTTCATCAGTAATCATAGATGATGGTGACATATGGCTACAATTTTTGAGTGTGGCTAATAATTGTCACATTTGGTATAATTAAATGTGGTTAAAGTTTTGATTATCTGTACAATGGCCACACAAACTGTGACACTTGTTTTGTTATAATGAACTATAAATTGTGACTAAGTAGCAGTGTAAAATGCTCACTACAAGAAAAATACCCTTTAATCATGCGTAAACAATGACACTCACTGATTTACGATATGCATTTTTGTGTGTCCTTAAAAATATTGTCAGCCTTCCAGATTTTGAAGGATAGAGGACACGCATTTTTGGGTGCCCTTAAATTAGTGTCTCAAGAAAAAAAATTAAAAACACGGAGGGCGCTTTTTGTTAAAAGCGCGTCCTCTGTAGGTGTCACTTAATAATTTTAGTGAAACTGCCTTGAGTAGGTAATGGAGGAAAACAAAACCCTAAAATTTTGAAAACAATCTCACTTCTCCTTGGCCTCTGTAACAATCGTCGACCTCAGTACCTCACCTCGTCTTGCCTTGCCATAGCTTTGTCGGGAATGTTAAAGAGAGAGAGAGAGAGAGAGAGAGAGAGAGAGAGAGAGAGAGAAAGAGAGAGAAAGAGAAAGAGAGATCATCGGAGTTTTGCTTGAAAGGTGAATGTAGATGAAATAGTTTAGGGTTCTTTTGTAATTTTCTTTTATGTTTCCATCATCCCCGCCAAATACAACCCTACAGAACTGATGCTTCCCACTTGTCTTTTCCGTCTTCTCACTTTCGTATGTAATATCTTCTCTTCTCTTCTGTGTATTTTTTCTCTTAATTATTCCTTTGATTTCCTTCAGGCACCATTGAAATCATCACATATAAGCTAGGGTTTTGTTAAGAACCACATGACGACCGCTCTGTTATCGGCGATCTCGACTCACTCACCTTTCCAGCCAGCAACATCAGCCTCAACCTAATCCTATTTTCTTACCTAGTAACTTCATTTGTTGGAATAAAAATTGTCTATCTAAGAAGCCCTAGGTCTGATTCTTCTTACTATTCCCCATACTGCGCTCCTCCACAGTCCTCACATAGTACACCATGAACACTAGACCCATTTTCAAGATTTCTCACTTCCTTATATCTGGGTAATACTTCTACTACCAAAAACCCTCTCTTCATTTAATTTCTTGATTCAGTGTTGTTGAAATGTTTCAGGAGGGAGAAATTATGGGCGTATAATCCTCTTTCAAACACACAAGGACCACTGTCCAATCCTCTTTCAACTTGTGTCTTTCCTTCTTATGATATATTCTTGATTGTGAGGAAGTATACGGTCACTTAGGAACCATTGGTGTTACCAGAAAGCAGGCTCCCCTGTTCTGCTGCTTACACCTATTTGGAAGCTATTTTTAATATGCTTTTATATACGCACACATTACTAGAAGCCGTTTTATTCACTATTTTTTGTTATATGAAGATTTGGTTCAGTTTGTTGAAATGTCAATATTCTAATCCAGTTGGATGTAATAGGAATTTATAAAAAAAATCTTGTGATTTTATTACAAAGAGTGGACCATTAGAACCATTACATGTGTTCGTTTGATGCTTTTGTTATTGGTTCTCAAATGAAATAAACTTGTATCATCAAGATGTGCCATTATCAATACATTTCAAATTGGTGATATCTTCTTTTGGTTCTTATCAGGTGGTTTCCTCTGAAGTGCCAAAGAATGTATCAGTTTTTCCTACATCTTTGCAACGTCCTGTTCTAGGACAGCTGCCACATCAAGTTGCTTGGAGATGTGGGGTTCCAGGTTCAGTTTATGCCAATGGGTTCATTTTCATATTTAAAGTGCTTTAGGTAAACACTAGTTTCCATTCATGTTTCTTATCCATTAATTCTTAAATATTTTGTCATGTTATGTTTATCCAGCGTATTGAACAAGGTATATCCTCCGCCTCTAAAGAAAATGTTGGTCAACATGATGAAACCTAGATTCAAGATTTCACAGGTACAAATCGTTCACTTTTCATCTCCAGTGGCAATATTCAACTTTTTTATATATGAAATATACACGTTGATATAGTATACATATGTGTGAGTGTGATTGTATGTATGTATGTTTATACAGCGCAGTGCAAGACAATTATTTCAACGGTTGCAGGGACCAATGGAAGAGGATACACTGAAATCTTATTTTGAGAAAATTATTATGATTAGACATAAACAACATTACAGAAGGACACATGTAGTCTCTTAGCAACTTTCTAACATATTTTATGATATGCTATTATTATTATTATGAATGATTCTACTGTACTCACATAATCATTTTTCTACAAATAATGATCATCAGGATCCAAAACAGTTGCAGCAGCCTCATACTTCTCATGCATTTGCTCTTTCTCAAGTCCGAGTAGGTTACCGGTTCTGAATCACAATACTGGACCACCTATGCTTCCTAGACCTTGTCCAGCTCCTTCAGCTCCTGGTTCTTCCAATTTTGTTCATGGAACTAATCTTTCCTCTGCTTCTTCCCTTGTTGGTGAAGCTCTGATCTAACCTTCACAAGGTTGATTGGCCAAAATTGTTAACAATAACTGTTTTAAAGTCAAATTCTTGACTATTACGATCTTCAAGTGTTTCTTGTAATATGAAATGTATTTTTTTTACTTTTGTTTGAATCAGCATGGCAAGATGTAAATTTTTACCAAATGAGCCTGGTTGCAGGTTTGTTTTTTCTAGCAAGAAGGGTAAAATGGTCATTCTACCTTCTTCCTATTCAGATCATTCATTCAAGTACAAGAGGTAAATTTTGACTTTTGAATGCCAAACTTGCTGCTTAATATAAACTCACAAATATACTTTTATTACCAGTCACAACATACTTTTTTATCAGATTTGTTGTAAATGACATATTATATTCGTATCTATGTTTAGAGCTACCTTTTTTTGTGAAGATTTCTCTTTCACTAAATTACAAGTTTATCATACTTATGATCTTGTTAGTTTTCACTTTCCCATAATGTATGCTAAAATATTAGTTTGGTTTTTGCATATATGTGAATGGGTTGAAGTTGTAGTTGCAATTAGCATTATGAATTCTATTTTGTTTTAGAAGGGGGTGGGGCCATATGTCATATAATTGACATTTGAGAAAGAAACACTTCAATTTCAGGGTTTATTTAGCCTATGCAGGTAGTTTCATTATATATATATATATATATATATATATATATATATATATATATATATATATATATATATATGTCCACTTACTGCTTCTTGTGGTTATGCATAATGTAATTGAGCTTAGATGAAACAAGTTTACAACAAATGACTATTATTTATGTATAAGTTATGAAGGTGTTGTTTCTTTTTGACTTAAATGAAAACATGATTTAATCAATGAAGTTATGTATATATGTATTTCTTTTTTACCCTATATAGAAACAACAACTTAATACGATAAAAATCCTGAAATCACTTGGTTTACTTTTGACTTGATTTGAGTTTTTAACTTTTTGTTTACTTGTAGCTTCATACCAAAATACTAGTTAGGGATCACAGAATGAGGAGGATCTAAATAATCCTGAAATCTTTAGACATGGCTAGGTGCAGAGGAGATGAAGCATGCGATGAACATAAGAAGAGTTGATTGGATCATGGTTGGGTTGAAGCAGCTGAAACATGGCTGATTGGTCTCACTTACCCCCGGGTTTCATCCATGAACAGAAGAAGAAGAGTTTACGGAAGGAATCAAAGGAGGGTATACCGAAAATATAGAAAAAACACTTTTACTTTTAATATATTAATTTAAAGAAAGAAAATTCTTACATTTGGTTTTCGGTTGTGGTTGGTGTGGATGCTTTAGAAGTAGAGGAGTTTGCTGAGGTGGCAACGAAACCTCTGAAAGCCTTTCCATACGATACACCTGGTCAAACATTTATTGTATTCGAGAAACCAGAAGGCATTCCAACTGTCGGTAGATTTTCCAATGTCTTAAAATTCTTCGTAAAGAGGTAATAATTCTTTTATTTATTTATTTATTTTTAAGAAACAAACAACTCAATCAATGTTTTATTTGCAGGTTGATCCCTCGACTGGTGAGGTGGAGGAAGATGGCATAGAAGACAAATATAAAATAGAAGACTCAGAGATTGTTGTAGGTTGATCCCTCGTGTGACAGCTTGAAACAAAATCATCCAGAAACAAAGGTGAGTGCTTCAAGTGGTGTATTAATAAACACAGGTACTAATTCCAAATCAACATATGTACTTTGAGTTCATATGAACTTTGCTCGTTTTTTTTTATAATTATCCATTTTGAAAATTATAGTATTGTCATGGGACCTAGGGTTGTTAATCGGGTCAACCCGATCGGGTGTCGGGTTAAACAGGTCGGGTTAGTCTGGTTTTAAAAATAAGTATTGCACCCGAAACCTGACCCTATTAAGGTTCGGGTTACTCGGGTTACGGGTTAATAGGGTTGGGTTACTCTGATTAATTGGGTTCAATTGTAAGATGAATTAGTGTTGTGTTATTTTAGTAAATCACATAGTGGTGTAGGGACTGAAAATGTAACTAACAAAGTGAAAGAAGGTAAGATGGATTAATGAAGTGCGATTTTAATAAAAATAAGTGCTTGGGATTTCATATGTAGATCTCCAGAAGAAGTTTAATTCATTTTAATGCTACAGCGAAGTTTAATTCATTTTAATGTTACTATAATGGAGAAGCAAATATAAAGCATATACTAATAATTTCTTATTCATCCTTTTGATTTGATATAACCGATTCAAAGGGTTTTGCAAGTAACTTAAAAATATAAAAGGGCAAGTAATGCAATGTCGTATATGATTGCGATATTAGCCTAGATAATATTAAAAACATAAAGGATTGTAGCATATACATTAATTATTGTACATTGTGATTGTGTAAAAAAACCACTGATCGGTTTATTCGGGTTAACCCGTACCCGAATAAAAACAAAGAATGCTACCCGAAACCCGACCCTATATAACTTTTGGGTTTGTCGGGTTAACCCGAATAACCCGATTTTCTTTTTAGACTCTATTAGACCCGACCCTATTTGGCTAATTCGGGTTTGGGTCGAGCCGAGTTAATCGGGTTCGGGTTTTTTTGACACCCCTAATGGGACCCACAGAGCTCCATTCTCAATCCGCTTAAGTAGTTAAAAATTCCAACTGTAAACTACGAAGGGTAGATTAGTAATTATTAGTTTACTATTTACATATAATACACATCAAGCATTTTTTGGCTGAATGAACGTTATCGATAATTCATTTCGTTTTTCTTCTTAGCTTACAAGTGAGCCACACATGTCTCATGGAATGATCAATTTTGACTACAAGGTAAATTATTAGTCTTGTATGCTTTACAATTTTTCCATTTTTATTAAATTATGTCATTTTATTGGTAATTGTTTTTGAAATTTGTATGCAGAGTAATGATTATCGGACTCAATTCCAGTTATACATTTGCTTCTTTCTTTATTGTTACTTACTTACATACATCTTTTTATAGGTTCGACATATAATGACTGAAGATTTCCTACAATTATGGAAGGAATGGGAAAGTTGTGGAACTACTCATATGATACACAAAATAAAACAGAGGCCAAAGCTTCCAACTAGTATAACATTAAAAATAGTCTAGAATAACAAGTGACATCTATCTCCACTTCATTATTCCAATAAAACCATTTTCTGCAATTTTCCAAAAGGTACTATTATACCCCTTTACCAATATAGAAAGTATGTTGCTATTTTCTGCAATTTTCCAGCTATATGCAGATGGGTGTATGAAGGAGTTATTTATGATCCTCATGATGAGTTCTTCATTGCTGAGAACAAATCTCTCCAAAAGTACTATTTTTTACCCCTCCTACAAAGTTTTCCAAAAAAAATACAATCTTATTTTTACACATGCTAAAAAGTACGATTTTACCCCTGCTGCTATAGGAAAGTCTGACCCAAGATTATTATGCTATGTATTAGAGACAAAGATACAGTCTGAAAGATGATATCCCTTCTTTCCTTGCAAATTCGGTTTAAACCATTTTAACAAGAAGGAAATGTTTGAATGTTATGAGAGAATGTGGCCATAATGTTCAGGTCTTGTTTTTTTTTTCTGTATCTTTCAGTTAGTTACATTTTTCGTCCCTTTGGTATGCTGTTTCTTACAAGTATGGTCGAACAATTTTATTTTTAATCTTTTGGTCCTTAAAATGTTGTTTTATCATGCTTTCGAGACCCAAAATCTAAAAAATCAAACTAGTGGACCCAAAATCTAAAAAATCAAACTAATGGACCATCATCTCTTTTATCCTGATGATCCCTTTTGTCTTCTTATAAGAAGGCTTCAAGCTCACATTTAATGGTTGAATATTAAACTTGATAAATAGTTTATATTTTACTGGAACCCGGAACACCACATGGATCAAATATCATATCTCAAGTGTGGCCCCACATTCTTTGGATGGAGAAAGGGTAATTTCGTCTTTTACAACTAACATTCCATGTTTGATTCTTCTAATAATTATATTAGCATATTAATTTTGTGACATTTATTTGATCAGGTCACAAGAATTATCAGAGCAGGGGTTTATTAGTCTTAAAGAATTATGAAAGGTAAGATACAACTCTACTTAGTTGGAATTTGATGTTTATCATCTTTGTGTATATCTTCTTAGTTTGTATAGCATTACATTGCAGAAGGTGTCCCTTAATAGCAATGTAGTATTAGGTTATATAGTTAAAAAAAAACCTCTTAATAACAATGTACAATTAGATCCCCTTAATATCTATGTATTACAATTTTTTGACATGATGTTATTGGATGAAATTGATTTTTTTGATATATATTTGTTTACAAATTTTTGTATATGCGTAAATGAGTATCGTAAAGACGCGTCGTTAATGCATATCGAAAATGGTTACTAATGTTTATGACACGCAAATGCGTGTCATCTTCATTTATGACAGGGGCTTCCTTGATACGCATTGCGTGTCATAAACACGCACGTCGTAAGGTTACGACACGCTTCCTTTATGACAGGGCCTTTCTTGATACGCATTGCGTGTCATAACTACGCGTCGTAAATGCGTGTTGTAAATGCACGTCGTAAATAGACGACGCGCAAAAGCATGTCGACTCTTTTTATGACAGGGCCTTCCTTGACACGCATTTGCGCGTCGTCTGAGCGTTTTACGACACGCATTGCGCGTCGTAAAAGGTTGTTTTTCTAGTACTGGTTGTATGTGAGTATGTTAAAGTGAGTAAATTGGTAATATAAATGTTTAGACCAAAAGGGTATTTTTGTCATTTTGAGTAAATAATGAATTCTGAGAATATTAGTGATAA
Organism: Lactuca sativa; assembly: GCF_002870075.4. NCBI lineage: Eukaryota > Viridiplantae > Streptophyta > Magnoliopsida > Asterales > Asteraceae > Lactuca > Lactuca sativa. The sequence goes on along the minus strand of NC_056627.2, from coordinate 303,594,592 downwards.
CTATATTAACATAATTAAATGTGGTGTTTGTAATATAGTAATAGTGTTAGACATGAAAGAGTAGATGTAAAACTTAAACAATGGGCTAATAAAAAGTGATTAGACTAAACAGGGCATTTTAGTCATTTTGAGTAAATAGGCACTTTGAATGAACTTCTAAGTGTATAATAGATGAATAATATGATACAGATTGTGAATAAGTTCTTAGTGAAATGGACTTAATGTAATAAGACTGAAATATAGTGAATAAGGATAAAATAGGAAAAATCCTGAAAATAGTCGATTTTCCAATAACCACGATGTGGCGAGGATTGTGCCATGATGTGGTTTTGAAGCGGTAAAATGGTTGACGTAAAATGAATAGTGAGGGCAGTGCGGTTTTAGAACTCCACGACGTGGGAAAGTACAATGATCTGTTATTTCATGACAAATCCTTTACTGATGGAATAAAAGTGTCAAAAATAGTAAGAAAACGACGATGTGCCTAATAGATGATGCAATGAAGTGGCATGAGTAACACCACGACATGGAAACACGGGGATTTAAAACCTGAGAAAAGGAACATGAGTTCCTTTTAGCTATTATTTTCATATCTTCATTCTAGAGAGGTAAAAAACAAAGGATGGGTGATTTTTGATATGTTATAAGGGAGAAACTGTAACATCCCCCTCTCGCACGTATCACAATATTGTCCGCATTAGGATCCCAACACGAAAAATTCCCAGGGGTCACCCATCCCTAGATTGCTCTGCCCTGGTCATCCTTAACTGTAGAGTTCTTATGAGATCTGCTACCCTCTCGGCTTTAAAAAGGCGTTATGAAAGAGAAGGTACCCACACCCCTTTTAAGGAATGCTTAGTTCTCTTTCCCATCCGATGTGGGATCAGGTGTAACTAACATGTCCAAATTTACCCCCCCCCCCCATTATAGGTTTCGACGTCCCTGTTGAACACATCGATCCATGCCCTGACTCTGATACCATTTGTAACAACCCCCTCTGGCATGTATCACAATATTGTCATCTTTGGGCTCCCAACGCGAAAAATTCCAAGGGGTCACCAATCCCTGGATTTCTCTCCTGACCATCAGTGATCCTTAAAGTAACCGGAGCAGGTACACACACTGCTCCACCCCAAAACATCGGACAGTCGACCTTTTCGTGGCCCACCTGGTTACAATGGAAACATAACAGACTCATCCCTAGGGAAAATCTCTACTGACCTAACCAAGCCTGCCACACTTATAGCAACCTGAACCCCTAAATCGACAAAACACATCATGCTGCTACCCGTATGTGATGCACTGACCTCGGCCGTATTGGCCTCTCACTCGCTGATCAAAAGTCTTGGGTCTCTATGCAGGACCTCCAATTGTCTACACCAACTTTGGTTTCCTCTTCATGAGGTGCTCCTAATCAATCTCTCACTCTCAGGCTTTAGCTATCATGTCCTGTAAAGTCCGACAAGCTAAAAAACTGAAAAAATCCCTTATACTGTCTCACAACATATCATGCTACCTTGTCTTCTTCATCTCCTCATTTATGGCATACTGCGAAACCAAAATATCCCTCTCCCTAAAATTGGTAGTGATCTCTACTACATTCTCAATCGTCTGGCGAATATCTTGAAACTCCATCGCCAACTGCTGCACCTCGATAGGTGGTGCAAACTCTACCCGAAAACGGGTCACAAACTCCCCCTGAGTCATCGTCTCAATGAAATCTCCTCCCAAAGTGAAGTCCACCTCATCCCTCCAATCTCGGGCTCTGTCTTTCAGAAGACAAGAAACAATCTATCCTTCAACCACTCGGGGTAGAAGCTCGACCGAAAAGCATTCACCATGTCCACTAACCACCTCCTACTATCAATAGGGTCCTTATCCCCAAAGAACTCGGGAGCTCCACAAGCACGGAAATTACGGAAGGAAAGAGTGCGAGCCCCCATAATTGCTAAAATATCTGCGTGTAAAGTGCCTAGGCGCTCATCCAAAATCTCCATAATCCATTCCTTCACCAAACCAAATATCACATGAATCTGCTCCAAAATGTTGCGGATGATCTCCAACGAGATGAAGTACTGCGTCTGCGCATCCATCAGTTAAATGCCAACACTTGAGCTTAAATCAAATCCTGAACCTCCTCCACGAGTGATCATCACCATACTAAAAAAACAACCATACAATAATCGAAACATACTCAAAGAATCCTCTTCCCACATGCTTCCTGGATTCTCCATGACTCCCCTTGATTCAAGTATGGATCCTGTGCTTTCAGTAGTACGAGCCCAACACTACCTTCCACACCTACCCATACTTTCCTCAAGAGTTCTCTTAAATCCTCCAAGTCACCCTCTCAAATTGGTACTCTAAGTACCTGCTAAACAGCGCAACCCAACCCGCTAAAGCACTTCCTAGGTCCTCCTAAGTTCCCTACCTCACCCTGCCATCAGCTGCTGAAAAACTACCAATAATGTCAACCAACCACTTCATGAATACAATCACATGCAACAAATCCTAGATAATCCTTCGAGTAAAAGACTCAACCCTACAAGGGTTGGGCTCAAACAAGAGCTGCGTAATAGAGTTAAATCCATCACTCTGAGATTATTTAACCTTTGGAACATGTGGCTTATCATATTCACTTAATAGTTAACTTACATCACTAAGAGTTCCACAAAGCACAAAGCAAGCAAAATTAGTGTACTAACACTCCAAGCCATAAAACAAACAAAGGGCATCCCAAACTCACTTGCTACTACCATGCTAGGAACTTCTACTCTCACTTCTATTTTCCTTATGCATGCAAATTATACATAATCCTGGATCAAATCGACTATAGAATAAAAGATTCTACCCTAGGATCACAACCAGACAAGGAACATGAAATAAGGAAAAATCAGTCATTCTAGGGCTATATGATCCTAACTGTATATAATTTTTAAAGCATACATTTAGCAATTACTGTTACCAATACATATTCCCAGTCATAGAATCCAATTTTTCCAAGGCTACAAGGCATCACATATCACGTCGATCTATCATGCAATTCCTGAAAGTATCCCTAGCCTTATTCTAGCATGTGAACATTCATATCATATATAATATCAACATGTATGGGTATCTACAAAAATCTTTTTAGAAACTTATTTTCTTTCAAAAGATTACCAATTCCTCGATTTGAGTTTAGACATACCCAAAAGTGTGCCCGAATCCCTTAAAACAAGGTTTTGATACCAACTTGTAACGATTTGAAAATCCAAGGTAAATTTTTTTCATTTTTAAAACAATAAATTATACAAATGAGTTATTCCAAAACCGATCAAAGTGAATATATCATTTTAACACCAGAGTAATATCATTAATTGCTAATGGGGAAAACTCTGGGGGATGTTGTGCAATCACGTCGAGCCCTTCCCTTTCGAACCAAAAGTACCTGAAACCATAAATATGAAACCGTAAGCACAAACCTTAGTGAGTTCCCTAAAATACCACATACAAAAACATACAAGTGTCATGGGCTACTCCCATGGTATTTCCTTGCAATGCCAAGGGTCACATCCCGGTCTTACAAACAAGTGTCATGGGTTACCCCCATGGTCTTTCCTTGCAATGTCGAGGGCAAAATCCCGGTCTTACATACAGGTGCCAGGGGACAGATCCTGGTCTTTCATGCAAGCATCATACAGATAACTAGCATTCCACTTAACGTGTAATGGGCCGACATTGGTCCTTTCGACCCATGGATATAGTGAGAAAACTCACCTCACAGTCTAAAAGAATATTTAAACTGATCACTACTCTAAACACTATCTTTACCAGTCACCTATACAATTAAAAGGAACCCAAATCTCAAGCTATAAATCAAATTACCCAAGATGCCCTTTGGCCAAACTTGGTCATCCCTGGGCATAGTCAAAGTCAATGGTCAAGGTTCAAAAGTCAATATTTCTTCCCAGCGGAGTACACCCTGCGTACCAAGAGAGTACGCCCAACGTACTCTGATGTTGACTAAAAGCGGGGGGCTGACCGTGTACGTGTAGCGTACCACTAGGTACGCCCGACGTACGTAGCCCAGTCCCAAAACTCAATTAAAAAGCTTATCTCATTAAGTCCTTACATCTAAAACTCAGATCCAAGCCCAAAATGATGTCCTAAGTAATAAAGTTTCCAACTTTATGACTTTGCATAGCTATAAAGTGATTAATGACCAAAACCCCAAGTTCTTAACCCAATAAGACATCACAAATCTTGTATAAAAGGAATAGAAGGGCCAAGATCACATTTTTATGGTTCATAATAATTCCATAATTGATAAAGTTTCCAACTTTATCCATTAGAATGGTCCCAAGAAACAAGATCTAGTCTTTAAGTCTCAAAGGGACCCCAAAAGTGCATCTTTTTCAACTTAATCCATTAAGTCCAAGTCTCTAACCTTCAGATCTAAATGAAAATGATGTTTAGATGGATAAAGTTTCCAAAATTATCCACAACAAGGTCACAAACCTTCAAGATCTAAACTTTATGCACTTAAAGTAACCAAAAGCTCATGACACTCAAAACTAGCTAAATCTAACAATTTCATCATCAAGATTCAAGCTTTATACCTCTAGTAGAAAGATCAAGTTGAACAATGTTCGGTTTTACAAGCTCCAGTGCAACCAACACTTCTTCAACGTGTTCATTCTTCTCCAAGATGCACTAAGAACACTCCAAATCACTTAAAAGCACAATTTGTTTGCTCACAAGGCTCAACGTATGGTTAGGTTAGAAGAGAGGGTGTTGGAGAAGTGGGGGCAGACAATGGAATGAGTTTGGGAGAGTTAAGGAGCTTAAATAGGGCTCAAAACACAAAAATAGGTTTTGGGAACTGATTGTGTACGCCCATCATACTCAGGCATACTCAGTACGCCCAACATACTCAATTTACGCCTAGCGTACGCGGGTGACCCAATAATCGTCCTAAATTCAAACGGTCGTAAGTTCTTCGTTCCAACTTCGTTTTCGACGTTCTTTATATCAATAGAAAGGTATTGAAGAGTTCTACATATTATCTAAATATCTTGGACTAAAAGCATCTCGAACAAAATTTTATATTTCATGCAAGAACCTGGCCTATGAATTTTCCCGTTTTACCCTTTGACTCCAAAACACAATTCGCGGGTTTAGATCTCATAACTATCATTACCTCCTTTCAAAAGGTCTAAACATCGCCTCCTTAAGGCCCAAAGCCTTTACACAATCGAATTCCGGCCCACGATCCTGAATCATAGAATGATCCCGAACAGGGTGTTACATATACATACATATTTGGAATTTAAACATTTTATATCTTTTAATTCTATTCGCTAACCAAAAGTGTATGCCAATAATAAAATTATCTTTTCTCTTTTAATTAATCTTATAATTAAATCAAACTGACTCTTATCTTTTAGTATAAAGACTAGTTTGTATGTGTTTTAAATCGAAAAAGGAATGAAGCAACCGAAAACAAGGAACAAATTTTATAATTATGGAACATCAGGTTCCACGAAGTGGAGAATTGGTAACCACGTCGTGGGGGCACTGGAAAAAACAGACTACAATAAATATATTAGTTTAAATTTTCAGCAACTCAGCACGAAATGGCGACGAGGTAGTCACGATCCAGATTTAGCATCCGTAGAAACCAAGACATGGTAGAAGACCAGCCATGACGTGGTGGAGGACCAATCACGACGTGTGAAGAGTCAGAATAACTAGAAAGTTGTTTTCAAGCATTAACACGTCCAATTTTAACAATGAAATTTTCTAGACATTTGAAAAAGTTTAAACACAAAAATCAGACACATACGAACCCTAATATACGATGAAGATAAAGTCTAAGTGCAATAGACATAGACAAGAGTTGACCTATGCTTTAATATCACTGATGGGTTTTGAGCCTAGTCGAAGACCAAATCGTAAAAGTGGAAACAACAACTTTTATGATCTATAAACTTGAAATAAGTAGATCCAAGTCAAAAAAAATCTATGCAACTTTGATAAACATAAAACAGTTAATCGTACCTTTGTGTTCTTCTTGGATTTTTTGTCTAGCCAGTTGATTGAACTTGAGAACCCAATGTAAAGTTTATCTCTTGTGGACACACCCAGGACGCAAAATATTTGTTGGTGATCTTAGTGTCTCCTGACATTTTGTGTAATTGAAACTTATATATGAGTTAAGGGGCTTATTGTTTGTACTTTATATAATATGTTTGGTGAATGCAAAGTGCATACATATATAAGATCGAATTATAAGCCGGTACGACAGAAAGGTGGGGGTCATAGGGGTCGGGCCCCCTTGCAATGTCCTAGCGGCAGTCCCCCTAGCGGGGTTCAAGGGGCAGAGCCTCTAGTGGTGGTCTTTTGAGCTGTATTCAAGTAAGTGATTATGGTAAGATTGATAAGTCTTGTCAGTTTTGGAAGCCACTGATTATGTCATTAATTTTGAGATTTGCCTACATAATTTAGAAGAATAAATTCTAATTTGTCTTACATATATGTACGATTACTCTTTTGAGCCGTAGATAGAACCATTTTCTCAACTCTTCTTCTTGAACAGACTTAGAATTCTCTAGCGATTTGGCTTGTGTTTTTGTGCCTAGATACACAAGTTTCCTTTTTGTGCCTAGATACACAAGTTTCCTTTTAGATTATCCTAGACTAGATTTCCTGTAACCCAAACATAGGGTGTAAATATCAGTTTGTAAAGTGAACATACACGACCTATAAGGAATCCGGTTATCCACCATCACCCTTCTCATAATATCCCCCAACAAACTTCAATGATCTGAAAACTTCCTCGAACACATACATCAGAAAGACTCGAATACACGAATCTGTGACTAACCATGTCATGGAAGGCAAGCGACCAGGTCGTGGGAACTGAGCTTCAGCGATTCTAGGGTTTTTCCATAGGGTTCCGAACTTTGGTGGTAGAAATATATTTTTCACATGTACCAAAACCGGATTTGATCCTTCTTTATATAAGGAGTTGATTTAAAACCCTAAAGATAATAACGAAATACATTTATAATTATCTTAACTTTTCATATCATTCTGGAATATTCCAAATTTATTCATGTTTAATTAATTAATTAACAAAACAACTGCCTAATATTAATATCTTTTCTGATCTGCTTTATTTTGCTTTTACATATAACCCAAAAGACACTGCTATTTATAGTAATATTAGCAGTTTATTATGGTTTGAGCACTAATATCTATCAACAACATCAAAAAGAATGGGGCAAAATGATACATCCTACTGATGGTTGAGCCTAGAAGCATTTGGCAAGATGTTTCCTGGTTTTAAACAAGAAACATACAATGTTTGTCTCAGGTTGTTTACCAATAGGTTCCATCCAAACAATTCGAAAACAGCCATGTATTATTCTATTGGCGAGTGTTAATTATAATTTATAACATACCTCTTAGGTTGGTCTTGAAAAATCAATGCAATTCTTGATGGGAAGAGTATTCCTGGTTGGTCTTCAAAAACAACCATGATTAATATTTTTCTATGACTTTTGGTAGATAAACTAAAACTATTTCCTATACGATGTTGTAATTAGTTAAGTTGTCCCACACTAGTTTTCTGTTTGTTTTGCAACTAAAATTTGTTCTTAAAAAAACAACAATTTCAAAATTAACCAATAATTGAATTTGAAGAAGTGTGATAATTAAAGGACAAAAATGAAGAATCTAACGAACAAATATATTCTAAAACAGTAATTTGTTAAAAAAACAAAATAAAACCAATAATATTATGCACAAATTCTATTTATATTCTATACCCTCTACATAAAAACAATTGAAACATGAGGGGGGAGGGGTGGAGTGTTGTATACAAGACACTTGAAAAAACAAATAATTAAAAAAATAATAATAATAATAATAATATATAACCATAAAAGATTGTATATTGTAATCATGATGGTGATGATTTTCATGCAAAAAGAAGGTTTGATTTTTCTTTTGTTATGGGTTTTGCTCGTCCATCTTAGTGTCAGTAGACAATAACCTTTTCTTGAATTCTTTTATGTTCTTTTGCCTCTTTTTGGATGCTTCTTTTCTCTTTTCCAATGGGGTTTTGTTGTACAGTTAGTTTCTGTTTGAGCCCTGATTTGTATATTTATCTAAGGCCTGCAAATGCAAAGAGTTCTAGAGAGAAGGAAAGAGAGAGAAAGAGGGGAAAGTAATAAAGAAAAAGAAGGTAAAGAAGTGAATAAATGGGGTCTATATTGGTGAAAAAGAACCCGCAACTAGGGTGTTCAAGTAGGGTGTGGTCATGATGACGATGACAGTGATGGTGTCTTTCTTTTTTGTTTATTTCAATGATGATCTTGACTGTCAGGATCAGGCCAGAAGGTGGAGTACTTCAACCAATCTGTCTCTTGGTGGTTTGTTATGGATGACTCCTGCATTTTAAACACAAGATTTAAGTTAAATCCTAGGCTTATAGATTTCACACTAAACGAAATGTTACAAATTTCAGGTTTGGATTCAACATAATATACCGATTAATGACGATATACACTAGAAGTGACGCTGAAAACCGTTTTGCAACATTGAAAGTGTTTTAAATTAATGTGTGTGTATTTTCTAAGTAATTATGTATAGTCTTTATGAAAAAAAATGTCTTTAAGAATAACAACAGAATGATAATATTATCAGGAGTAATGTTAGTTTTTTCTTCAAGTTATTCTTTATATGATTCTACAAATGTTATTAGTTTAACCAAAAATAAATAATGAAACAGTTCATCGGGTATTTAGTTAATTTTTTGTTCATCTCAGTAATTAATTTTTTTACGTTCTAAGTGATTATAATAATTTTAGATACATTTGAACACCTAAATAAAATGCTTATCATACGGCTCGTTAATTATGTTAGTTTTTGTTTTTTTATTTTGTTTGAAGGAAAAAGAAAAAGAAAGAAAAAGGTTGCTGGTCATATGGAAGTTATACCTAAATTTCATGGTGCTTTTCGGCCTTCAATCACATTGGTATTTGTGACTCTCTTTGTCCTAGGATGCCATTCTTCACAAAAGTTTTTGGGTCATCTTATAACGTTTTTATAACTTTTGCCTTTTATTTCAAATCAGTTGGTTGTAACTGAATTACTCATTTATTTTATAATAATATAGTACATATTTTCTCTAGATAAAGCAAGTAAATTAACGATTGCATGCCTACACCGTAATGCACTATTGTTTGCAACATCATGTCTAAGTCAAATTTGAGATAAAAAGCTACAAATCATTAACAATGTTGACATGTGGTTCAAGGATTTAAGCAACTTATGTCCATAAAAACATCTTCCTATGTGTATACTTGGCAATATTTTTGTGGGTGGAAACAATATTTTATAAGAATAAGCCTTCATATATATATATATATATATATATATATATATATATATATATATATATATATATATATATATATATATATATATATATATATATATATATATATATATATATATATATATATATATAATCTTTAAAAAAACAAGAGATCTCTAAAAACAAACCAAAGAAGCATCAATAGACTCCTAACTTTAGGACATGTGTGTGTATCGGATTGAGTTTCTTTAAACTTTTGTCCTTTTTTCTTGTTCAAAAAAGGGAAAAGAAGGTGTTAGATGCCAACACCATAATTTAGTGCTTATTTTATGCCTTGTTTTTTTCCTCTCCTCAAAAAGTTAAAAATAAAATAATAAAATAATATATTATGTTAGACAAAATATTTAATAAAAAAATTGAATTTTGTACATCAAATTAAAGTAAGATTTAAGATTGTATTTATATACCGTACATACTTCATGAGTAATATATATATATATATATATATATATATATATATAGAATTATTCTATTGTAGAGATCAATGTTATATAAGTAAAAAGACAAAATATTAATAGGAATAAAAGAAAAAAGAAAGGGACTAATAAATTTCCTAAAACAAAAGGATAATACAATAGAAAACAGAAATTCTTTTACGGTTAAAACCATGTGTTTGTTCATTAAAATTGACTAATTTCTACAGTCAATTCAAGATAAATCAGGATTTTCTTCTTCATTTTTTGGATTTTTCCAAAAATGGAAAAAAATTCCAAAATTAATTTAGTCACCTTAGCCAGTTACAGAGAATGTCCAAAGAAAGAAACGCCCAAAAATCTATCAGCATACGCAATCCTTTTCATTTTCTTGTAAACATTTTCTATAATTAAAGAAAACTCAAATATATATATATATATATATATATATATATATATATATATATATATATATATATATATATATATATATATATATATATATTTTCAAATGTTATCATTATCTATTATCTATTGTGTGTATGTATTATTGATTCTGAACCAATCATTTTAGTTATTTTAAGAAAGTAATTAATGTATATTAAATGCGCAAGATGTAATTAATATCCATTATATCTTCAACATGAAATATGCATTAATTATTTTTTTCTTAAAATAACTAAAATGATTGGTCCAGAATCAATCATACATGCACACAATAGATAATGAAAAACAAAATAACCTAACCCTATATATATATATATATATATATATATATATATATATATATATATATATATATATATATATATATATATATATATATATATATATATATATATATATATATATATATATATATATATAGTAGAACAAACACATCACCAAAAGGAAAAAGAAAAGGTTACAAAGGTAAAAGGAATAATACGAAGAATAACGACTAATAAATAATTTATTTTAAAGTATATTTCATATTTTGTTAACTTTATAATACTATACCATAATCTCTAAATAATATGTAAAATAGTATCTGGAAACAAATAAAAAAACCAACAGTATGAACTAATAACAACCAAAAGAGTAACAGGGAACGAGGACAAATTAGATTAGAGGCTTCATGATATCGATCCCTATTTTATTCAAATTATATACATACACACACCTATATATATATATATATATATATATATATATATATATATATATATATATATATATATATATATATATATATATATATATATATATATATATATATATATATATATATATATATATATATATATATATATTTCAGAGTCAAAAAGGTAATGAAAAACTAACTTCTTTGATATCAGTTGATGATGATGGAGTGCACCCCATAATCAGTTCTTCCAATCCTGATGTTGATCTCCCTCCAATTTTGTGATGATGGTGTTGTTGCTGCTATTAAAAGTTGAAAAAAGATATTATTAGTTTTCTGTTAAAAATATAGATTTTATTTAATGCCAGAAACTTTATTAATCAAATATAAATTTATTATAACAAAAGAAAAACATGGTTCATGACAGTATTTCTTGAGGGTATATGTTTATTTTATACAATATTACTCGGCCATTGATTAATAATTAAACTATCGTATCTTGAAAATAAATTTCTGTTTCCACTATTGATAAGTTATTGCTATTATAAAAACGAAAATACAAGTAAAATAGTTATTTTTTCATTTATGCTGTCATTACTTATTTAAATATGTTTTCTTTTATATATATATAATGTACTGTCTTCATGAAAACAAGAAACAAGAAAAGTGAAAAGATAAATATTATTTAGTTGTTCTCAAGTTAGCTAAACAACAAAGCAAAGACTACTGACTCCTTTTCCTTATAACTTTTCTTTATATTATGGGCATTCGAAAATATTTAAAATACAAAAGATGACATTTTTTTTTATCTTTAACCAAGGGAGTGATGTAATAATACCTCGTTATCACTAACCTTATATAAAATGTCGTTGTAATTTTAAACCTCATCAATGGTAATACCACATATTTACGGAAAATTTTGGAAATGTTGCATTTGTATAGACTTAAGACTAATATTAAAGCTATAATAAATAACGAAAAAACTATAATAAAAAATCACCTGAAAATTGTCCATCATTCTAGAGACATGGAATGAGTCCTCATCAAGCATAATGGAGGTGTGATGTAGGGGATGCGGAGGGACGAGGGTGGAAACAGAATGACTTGGCCTGCTGACGTGGAAAGCAGCCGCTGCCATCTGGTGTTGATGTGGATGATGATGTGGATTTTGTTGGTGGTTCTCATGTGTCACGTGATGCTGCTGTTGTAGGTCATGCTCATCGCACGTGATACTTCCCATCCTTCTATGATCGCTTCTGGTTGACGCCTCACCTCCAGTTGTACCAACCTGCATCAAACAGTTGTAGATTTAAGCGTCTTGTGTGGTTGTACCCTTCGCAATGTTAATTAAATTATGTACAACAAGTCATGCATAAGGTACAAGACAGAAAGGTTTGCTGACAGAAGAAGCAAGGTATACTCGAAAAGCAACCTTTAAACCATTTTGAGTTAATCCCTTAACCTTGCACTCAACTAATATCCTTAAATTTTGGCCCTCATTTCATGCCCACAAGTTAACGTTCCAACACTTGTATCGTATATTATTTTTATTATATTATTTTGTTAATATAATGTAAATTTTAATTAAATCAACCGAAAATGTTTTAAAAGTTGATATTAATTGGTGTATATATCATGACAATAGCAAAAAACCATAAAATATAAATTATCAGATTTTGTTGAATATGATGATTGAATAAAGTCCATTTTGTTCATAGGCATTAGATTTGATTGTCCGTTCTAAAAACAAAATTATATTTGATTGATTTTGGTGTATGATCGTGACAAGAACAGAAGAATCCCAAAAGAAACAATTATAGTATTATGTAAGCTTAACAAAATAATACCAATATATCTAGAATTACCGAAAAAGACGAAATAAAGTCGTTTTGTTCATTTTCAACAAAATTTAATAGATTTGGATATATTAATTATGAAAACAAGTGGACAAAAAACCATGGAAGAAAATGATGAATAAGTAACGTGTACCATATCATAATATTGATGTAATATAAAAACAATTGGATTTTTCCCAAATGGAGATGAAATCACTCGCCATTTATATTTGATATTATAGAATAACATATAAAACCATTATATTTGCGGAAAAAAGTAAATACAAAGTGTTACCAACATAAATGATAATATTTACACATCAAAATAACAAGGATAATACTATAAAACTATTGCAAATTAAAAAAAGAACGTACCTCATCAAAACTTTTTCGAAAAGGGAGGAAGCTAAAATTATCGACGCCTTTCAACTGTTGCATTTGATCCATCGGATTATAACTCGACATAACTGCACTAACACTAACAGCAGAGAGTTCATCCATGTTGTTATGAACTGGTGGAGTAGTGGTAGTTATGTTTATTTCTTTAGAAGATGAACAACTCCCACTTCCACTCCTACTCTCTCTTCTGTTCATCTCATTATTCGATCCTTCAATATGTATCACATTTGATAAAAGATTGTTATTATTAACCTTTTCAGACCAATTACATTGCCTTGGTTGAGTTTGGTAAAATATTTTTGACACCACGAGCTCACCCTCGCGTTCTTCTTCATGTTGTCCGAGGTGATACTGATGCATCACCCAATTTGTCTTTTCAGGTTTCCGGTTTTTACCGAAGTTTGTGTAGAGTACCAAGATTTTCTTGCACCCTTTTTGCTTTCCATTAACCATAACGGGTCGGGTTTTACCCGTTTTGTGCCAACGGGTTTCACCGCCTTGTAGATCACATTCAGTTTGGATTTTTCTTCTTTTTCTAGTACCCGTGGTGTATGCTTTGGAAGGGCGGTGGAAGAAGTGTCTGCTCAATCCATTTCGTGTAACTCCTAAAAGATTATATTTAATGATTGTATTTGTTAGATTTTATAAAATATAAACTTCTCTACTGAAAACAAATTCAATAATTAGAAAACATCTTTACAAGATCTAAAATCAGTGGTAGGTAGTTTAGGTGTAACAAAGCAAGAAACCCTAGATTTGAAAAACCCATGTAGTATATTTCCTTTGTTAAAGCCAATAAAGAGTTTGCATTCATAGTAAAACCTAACTCTTGAATTATGAGACAAACAAGTTATGTCTCAAGAAAGTCAAGTAGATCAGGAGAATAAATTAATCAATTAAACTTTTGTTTTCTTGTCTCCTTAATGAAGTTCAAGAAAATCAGTATAATAAATTGATCAATATATTAACTTTGTTGAAAGCAACAACGTTTTTTTTTATTCATGCTAATTAACCAATAAAATACCACCGGATGCCATTTTTGAGCTCACCACCGGAGATCAAGAAAGTGAAAGGAGTGATCACCTGGAAGCTTTTCTGGATGTGTATAACAAATCCCATCTTCACCTTCAATTGTAGGGATGAATTCATCAATCAACGGATGAGATTTCAAGTTCTTGGCTTCAACTTTGGCTTCAAGATGTTCAATCAATTCTTGATCTGTTGGATCGAATTTTACTCCTGCTGGTAGACCCACCCAATTCTGCATTTGAATCGATAATATTATTAATCCGCAAACATAATTAGTTACAAAATTATTCAGAAAGTTCAATCTTTTTAGGTTGAAGTTCTTAAAAATGAAAAAAATATATATCTAGTGTGAAATATTAGAAGGACCATAAAAATTATTCAGTAGATAAAATCTTATCGAGTAGACGCACTTCTTCAAACGAAAGATATTAACGACTGTGAATTTAGTGTTAGTTTCCAAAAAAAATAGAAGAGAATATTAATTAAGAAAATAAGATCGTTTTAAGTTGATGTCTTGAAAATAGAAGAAAACTAAAAATTTGCTATTAAATTAAAGGAATTAAGATTCCACAACAAACAAGAGTTCTTGAAATCACGTAAAGAAAAAACTGAGAATTTGGTTTAATGGAAATAAAATAATTAATGACAAAATTGATCAAGGAATGGAATCTTTCATAAGTTGAAGTTCATGAAAAATCGGTGTTAAAATAGAGGAAGCATCAATTGATATTCTTTTGAAATGATTCTTGGTTATTTGTCCAAATAATTGGATTAGAGGTTACGAATATTTTAGCAAAGAATTAACTACCCGTACAGACAAACGTACCGGTTTTCCTTCCAGTCTATGACCGCAACCGGGACAGTGTTTGGATCCACATAATTGATGTTCTTCAAGCTTTGCATCAATGAGATCAGAGCTGCTGATATTCATTCTTGTTTGTCTTCTTCAATCAACTGAATTCATTAATCATCCAATACCCAAGAATTAACCTTCCTGATCAATCATATATCACACCCATTAATTAAACACATGAACTATCAATTTCCAGAAACAAAAAATTTGAAGAAGATCTAAAGCTCAAAACACAAGAAAGTAAGGACTAAAACGAATCAACCAACAACTGTTCTTGTGTTGGATTTTTTGAAGGTTCTTAATGATGAACAAGAAAGAAAACACATGTTGGGGAGTACCTTGAATGGGATATATTCTTCAAAAGTGAAAAATATCCCTACAACAAATATACTATTTGCGGGAGAGAGAGAGAGAGAGAGAGAGAGAGAGAGAGAGAGAGAGAGAGAGAGAGAGAGAGAGAGAGAGAGAGAGAGAGAGAGAGAGAGAGAGAGAGTTATGAAAACCTGTGGCTTTAACCATGAAAAATACCAGAATTCCTTCAAACTTTAACTGAAGGCCAGAGAGATAAAGGAAAAGTTGTCTCTCTTACTGTGTATACATATGTATGTAAATATACAAACACACCACCACCTTTTAACTCCTTCCTAATTTAAGCATAATAGCTAGCTAGGCGGTTCCATATGACTCTCACACGCTCACGGTGTATTTGGTGTGTGTGTATATATATATATATATATATATATATATATATATATATATATATATATATATATATATATATATATATATATATATATATATATATATATATATATATATATATATATATATATATATATATATATATATATATATATATATATATATATATATATATATATATATATATATAATCGGTTGAAAATTCATAATTTCCCGAGAACCTAAAAATTAAAGGTGGAGCATTGGATCAAAATCAAATCACTAAGGGCATGATCGTCATCATACTAATCTCACTTGATTTTTTTGTATTATTGGAAATATTAATAAAAAACTCTCAAATTAACATTATAAAACAAAATTTTGGATTTTTTTATAAAAAAATATTTTTTGTTTTTTTTTTTTAACTGCAGATTTTTTTAACTTTTTTGGAAAGCATAAATTATTAAAAATTTTGAATTTTTATTTTAAAACTGCAATTTCTTTGAAAAAAAACTGTATTTAAAAAAATTATAATTTTTTTAATAAAACAGTAAATTAAAAAAAAAAAACTATAATTTTTTCAAAAAAACTACATTTTTTTCTAAATTACTGCAACTTTTTAAAAAAAAAAGTGCAACTTTTTCAAAAAAAACTGCAATTTTTTTTAAAAAATGCAACTGTTTTTAATAAAGCTGTATTTTTAAAAAAAATATAAATTTTTAAAAATCAGTAAATTTATATAAAAAAACTTGAATATTTAAAAAAAAAAAAAAAAAAAAAAAACTCTAATTTTTTTAACAAAAAAAATATCAACATTTTAGGTGCATATATTCATATTTTTTTCAAATGAATATATGCATATTTCTTATACTATAATATTCGTAAGTAATCATAAGAAATCTTATTTTTATTAATCAATTTATAAACATAATAATACAAGTATTTTTATTTAATACAAAATAAAATATATAAAATAAAAAATTCTACGAAGATTCACAATGTTATCATTTCGTTATATCAAGATTTTCATATTTTTCTTCAATTTACTACTTTTCACCTCTTCAATATTTTCCACAAATTCTTCAAAATCTACAAGAAAATTAAAAAAAACTGATTAATGCAATAACACTCACAAAAATGCACATGCATATATCATATAAGATTTACATGTGATTCATATGTGAATTACATATGATTTACATGTAAATCACATGTAATTTATATGTGAGTTAGATGTTATTTACATGTGAATCACATGTAATTCTTATGTGATTCACTTGTGATCTACATGTGAATCACATGTAATTCATATGTGAATCACTTGTGATTCATAGGATTCACTTGTGATTTACATGTGAACTACATGTGATTTTATATGTGAATTACATGTGATTCATATGTGAAGCACTTGTGATTTATATGTGAACCACTTGTGATTTATATGTGATTCATTTGTGATTTATATGTGAATGTGATTCACATGTGAATCACTTGTGATTCACATGTGAATCATTTGTGATTTACATGTGAATTACATGTTATTTACATGTTCCATTGTAGTTTTATTAATTTTTTTGACAATTTAAAATGTAAATATTTACCTATAAAGAAGATGCACAAGTGAATAAAGCTTCACATTGATCAAGAGGAGCTATATATTGTGCTACTACAGTCGCAAGTTTAGAAACCACCCAATCAACAAATACTATTTATCAAAGAATGAGAATATGTGTATTACAAGAAAGACATTTGACTCAAGTTGAACAATCCTCTTGGAATCTCCCCACTCAAATTGTTGAAACTCAATCCGTGAAAAGAAGACACCTAATTGGAGAGCTTTTCTTTATTAGTTTATATTCATATTATGAAATAAATCCATATATTCCCATTACACAATACTCACAGTAGTGTCAAGTTTACATGTTTGATCTCCTATGTCATTTGGAATAGAGCCAGAAAGTCTGTTATTTCTCAACATTATGCAAGAGGTAACATCTTGTTATATATTAAGCTCTAGGATAATAAAGGAAGCATGGGTAGACTTTAAAAAAAAAGATCAATGTACTTGCTTACAGAACACTCAAGGACTTCAAATTTTGAATAAAATCCAGATTTCCATTAGATAAACCACTTATCCTCCTGTAACATTATAGAAAGCAAATTAAAATATCAAAAATAGAAACTTACAAAATATAATAATGAATGCTTATGAAAACAAAGGCTTACTACTCCTGTAAAATTATCTAGCTTACAACACAGATAACCATAATTGATCGTTCTATAGTCTTTTTCATTGATGCATTTTAACAAACACCTTGAATGCATTAACCAATCAACAAATTTAAACCTATATCATAGAATAGTACAATAAATCTGAAACTAGAATAGCATTACATAATATTATCCCTAATTTTGTTATAAGAAACAGAAGAAATCAAAAATCAAAATCAAATTATCAGTTCATAATTGCTATCAGTTTAATAAAATAAAAGAGAATGTAAATCTGACCTTCTTGTTGGACTGAAACAACTAACTAAAATTAATAGAAAAGTGAAACTTACATAATCATAGGATCAGAGGAAACGAGCAACAGAGTTTTCTGTAGTTTTCGAAATCAATCTTCGTTCTCTTCTAATTAACCGAATAAATCAACGAAGATGGACATTGGATCCAAATATGAAATTGAGATCTCAATCCGAGATGCTTTCGAAATTCCAATGGAGTCATGTCGGAGAATCCAGTGACGCCATGGATAAGCCGACAAATCAAGCTTTTGATGACGATTTGTGTGGCGGAGATTAGTTTTGAAGAGAGTGAACCTGTAATCGTCTTCTTCCTGCTACACATATGATTTACCGAAGTGATGCTCCTCCATGTTCAACGATTGGAGTCATGACGGATGAAGACATCGTCTCTGACGACCAAAGACAACGACGATGAAGAAGAAGATGAGCGAAGGGGCCGTTTTTGGAGGCTATGTGACGGTAGGAGGTTGGATAATATATATATATATATATATATATATATATATATATATATATATATATATATATATATATATATATATATATATATATATATATATATAGAGAGAGAGAGAGAGAGAGGTAATTCATCTCTGAAATGCCCTGAATCATTTAGTTATCATGCCCCGTGTTGTTTTTTTACCATGTATTTACAAAAATGCCACGAATGATCCTAACCTTTTATTATTTTGATCTAACGGCTCTGGTTTGATTCTCGGGTTCTCGGGAAACTTTGAGTTCTCAAATGATCATTCTTCTCTCTCTCTTTCTCTCTCTCTCTCTCTCTCTATATATATATATATATATATATATATATATATATATATATATATATATATATATATATATATATATATATATTCTAATAAAAGTAGTCTGCTACCAAGACCCAATTGTTTTATGTTTAAACCAAGGAGTATCTCTATTAAAAGCAGTCTTCTACTAAGACCCATTTGTTTTATGTTTAAGAAACATTTTCCCCTTAAAGGTACTATCATTATCAAAATATGATTTATACTTTAAAGAATATATGAGAAAATCATAATCACAAGTAATAGGAAAAATAATATTTTTACCTCAGCAGTAACGCTGCTGGCTAAAAGTAAATAAAACATAAACTTCGGGTAGTATTGAATGAACAACATGCCTAGCAAAGTCTAAAGGTAAACAAAACATAGACTCTAGGTGGGACGCCTTGCAAAGTCTAAAAAGGGTAAATAAATACAGACTTCAGGTGGTATTGAATGAAAAACACGCCTAGCAAAGTCTAAAATGATCAAATACAGACCCCAGGGTGGTGTTGAATGAACAACACGCCTAGCAAAGTCTAAAGGTAAACAAAACATAGACTCCAGGCAGGACGCCTCGCAAAGTCTAAAAAGGGTAAATAAACACAGACTCCAGGTGGTATTAAATGAACAACACGCCTAGCAAAGTCTAAAAGGATCAAATACAGACCCCCAAGGTGGTGTGGAATGAACAACACGTCTCGAAGGGTCTAAAAGAATCAAATACAGACCCCAGGGTGGTGTTGATTGAACAACACGCCTCGGAGGGTCTAAACTAGCCTTTAATCCTATGTGGGTTGGTTTAAAGGTTTATAATGCGACCTAGTATATAACTAGGATATATCATGATGGTTTCATATATAGAAAATACCGTGATAATACTTCTTACCTTAAAGCCATGAATTATAAGGTAAATGTAAAGATACTCGTAACCATACTGATTGACGATGGAATACTTGACGACCTGCTGGCGTCGGAATGAATGTGACATTTGTCATCCTTTGGTGTAACATCCCCAAAATAACGGCCAGAAAAGACTGGTTTAATTTATGCTTTTAAAATAATTTCAGATTAATCCTTTGATTAAAACAGTTGCGAAATTTGTTCCCAAAACGAAATATGATAAAAATAAAATTTACCAGAGCATTTCTTAAAGAAATGTATTTTTCATTATATTACAATACTCTAGATGTCATGTTCCGATAAACAGACCAAAAGCATAAACCTTTCAATACAGACCTTATAACAGTTATATAAAACAACAGGTCTATAATCCAAAAATAACTTGACAAGTCATCCAACTTATGCTCTGCCGCCACTACCTGTAATACAAAGAAACTGAGTGGGTCAGGCTTGGGAGCCTGGTGAGCATATAGGGTTTTCAACCCACAATAAATAATTATATTTAATTCCTCAAACGAACAATAACCCAATTACTCATTCCCGTTATTCTCACTTTACGTCCCTAAGACAACTAACATAAGGGACCTAGTCTAAGAATATTTCATCGGGGCGACAACACATGCTTCGGGGGTTCCTCAGCAATATAAGTCAAATAAGGCAACCATGAGGGGGATGGAGTACAGTGAATGAACACCCAAGTTCATTAACACCTACAGGTGGCGAGCCTGCTAGCGTTCCACAAGACTGTCTAGAAAAATATGTGGTCGTCATCTAAACTCCGCTAGATGACTAAATCAAAAACATCGAGGCCTCTCATCTTTTTATCATAAGACAACTATCTACCCATGTTCTACCCAACATTTTAGTAGATAAAATATACATTTTTATACATAGTTTAAAACCTGTATAGTATGTTCATTCAAAACACATTCCAGATAAAAGATGAGGCACATAAACATAACACGTATTTCATAGAGAATAAATCATATTTATGAGATTAGAAGATAACATAGATACACTCACATAACACATATACTTAGTACGTTAAATCGATACTTGTATAAAATCGTGCATTTGAAAGAGATTATGTACCCCCTTCAAATCAACACCAATATATAAACACATAACACGTATTTCATAGTAAATACTTCGTATTTATGTATTAGTAGAAAGTAACCACACACTCACTTGATCAGAAGACGATCAGATAGCACTACGGCTTGTAATGATAGTATTCTTCGGTGAAACCGGGATCACTTCACACACCGGGCTTCTCGCGGGCAAAGCTTCGGCTCGGAAACTCTTTTCTTCTCGGGATCTTCGAGCTTCGGGACTTGCTTCGGGTCTCGGGATGAACACCGGGGCTTCGGGGGGTTAAAATAGGGCTTAGAGAGAGTATCGGGAGTGGGAGAGTAAGAGATGAGCAACCTAAATCGGCTGACCCTTGATTTCTATTTATAGGGTAAAAATGCTAAACTCACCTCGTGAGTTTTTAATTCTCACCTCGTGAGTTTCTAAAATTCACCCCGTGAGCTCGATTCGTCATTGCGTTCGGCATGGCCACTTGCCCTGGAAGACGTCCATCATGTGCTCACCTCGTGAGCTCGACACAACCTTGGGGTTCACGCCCCGAACTTTAGAAATTCATAACTTTCGCATATAAGCTCCGTTTTTGACGTTCTTTATATCCACGCGTAGGTGAGATTATGCTCTACAACTCTCGTTTAGAATCCATTGGCTAATTTTGACTTTAATTTTAATATATTATTAATATATTATTTTTAGTACGCCAGGACAGGAAAACTCCGTTAGAAAATCATAACTTCTTCATCCGACGTCCGTTTTCGCCTATCTTTTTATTGTTTCACTACTATCGATGAGATCCTCGATTCTCATTTAGATTGTTTCGGCTAAAAATCACTCGATCTCAAATCGAGGATTTGGGCTGCATACTGCTAAGTCGAAACTTCGGAAAATCATAACTTCCTCATACAAAGTCAGATTTAGGCGTTCTTTTTATGCACGCTCTCGGTTTAACAAACCCTACGACTTTCGATTAGATCAATAAGGCTAGATATCGCTCTATCTTAAATTCATATTTTACGTCATTCAGCGTCCTGCCGGTTCTGTCGCAAAACTTCGACAGGTCATAACTTCTTCGTTATAACTCGGATTTCGGCGTTCTTTATATCTCCGGAATCCTTGTTTCGACTACTACAACTTTATGTAAAAATATCGGGCTTATCTCACACTTTAATTTTGACGTTTATTTTTATCCTTTATTAATTATATCTTTATAATTAAGTAATAAGCACACAAATACATATAATTCACATAATACTCAAATATTTCATCATTAATACTTCAAAAAAAGTTACGAGGGTTAACCGAGACTATTACATCAACAAAAATGCATTGCCTGGAAACGCGGGCGTTACAATTCTCTCCCCCTTAATTCCGTCCCCGGAATCACACATCAACAAACAAATGCGGATAGCGACTCAACATGTCATTGTCCGTTTCCCAGGTGAGATTTGGCCCATTCGAATGCTTCCAACGGACAAGCACTAATTCGACCATCTTGTGTCGAAGCTTCTTAGTCTTTCGGTCAACAATTGCCTCTGGTTCTTCAATTAACCTCTTGTTTTCATGAAATCTCAATTCAGAAATTGGAATTATGTCAGGAACTTCTCCCGTGAACTTCCTCAAATAACACACATGAAAAGTGTTATGAATTCCATTCAGTTCTTCAGGTAATTCTAGCTTGTAAGCTTGGTTCCCAATTCTCTGAAGAACTTTAAACGGTACAATAAACCTTGGACTCAACTTTCCCCTTTTACCAAATCTTATAAGTCCCTTCGACGGTGACACTTTAAGTAAAACCGAATCCCCAACTTCAAAAGTCATCGGTCTTCGCTTCTTATCAACATAGCTCTTTTGACGATCTTGAGTTGCTAACATTCTTTCCCTGATCACTTTCAACTTCTCAGCTGTCTTATGGACCATCTCGGGTCCCATAAACTGGTTTTCTCCAGCTTCAAGCCAACAAGACGGCGTACGACACTTTTGTCCGTACAAAGCTTGATAAGATGCCATCTTTATGCTCGAGTGGAAACTATTATTGTAGGAAAATTCTACCAAAGGTAAATGCTCATCGCAATTACCTAGGAATTCTAGGGTACATGCTCTCAGCATATCTACAAGTGTTTTATCGTTCTTTCACTCTGACCATCAGTCTGTGGATGGTAAGCTGTACTTAAACACAACTTGGTACCCATTTCCTTTTGTAGACTTTTCCAAAATCTTGAGGTGAAATGACTATCACAATCCGATACAATCGTTAATGGAACACCGTGAAGCCTCACAATTTCCTTCACATAAGAATTCGCGAGCTTATCCATAGACCATTTCTCATTGGCTGCTATGAAATGCGCACTCTTAGTGAAGCGATCAACGACCACCCATATCATTTCGTGACCGTTCTTTGTTCTGGGCAGTTTAGTGACATAATCCATGGCAATTATCACACCCCCAAACCTGAACGGCGGAAACGTTCGGGGGCGGATGACTTCATGTGGTAACGTAACAAATGAATATATAGTAAAGAAAGCAATACAACCATCATATATATAATTGAAAGTTTACATTTGTCAAAAGTTACATGTTCAAAACCAATTACAATATGATGTCAAAATATGAGATTAAACTGGCGCCGCAGCATCCCTTCATTAAAAGCATAATGATACCTGAAATTACTGATTTCCTGGGACATACAAGTAATTTTGAAAGAGTAGATCAGCATTTAAGCTGGTGAGTTTCATAAGTATTTAAATGACAATGTTTGTATGAAATGAAATGTTTTGTCTTTGTTTGTTTGTGTTTAGAAAATCCTATATTTTCTACTAGTATAAAAGTAGCCTTCACTCAAGACCAATGTTTGTTTCTAAAATGTATGTAAGTGTAAAACAACCAATGTTTTTGAAAACCTTGTAAATCAATGCATTTTTAATACCCCATGTGAGTTTTATAACCATACTATTGACTCGGAATGCCTATACACAACGTTCTTCAGGCGTTGGAATGTTATGACGTTTGTCACCCCAAACGGTGGACTGCAGCTAACAGTCAGGGCGCGGGTTGTCAAGCCCGTATATATCTATACACAAACACCATGCTCCCCCTCCAAGGGATTCTGGTATATAATACAGGACTTGAAATGTGTACTCGAACGTACGTGAAGTTAGTGTCTCACAAAAACCGTGGTATAAAAACAGATCTACTTGTTAAAATGTTACGTTTGTTCTTGTATATGAAAGTGACTTCTTGAAATTCATGTTTCTAGTACATAAGAGTTAGAAATTTGTTCGTAAAACTATACCTATTATAGTTTTCTAAAAGTGTGTCTCGTTTGTTTAGAAATACCTAGAAAAGGAATCATTTGTTATGGAAGCATAGAATTTTGGTGTAGCGTCTAAGATAGACAAGTATACATATAATCTAAGAAAAGTTTAGTTTATACATGCATTACAACAATTTATATTTCAAAAGATAGAATGCTATTTTAACATATGTTATATATATGAAAGTTCCCTATAAAGTTTGTACATCGCATGTGATTTGGATATATATAAAAGCATATAAAATAGTTCTTTATGTAACACACGATAATACTCGTGTGTTTTACTTGTAATCCCCCCCTTGAAAGCATATAAAAGAATTTATAGAACATTTAAAGGTAAATTAAGGGGTATGAACTCACTTGAAAGTTTGAAGATAGCGAGATGGAAAACCGGGCAGAGTTTCGTCTCGGGAAACAGATTTTTCTCGGGATTCTCGGGAATCTCGGGAGTGAAATCGACCCTCGGGACTTGAGCAAAAAGACCAGAGCTTCGGGTTTGAACGGGCACGGAAAACGAGGCAAGATCGTGAGAGAAAGGAGAGAAATGAGCATTTTTTTCGGAAGCCTTCGCATGCTATTTATAGGGGGGGTCTGAGAAGCCTCGTACGCGAGGCGTACGCTCATACGCAGCGCGTACGCGTACGTCATGCATGACCGAAGCCTCGACTGCCTCAACTTCGGATGGGACGGCGGGTCGGACGGGTCGGTCGGACGGGTCGGTAGCCTCGCATAGGGCGACGTGGACGATCCGAGGCCAAGGCCCTTGGGTACGCAGGGCGTACAGGGGTACGCGGCGCGTACCTCGGATGAGGACGCTAACTCCTCTTCGGATAATACTTGATTTTTGAATTAAATAAATATATAATTTATTTAATAAACTTCAAAAATTCATATCTTCTTCATACAAACTCCGTTTTCGATGGTCTTTATATCCACGCGTAGGTGAGACTACGCTCTACAACTTTCGTTTAGACTCCGTTGGCAAATTCCGAAATTATTTTTATTATTTATTTATTAAAATTACGTGATTAAGGAATTTCTTTAAAAATTCATAACTTCTTTATCTGACGTCGGTTTTTGCCAGACTTTTTACCGCTGAAATACCATTGTCGAGACCTTCGATTCTCGTTTAGGTCATTCTGGTCAAAAGTCGCTCGATCTCCGATTCGAGTTTTTAGCTGTCTGTTGCTAAGCTGAACTTGGAAAAATCATAACTTCAATATACGAAGTCGGATTTGGGCGTTCTTTTGACGTACGATCATGGTTTAAAGACGTTTAAACATAGAAGGAATTTAAATAGAACTCTTTGGACATTTTTGTTGGATTAATGTCTAAGTCCATAACTATATTTGGTAAGACTTGACCAGACCCGGCATGGTCCATTTGGGTTGCATACCATCATGCACTTGAATGAGAGAAATAAGACACTTATGGTTATTAATATATTATAAGTTCTAGTATATTAATGATAAGAATAATAAGATTATTTAATTAGTATTGATCAAGAATTAATCTAGGATTAATTAAGTGATCACAAGAAGACTAATTAAATATATGGGTTGATTGTGTAAATCATCCATACTTGTATAGTGGGCTAATGCTCCATGGATAATCAAGTTGGGCTAAAACCCATAGGATGGTCCATGGATGCTCCATGGTGTATTTGTACCCATGGATCCAAGGAAATGGAAAGCCATGACAATTAAGAGTTTACCCTAATTGTGTAACTATATAAGCATCTTATTATTGAGGAAAAATCGGCCACTAGTAGTATTCAAGAAAGGGCTAGCCGATTTTGGTGAGTGTAGAATTCTCTCAAGTCATTCTAAGTGTTTTGATGATTGTGATTCCATTTGAGGTGTCACACTTGGGGCACTAAGCACTCAAGCTTCATGAAGACTTTCTACATCAAGAGGTATGTATTCTATCTTGTTACATTATTGTTTTGTATGCTAGATTAGGATAATACCTTGGAAGTTCTTATTTGCATGTATAATAGAGAAAACATAGATCCAAGGTATTTAGGGTTGCATGTACACTTAGGAAGTGTTAGAATGCTCAAAACCCAACAGTGGTATCAGAGCCACGGGTTGTTTTCTGTTATATTGATGCAAATATTTTATTTTCAAAGTTGAAAAAAAAAAAACATGAAGTTTGTCAAATTTTAAAATAATTACTTGTTCTTGTGAAAAACTAATTATTTGTAAAATTTGAATAATTTGCTTTATGAGTTGAATTAGGTCAAATTTAATAAAAGATAAAATAATATGATTATTTTATTAGTTTTAAAAGTTTGATCTAAAGAGTTTTATTTTTTGAAACCTCCATAAGTTATGGATATGAAAAGGTTTAAAAAAAAAAAATTGATTCAAAGTTTTTTTGGAGTTACAAAATTTGGTGTTAATGTTTTAAAGGATTACATAACTTAAGAATAAGTTATGGATCACCAAAAGTTTTTTGTGTTATCTTGTTTTATGAGTGAATTTGGATTAATGATGAAAATTATGTGATAGTTGGTTTTAATCCAAATTAATCTAAGAATTGATTCAAAAATGTGTTTTTGTAACTTGTCCTCAAGTTATATGAAAAGTCACATTTAAGAATCATAAAACTCATAAAAATTGGCAAAGGTTACAAAATGAAGAGTCTAGTTCTAATTAAATGGTTTTATGACTCCATAACTTGTCCTCAAGTTATGGAGGACCAAGAGTCTCTTCATTTAATAAAATAAAATAAAATAAAAAAAAGGTGTAACCTTAATTAATTCCATAAGTTATAAAATAAAGAAAAGTTAATTCTTTTATTAGTTTAAAGTCTTCCATAACTTGTCCTCAAGTTATGGAACTTGAAGAGTTTTTGGATTAAAACTACTTTAAACACATAAGTTATGGAATTAATTAGTTTTGAATAGTTTCAAAACTTGCCCTCAAGTTTTGGAATTTGTAAAGTTTTCTCTAATGAATACTTTAATTCCAAGTTAGCCCTTAGAATTTTAAAAGTTAAAATTCAACCCTTATACTTTATAATATTATAAGTTAATAATATATATATGTATAAGAGTAAAGTCAGTCTTACCGCTAGTACGCCTCATTCACGAAGCCGGTCTATAAGGTGGGTATAAGGTTGTTGCCTATAAAATGGCAACTTAATGGGTGTCCACTCTCACCCACCGCTTGCTTGACTGGTGGAGGGTCGTTAGCCGAACGGGTTTGACAGGACTAGAATTCTCCCTTCATTAAAAGTATTAATGAAAAATACTAAGTAACTAAACTCTTAATAATACCCAATCTTAGTTACTTAGGAAAAATGTGAATAAGGTGCTAATCCATGAAATTACACTTTACACTTTGTCTAAGTCGTTAGTGGAGCGTGTGTGGTTAACCGGCACACTAACTTGGACTTAACAAGGTAGGTAAAGGGTGACTTAATATTTATCATAGTATCGATGGAGCGTGTGTGGTTAACCGGCACATCGATTGAGGGGTAATTTATTAAGGGTACCAAGTGATTTGCATGGTTACTTCACACCTTGTTTTGTGATCCTCGGCATCCCAGTCACAAAACCTGAAGGGCACACTCGAGATTGAAACATGCCTTTGAAAAGTTCAATGAATCTCAAAGATCTAGGAGTTTCAAAACCAATTAAAACCTAATAATACATTTCGTTTATCTTGGTGGAAATTGGTGAATCGTCATTCACCTACCTTCAAATATTTTATAGCTTGGATTACGGCATACCTCTTCTAAGTTATAAAATAGTTTGTTGGGTCCTAGCCTTAATATTTTCATATTGGGTGTCATATTAAGGACTTTAAAATCAACTATCTTGAATATCTCCCAAAAGATGTCTGGTTTAGACACCTATGATCTTCCCAAATCTCTTGAAACAAGGTTTCCTAATGAAGATGATGTCCCATGGATATCATACTTTTTCACCTCTTCAAATTATTCTCCCTAACCCACAAGTTCTTGAAAAGTTTAAGGTCACTCAGGCCCTATTGGCAAGGCAAGGTCTAGGTGTGGTCACATCTTGGAGATGTAGTCACATATTGACAAGCCGGGAGAGTTGGGTGTCAAAGTCTTGAGAAAGTTGGTGGTTCAACTACTTTCTAAGTCACATAGTGAGTTCTTTTGGAACACCTATGAAAAAGACTATGACAAGACCCTTAATGATCTTATCTATTTGTTAAGTTCAACTTCCTAAAACTTTATGGACATTGACAATGATGACATTGGATATCCAGTAAAGCATTCTCTTCCCAATGGAAAGGGATCGGCTATAGTCAACTCGGTTGACCAAATGGTAAAGAGAAAAGCTAAGTCTGTGATAGTCCTGTGTACCATTATCAAAGGGTACATATGTTTGTATTGCCAAAGAAAGGGCATTGGTTGCGAAGCTGCCAAATTTACCTAAGGATGTTAAAGTCAATAAGTTTGACTCTACTTCAGGTAAAATCCACTATCTAACTCTGTTAAGTTTCTATTCTGAGATTCTTGATACATGATGTGACCGGGTCGCATGGTGATGGTTTAAGAATCAAAGGAAAGTGAAGAAACTTAAAGGAAGAATATGCTGAATCTGATCGCATAGATGGATTTCTATCGCATAGTTTGAAAAATCGGATTCTTGAGCTACTTCTTAGGAGTTATGAGATATTGCTTAGGAATAGATAACAACAAGTTTTCATATGGATTGTAAGGATAGTTTTTCCGCAAAGTTTTAAAATAAAAGAAATTTTTTTTGATTTTATTTATTTTAAAATATCCTTACAATGGCTTTTGAGGAAAAATTGTTGCTTATATGATTCCATTAAAAGCAAGAGTGGAAATATGAAATTGATTCTTTCATTTGTGGTAATGTCTAGATTTACCAAATAAGGAAAGATTCTCATCACCCAAGTTTCAATTGGACCGGAACTTGGAATCATGCAAGTTGTACAGCATGATGAATGAGAACTTTCAAGTTTTGGAAAATTAAGACTAATTACTCAGCCACATGGATGTGTGAGTCAAGTAAAGGACTAAGGGATCGAGTACACATTCTTGTGCACTGATTAAGTCCACCACAAAAGATTGATAAGACTATTCGTCATAGTTTACTAAAGCTCAGTAAATATGATTATACTTACAAGCTTAAGTGTAACTCTGAGACATTGGAAAAGGTTCCAATGTAAGGCAGAGCGAATAAGAAGAATCAAATAAGGCAGAAGGATAAAAGTTTCTCAAATCTGAAAAGATGGGAGAGTACTTAGTATCAGTTTTGTGATCATCTTAATGATGAGTCATACTTCGTTCCAATACAAGTCTTAGAGTCATACTCCAAGATTGTCATTTGAGTGACATGTCTTAAAGAAGGTTTAAAACACTTGTCAAATGTAAGAGTAAAAGTTTTCTACTCTTGTACATTTGAAATTGGTAAGTTGTGATGTTTTGGATAAAACAAAGACCAACTTAGGCCAATTGGATAAAGTGTTTTTCTTGATTAGAATCCGCACTATCTCTTGGATGTTTGACAAGGGAGTCTTATATGTCAAGAGGACAGTGGGAGTCTTAAAGGTCTTGAAAGTCTCAAGAAATAATCAAGAATAAAACCTCAAGTTCTTCACTAGCACACGACTTGAGGTTTATAACCTATCGTGTTGACATATCTGTGCCCATTCCAGTTAAAGTTGGCTTTGCATATGAGTTCTTAGAGTTCTCAGTTTGTTGCATAACAACTTGGAAGCAATGGCAGGCCCTTGAGCTGCCAGGTGGCAAGAAGTTAAGATTGAGTTCAATCCATATGGTTTTGTATTTGTCATTATCTTTGTCTTGTGATTATGGTTTGACAAATTCATATGGGTAGGAACTCATACACCATATAAATCTAAGTGTCATAAGGTTTCTCTCCGATTCATGAAAATGATGGTGAGGAAACGCTTTCACTAAGTAGATTTTACGAAGATATCAATTGTGTTATTTGCATTTTCAAAAGTCGTTAGTGGAGCGCGTGTGGTTAACCGGCACACTAACATGGACTTGTGAGAAATGGCAAATGCCTAAGCAATTGAGACCTTGATTACGGTATCCCTTTTCATGGTTCTTGAAATTGCTTAGACACACAGGTGAGCTATCTACGGAAAGGGTGTATGAATCTAAATTTCAGACTGTCCAGCTGATTTTTGAGTACATGTCAAAGCTAGTGGGAGCATAAGTTTTATGCTAATAATCATCATGTTAGTGGGAGCATGATAATTATGATAAATATTGCAAGTTAGCAATGTTAATTATAGAAAACAAAAGGTTTCAATTGGGAAAAGTTGTTTTGCTATAATTAAGGGAGAGGAAATTATGCTTCATCTCAAATCTATAAGCTTAGATCGTGAGGTTTTAATCATTTAGTCAAGGATATATATGAATTTCATGTTGGAATGGCTCAACATAAGGAAATTTTGTATATGGGTCCATTATTTGCGTTCTCAAATTCGATTATGATTACGGCATCCCTTTTCATAATCTGAATTATGAGAACTTGGCAAATTGAAATGGAAATATTATAGCAAAAGACTAGTTTAGTCTTTATGTAAGACATCATGAATCGTGTCCCATATGCTTCGGATATAGGATCGATTACATGTGCTATATTCATCCGTTCTAAAATTTTCCAAATGCCTGGGGCATTAAGAAGGGAAAAGGTTTAGAACTGGATATGACTAAAAGGATTAAACAATTGTCGAGGACAATCTAAGGTTTACCAAAGATTGGTTACTCAAGGACAATTAGAAGTATAGTGATAATTCTGGAAGGACCATATTGACATAATCTGTAAGGAGGCAACTCTTGTTCAGAAGTGATAGTCAAAATGGAATATGGAAATGTTTCAAAGTTAGAATTTTCAATCTGTGTAAGATTAAGGAAACTTAATGCAAGAAGGATATTTCCAAGGCGTTGATCTCCTTTGGAATACTCTGTAATGATTGTTGCCAAGTCTTTGTGACTTTGTGCATAATCGTTACAAGAGGATCAATGCATATAAGTTTAGAATCTAACAGATTTCTGTAAATGGCATGAATTTGGAATTCTTGCATTTGCAGTAAGGATTTGGGAGTGTGAAAAGAGAATCATTGAAGTTATGTTCAATTGATCTAGTTCACAAAGTAAAGATCATAGACAAACATAGTATGCATACTTGGTGTGTGGCATGACTAGTGTTTAAGAAAACATAGTGTACATGCTTGGAGCATGGGACAACTATTGTTTTAAATTCAAGAATAAAGTTGATAGCTGAAACAGTATACAATGAATAATGTGTAATCATATGGTGATAAATAAAAGGTGTTTTATTTATGTTCAAAGGGTTGATACCATATTAGATTCAATTATTATTGTGTTTCACTTTGCATGTTTTGACTTCCCGAATAAACTAGGTTATTCTTCCGGAATGACTAAGTTATTCAAACCATCCACAGTCGGTCATATGTTGGAAGTAGATATGAATTAAGACTGTCATGATGGGTTGTAGAGGTCTAAGGTGTTGGACAAGGCTACAACAATCATGAGTGCTCATAAGTTCTGAGTATTGGATTCAACCCGCGCTCATTGGAATCACTTCATGGATTTTATCACGAGTGATCATGAGACGATAATATCTTATATTCTTCAAACCTAGAGATATGAGTTGTTACTATGAGTTGATAGTACATTGATAGCACGAAAACGCATTTGGTAACTCGGTGCTATAAAACGTGCCTTTGTGTATGATTCAACAAGTAGTAGAACAAGCCATATGAGTCGAAGTTTATCCGTTCCTTTTACCTTCGGGATAAAAGCGATATCTGTGGGCCCCTCGATGATTTGATGATGACAAATGGAAGTGCTCGGCCGGGCCAAGACTGATTTGATTTGTTCAATTAGTCAGTTGTCATAAATCGGAAATCGGGAAACAACAAATGGACAGAGAGAATGATTATAATCCATGTCTCAGTCCATATGATATCTAGAATGGAGGAATATATGATCCCTTATCTAATGGACAAGTCATTGACAAAGGTCAGAGTTCATCGACAAGGTCAGAGTTCGATAGAAGCTTTTGAGAGCTACGATTGCCGGTTGGTTCCTGAAGTCATACGCAATAATAGTTTTAGACTTATCCAAGTGGGAGACTGTTGGATTAATGTCTAAGTCCATAACTATATTTGGTAAGACTTGACCAGACCCGGCATGGTCCATTTGGGTTGCATACCATCATGCACTTGAATGAGAGAAATAAGACACTTATGGTTATTAATATATTATAAGTTCTAGTATATTAATGATAAGAATAATAAGATTATTTAATTAGTATTGATCAAGAATTAATCTAGGATTAATTAAGTGATCACAAGAAGACTAATTAAATATATGGGTTGATTGTGTAAATCATCCATACTTGTATAGTGGGCTAATGCTCCATGGATAATCAAGTTGGGCTAAAACCCATAGGATGGTCCATGGATGCTCCATGGTGTATTTGTACCCATGGATCCAAGGAAATGGAAAGCCATGACAATTAAGAGTTTACCCTAATTGTGTAACTATATAAGCATCTTATTATTGAGGAAAAATCGGCCACTAGTAGTATTCAAGAAAGGGCTAGCCGATTTTGGTGAGTGTAGAATTCTCTCAAGTCATTCTAAGTGTTTTGATGATTGTGATTCCATTTGAGGTGTCACACTTGGGGCACTAAGCACTCAAGCTTCATGAAGACTTTCTACATCAAGAGGTATGTATTCTATCTTGTTACATTATTGTTTTGTATGCTAGATTAGGATAATACCTTGGAAGTTCTTATTTGAATGTATAATAGAGAAAACATAGATCCAAGGTATTTAGGGTTGCATGTACACTTAGGAAGTGTTAGAATGCTCAAAACCCAACAATTTTATTATCACAGTTAATTTTATTAACTCAAAAGTGCTTACAATACTTGACTTTTTAGGTCATTACAAGGAATTGAAATATCGGGTTGTCACAGCAATGTCTTCCCATTTACCCATAGGTACAAGTAAAGGTTCTAAACTCCCATATGGTTTCTGATGTTGTGTCTTGACTCTTGCACAAGTCACACACTCGGCCACATACTTTGCAACATCAAGCTTCATCGTTGGCCACCAGTAGTAAGGTCTTAGGTCCCTATACATTTTAGTGCTGCCAGGATGAATCGAGTACATGGTTTTGTGAGCTTCTTCCAACAGAAGATCTCCAATTCCTCCGAACTTAGGTACCCAAATCCGATCATGGAACACCTTCAGTCCGTGACTGTTTATACCGAACACTAACGTTTTACCCAAATGTTCCTCCTTTCGGTCATTCTTCTCTAAAGCTTCTTCTTGAGCTTTCTTTATACTCTCCACAATTGTCGAGACAACTTCTATTCTCAACGCTCTTGGCCTTTTTCTCTCAACATTGACTTTCCGACTGAGAGCATCAGCAACAACATTAGCTTTACCGGGGTGGTAAAGTATCTCACAGTTGTAGTCCTTTAGTAACTCTAGCTAGCGTCGTTGCCTCATATTTAACTCTTTCTGATTAAAGAGATATTGGAGACTCTTATGATTAGTGAAAAGTTTACACTTCGTGCCATAGAGGTAATGCCTCCATATTTTCAGAGCGAAAACTACCGCTGCCAGCTCTAAATTGTGAGTGGGGTAGTTCTTTTCATGCTCTTTAAGTTATCGAGATGCATATGCTATCACCTTTTATCTTTGGGTCAAAACACAACCCAACCCAACACCAGACGCGTCGCTATAAACAGCGAAGTCTTCAACTCCATCGGGTAGAGAAAGAATCGGTGCATCACATAGCTTCTTCTTTAGCTTCTCGAATGATTCGTTATTCTTCTCACTCCAAGCATAAGTAGCTCCTTTGTGGGTCAAAGTTGTTAATAGAGTAGCAATCGAAGAAAAGCCTTGGATAAACCTTCGGTAATATCCGGCTAATCCTAAAAAGCTTCGGATCTCCGTAGGACTTTTCGGTTGTCCCCACTTCATTACAGTTTCAATCTTTGCTGGATCAACCATTATCCCTTTTGACCACGTGACCCAAGAATTGGACTTCTCGAATCCAAAAATCACATTTGGAGAACTTAGCATATAGCTTCTCCTTCTTCAAGACTTCTAACACTGCTCGCAAGTGTCTGCCATGCTCCTCTTGATTTTTCGAGTAAATCAGAATGTCGTCTATGAACACTATCACAAATTTATCAAGGAATGGATTACAAACCCTATACTTTAAATCCATGAACGCTGCTGGAGCATTGGTTAGTCCAAATGACATAACCAAAAACTCATAGTGTCCATATCGTGTTCTGAATGCAATCTTCTCGATATCCTGCTCTCTCACTTTTAGCTGATGATATCCTGACCTTAGATCAATCTTCGAGAAATAGCTCGAACCTTGCAATTGATCAAACAGGTCATCAAACCTTGGCAACGGGTATCTATTCTTTATTGTTTCCTTATTCAGCTCTCTGTAATCAATGCACATTCTCATGCTCCCGTCTTTCTTCTTTATGAATAACACCGGAGATCCACAGGGCAACGAACTAGGTCTAATGAAACCTTGGTCCAATAACTCCTGAAGTTGCATCATTAGCTCTTTTATCTCCGTTGGTGCTAATCCATACGCTGCTTTTGCTATTGGTGTGGTTCCTGGTAACAAGTCTATTCTGAACTCCACTTGTCTATTAGGTGGTAATCTAGGAAGATCTTCGGGAAATACTTCCGGATAATCACACACCACTGGAATACTCTGCATCGCCTTCTTTTCCTTCTTAGCATCGATCACGAATGCTAAATATGATGTACATCCCTTGGTCAAACACTTTCTGGCTTTCATTAGGGAAATGATTCCAGAATTTACTCGCCATTTGTCCCCGTACACCAGAAATGACTCTTTCCCTGGCGGGTTTACTTTTACTATCTTCTTTCTGCACAATATTTCGACAGCATTGGTGCTAAGCCAATCCATTCCTAGAACGATGTCGAAACCATTAAGTTCGATAGGCAATAATTCCTCGTGAAACTTATTCCCATTAAGGTCGATTAAGATGTTTTTCATATGACGGCTAACAAGTACAAACTTGCCACTAGCAACTTCGATTAATAAAGCATTATCTAGTCTATGAACAGGCAAAGCTAGTTTTCTACCAAATTCATGCGAAATAAAGGAGTAGTTGGCTCCAGAATCAAAAAAAATTAAGCAGGTAATTCGTTTACGAGAAAGGTACCTGAAGCGACATCAGCTTCATCCTTCGCAGCCTCAAGTGTCACCTGGAAGGCTCTTTCCTTCGGCTTTGGTGGAATGTTGGGCTTAGCTGCCTCCTTCTTCTTCGGACAGTCTTTCAAAATGTGCCCTCTTCATTACAACCAAAACACATCCTTTTGTTGGATGGACACTCATTGGCAAAATCCCTAATTTTTCCGCACTTGTAGCATGTTACATCCTCACTACGTTTCCCAAAGTGCTTTTTCTTGCACTTCTCACACCATTTTGCTTCGCCACCTTTGCCTCCAAAATTTTTCGAAGTAGACTTCGAAAATTTACTTTTCTTACTGGAACCTGAAGTTCCTTCAAATTTTCTCTTTTCGCCAACTTCAACCTCGTCGGTGGTTCTTCCCTTGATCATGTCCTCAACAGACTTGGCAGCCCAGATAGTTTCCTCCAGAGTAGGTGTCTGACGAAGTGACACCGCGTACTCCCATGGGAGTCCTTTTGCGTATCGGTCAACCTTTGTCATCTCATTTGGCACGATGCGCAAAGCAAACTCCATCTTGTCTGTGAAAGCATTTGTGTATTCATCAACTAACATGCTGCCCTTTGTCAATGTCAGAAACTTGTTCTCTAACTCCAACAGATTTTGGGCCGAACAGAACTTGCGCTTGAATTGCACCAAGAACTCTGCCCATGTCAGTTGCAGTGGCTCACTAGGGCTTAGGGTCTTCCCACCAACGAACAGCTCCACCCCTGAACTGGCGTACTGCAAAAGTGGTATGCAACTTGCCTCTGCAGCCACACTTCATAAAGGCTAGCTCCATTTATGATATCCAATCCATGACTCCGATCGGATCCTCCTTTCCAGTGAAGGTCGATGGTTTGCAAGTCAGAAAGTCCTTGTACTTGCATCCTATTCCATCATTCCTTCCATCCTGATTGTTTTGCCTAACTATTGGTGGGTTGGCTTGACAACAGATCCACTGAAGTTTCCACCTTTTGAGTGCCCTTCATTTAATTCGGGATCTTCCACTTGAATTGACAGTTCTTCATAATTCTGTTGAAGCAACTGCCTAGTCTCCTCCATTTGACGATCCAACATTGTTTAAATCATCATTTGTACACCAGCCATTGTTATTGGCTCCGGTGCTGCAGCTACAACAGGTATTTGCTCAATCACTGGTGGTTGATTCCTGTTTTCATCAGCATGTCCAACTACACTCCTCGTTCTCACCATTTTTGATCTATACACCGAATAAGGTGAAAATAGATCCTCATTCACGATAGATATTCAAATCATCCTTATCACTCCGAAACGTTTACATGCTAGTTCTAATATCTTAGACGTACACTTAGAATCCTACACACATAAGGTTTCCAGATCCGGTCGGCAACAGACCATAGATCCGAACAAATAATATCATATATGGAAAACATATAACATTTAGCACATAAAAGCATTTTAGGCAATTTTCCTAAAATAAACTAGTGCTCGTGTCTAAAATATAAAAGACACACATCTCACAATTTCACTTAGCATTCTAAGTTTAAGTCTAGAAATCCTACAAATTCCTAGTTCGCTTAAACTAATGCTCTGATACCAACTGTAACATCCCCAAAATCACGGCCAGAAAAGACCGGTTTAATTTATGCTTTTAAAATAATTTCAGAGTAATCCTTCGATTAAAACAGTTGCGTAATTTGTTCCCAAAACGAAATATGATAAAGAAAAGATTTACCAGAGCATTTCTTAAAGAAATGTATTTTTCATTATATTACAATACTCGGGATGTCATGTTCCGATAAACAGACCAAAAGCATAAACATTTCAATACAGACCTTACAACATTTATATAAAACAACAGGTCTATAATCCAAAAATAACTTGACAAGTCATCCAACTTATGCTCTGGTGCCACTACCTGTAATACAAAGAAACTTAGTGGGTCAGACTTGGGAGCCTGGTGAGCATATAGGGTTTTCAACCCACAATAAATAATTAAATTTAACCTCAAACCAACAATAACCCAATTACCCATTCCCGTTATTCTCACTTTACGTCCCTAAGACAACTAACATAAGAGACCTAGTCTAAGAATATTTCATCGGGGCGACAACACATAATTCGGGGGTTCCTCAGCAATATAAGTCAAATAAGGAAACCATAAGGGGGATGGAGTACAACAAATGAACATCCAATTTCATTAACACCTATAGGTGGCGATCCTGCTAGCGTTCCACAAGACTGTCTAGAAAAGTATGTGGTCGTCATCTAAACTCCGCTAGATGACTAAATCAAAAACATCGAGGCCTCTCATTTTTTATCACAAGACAACTATCTGCTCATGTTCTACCCAACATTTTAGTAGATAAAATATACATTTTTATACATAGTTTAAAACCTGTATAGTATGTTCATTCAAAACACATTCCTGATAAAAGATGAGGCACATAAACATAACACGTATTTCATAGAGAATAAATCATATCTATGAGATTATAAGATAACATAGATACACTCAAATAACACATATACTTAGTATAAAATCGTGCATTTGAAAGAGATTATGTACCCCCTTCAAATCAACACCAATATATAAACACATAACACGTATTTCATAGTAAATACTTCGTATTTATGTATTAGGAGAAAGTAACCACACACTCACTTGATCAGAAGACGATCAGATAGCACTACGGCTTGTAATGGTAGTATTCTTCGGTGAAACCGGGATCACTTCACACACCGTGCTTATCGCAGGCAGAGTAACCACACACTCACTTGATCAGAAGATGATCAGATAGCACTACGGCTTGTAATGGTAGTATTCTTCGGTGAAACCGGGGTCACTTCACACACTGGGCTTCTCACAGGCAGAGCTTCGGCTCGGAAACTCTTTTCTTCTCGGGATCTTCGAGCTTCGGGACTTGCTTCGGGTCTTGGGATGAAAACCGGGGATTCGGGGGTTAAAATAGGGCTTAGAGAGAGTATCGGGAGTGGGAGACTAAGAGATGAGCAACCTAAATCAGCTGACCCTTGATTTCTATTTATAGGGTAAAAACGCTAAACTCACCTCGTGAACTTGCTTACCTTTTGAGTTTCTAAAATTCACCCCATGAGCTCGTTTCGTCATTGCATTCGTCATGGCCACTTGCCCTGGAAGACGTCCATCATCTGCTCACCTCGTGAGCCACTTAATGCTCACCTCGTAAGCTCGACACAACCTTGGGGTTCACGCCCCGAACTTTAGAAATTCATAACTTTCGCATACGAGCTCCGTTTTTGACGTTCTTTATATCTACGCGTAGGTGAGATTATGCTCTACAAATCTCGGTTAGAATGCGTTGGCTAACTTTCACTTTAATTTTAATATATTATTAATATATTATTTTTAGTAGGCCGGGATAGGAAAACTCCATTAGAAAATCATAACTTCTTCATCTGACGTCCGTTTTCACCTATCTTTTTATCGTTTCACTAATATCGATGAGATCTTCGATTCTCATTTAGATTATTTCGGCTAAAAATCACTTGATCTCAAATCGAGGATTCGAGCTGCATACTGCTAAGTCGAAACTTCGGAAAATCATAACTTCCTCATACGAAGTCAGATTTGGGCGTTCTTTTTATGCACGCTCTCGGTTTAACAAGCCCTACGACTTTCGATTAGATCAATAAGGCTAGATATCGCTCTATCTTAAATTCATATTTTACGTCATTAAGCGTCGTGCCGATTCTGTCGTGAAACTTCGACAGGTCATAACTTCTTCGTTATAACTCGGATATCGGTGTTCTTTATATCTCCGGAATCCTTTTTTCGACCACTACAACTTTATGTAAAAGTATCGGGCTTATCGCACACTTTAATTTTTGACGTTTATTTTTATCCTTTATTAATTATATCTTTATAATTAAGTAATAAGCACCCAAATACACATAATTCACATAATACTTAAATATTTCATCATTAATACTTCAAAAAAAGTTACAACAGTTAACCTAGACTATTACATCAACGAAAATGCCTTGCCTGGAAACGCAGACGTTACACTTGGCTTGGTCGGCCGGGACTATAGCTAGCAGTCAGGATATGAGAGTGTCTGTCCCATATAGATCTATACACACAATGCCCGCTCTCCCTCCATGAGACTCTGGTTACCAACTTGACAACGGTGGAATCCGCGTCATGAGGATGTATCTCGTGTTTTGATTTCTATAAACCTTTCCTTTTACTAAAAAGTATATGTTTTAGAATATAGATATAGCTAAGTTCTTCTTCATGAATGTTATGGTTGGTTTCTAAACTATACCAATTATAGTTTACTTGAGAAGTTATCTAGATGCCTTTGCTACCCAAAGGTGATGAATTGCTTGATGGAACTTTTATGACTATATATGTATACATAATATATAACTAATATTTGAACGACCTTCGGACGGATAACCATTACTCTAAAGCCACATCCAAAAAAGGAAAAGGAATTAAACCGAGTTAGCCTTCCTAAGTCCTTTAAACATTACTTATATAACTATACATATACAGGCATGCATTTGACAATATAAAAATATAAAAAGAAGTTTTGGTAAAACCTTTGGAAAATCTATAAATAAGAATTTATGACTTAATGTTGCATACTTGATTTTAAATACAAACAAAATAAAAATATTATAGTTCAATACATATCGATTGAAGGCAAACGGGCAACAAGCTGCGCTGCTAGCCCTTTCTGGATGGCAAAACCAATTCTTTTGAAAACAAAATTTGTGTATCTAGGAGATATGACATTAGAATGCATGACCCGTATGACTTGATGTCAGTTTATAA
This sequence comes from Lactuca sativa, assembly GCF_002870075.4. NCBI lineage: Eukaryota > Viridiplantae > Streptophyta > Magnoliopsida > Asterales > Asteraceae > Lactuca > Lactuca sativa. The sequence goes on along the minus strand of NC_056627.2, from coordinate 303,554,162 downwards.
AAACAAGATTTGAAAACCTTTAGCTGGATAAAAACAGTTTAACATGCAAAAATCTATTTGCTAGACAGTTATTAATCACATGTGATTGATCTAATAACTTACTAGTTCAACTTGTATCCCCCCATAAAAGCATTTAAAATCATTTAAAAGGTTGATTAAGGGGTATGAACTCATCTGACGTGGGTGATTCGGATGAACGGATGGTATAGGATGCTAAGTGTCAAGTGAGGACTTGAACACACACGCGAATCCTATTTAATGATACATTTAAGTATCTAATTAGTTATTTAACAACTAATTATGCAACTAAGGACATCCTAAAGCATGAAAACACTTTGCTACAACTGCTAGGAGTACCAAGGGTTGCATATAAACAGAGTATGGCCTCACATTGGAGTTTACTCCTCAAATGGTGGCCCTTAGGGGTGTTTAAGGTTTCTAGACCACTTCCCCCAAGACTTAACGGCTGCAAACTCATGGAAATGGTGCCATTGGGTGTTCAAAGGTCCTAAACCACTCAAGGAATTATGCTAGACTCGAATCAAGGGCTTAGGAAGTGATTGGGGCTCGAAATGACATCCCTTTGGAGTTTACGGTCTTTGGACCACTCCTTTGGAGTTTATGGTCGTAAACACACGGTTTTACGGTCCTAAACTCATGTTTTCCCCCCTCCATTTCGTGTTTTGGTGTTTCTAGCTTATGCATGCAAGGTTCTAGTCACTTATATAAGCCATAGAAGGTGTTAAGGGCACTTATACACCATTGGAAGGTGTTTACGGTTTTGGGAGGTCTCCCCAAACCGTAAACACATGTTTTCGTGGGGATCTTGATGTTCTTCAATGGTTTAACATGTATTCTAAATGAATAACTTGATAGGAGGAGTGTACTTACTTATAGGAAGCTTGAAAGAGTGTTTGGAGCCCAAGAACACTAGTGTGTGTTCTTGGTGTTCTTGGTATTTTGAAGAACACTTGAAGATCTAAGAAAAGATGAGATTTCCATGGATGAAATCGAGTAAAAACACTAGATTAAGTGTTATATGAACAAATCTAGGAAGAAAACACTTACATTTTGGTGGATTTGATGGAATGATTTTATGATAGTTGAGAGAGAATTCTCGGTGTTCTTGAAGTTGGGAGTGAAAAATGAGCCAAAAATAATTAAGTGTCATATTTATACTCTTTGGGGTTTACGGCCGTAAACTCCATGTTTACGTCCATAAACTCCAAACTTTTGGAGTTTCGCGACTTACGTGATATATGAAAAACTCTAAAGCATACTTCCTTATTTTTGTTTTCTTGACGAATATAAAATAAAATACTCGAACGGGCTTAAATCCGGCCAAAAATGTTTTGAGATGGATTTGGCAAATTTTTGATGTGCTTAATTGCAGAGTTTATACAAATGAAAATTTCGGGTTGTCACATATACCACCACCACTAACTACCACACGCCACCACCAACCAAATGTGATACCATCAGAATCTTCATTTCTTCCAAATCAGATCCATATATAAAATCATTGATTGATAGCTTAAATACTATATTCATAATTTAATGAACCAATTAATTACACTTATTCAGAGTTTAATGCGAAATTATTATAAAAACTAATGCATTCTTATATATTTATATAACATAAAAAATGAATATGTTCATAAGAAATTTAATACAAACATGAACCCATAAATCATTCATATGTTAACACAAAATTCTTAAAAATTCCAAAGCTTAATACACTTAGTTCATAGTTTAGTACAGAAAATTCACATCTTAATATAATACATTCATAGTTTAATGCACATAAATTAAAAATTCACAACCATATTACATGCTTAAAAATTACATGTATACCTTCAAATCTACAAGCTAGTGCTTCTTTCAAAGTTTTTTTTACATAAATGTTCACAATTCAAAATTTACATGCTTTATTTAAAATTAGATTAAATCGTATATGTATAAAATGCTTCTTTCATTTTATATTTCAGATGCAAACAAAAGATTAATAAAACAATTCACAGCTTAATATATTCACTTCATAGCTTAATATAGTCAATTCACAACTTAATACAATCAAATCACAATTTAATACACAAAATTCACAGCATAATATAGTAAATTCAATGTTTAATACACAAATTAATATCATAAATTTAAATCTGTGTATATGTTTCTTTCATCTCATATTTCAGAAGCAAACAAAAAACTTATCAGAAATTTACAGTTTAATACAGTCAATTCACAGCTTAAGTCAGTCAAATCACAATTTAATACACAAAATTCACAACTTAATATAATAAATTCAAAGTTTAATACGCAATAATTATATATCCACACCCATATTATCAACTTAAAACTTACATGTAAATACTTTAATTTACAGTTTAATAAAACAATTTAAGTCTTTTATTTACATTATTTACATCTTAGAAACATAATTGATTTGATTAAAGCATTTCATTAGATACCTTGTGTGCACTACACAAATTCACGGTTTAATAAAGCATTTCAAGACTCTCATTCATAGTTTAATAAAATACTTTAGGACTCTCATTCATAGTATTTACAACTTAAAAACATATTAATTCACTCATTCAAAGTTGAAACTAACTTAAACATTACTAAACAATAGTTGAAAACATTAAAACATCACAATTCACAACTTAAAAACACTAAATCCACATTAGTTGAGAAAACACTAACACAGTAACACACATTCTAAATTTAATTCACTACATAATAACCATAAAAACATAAACTGTGAATAAAAATTTGATGCAAATATTATAAAAAAATAATAAAAAGAACATGGATTAACAACGTAATAGCAAAAAAACTATGATTAAAAAAAGTAAACAACAAATAAGAGATTGGAACATTAAATTCACAGCTTAACAGAAAGAAAAACAAAAGTACACAAAGCAGTAACAGTGGTGTCGGTTGACAACTGTCTCAGATCTAATCTCAATATTGTCAGAGCTTTGTTAGATTTTTTTTCAGATCTTTTGGCGGATGGGGCTTCAGCTACAAATAGTCTTCACATCGGAGAAAAAATAATCCAAACAACAAATAAAATTCGGAGGAACCACAAAACAATGCACAAAGATGGAGACGAAGCAGATATGGAGGGGTAGCAAAGATACAACAGTGATGTCGGATCTAGAGGTGGTAGCAAGCCAATGTAGGCAATGATGGAAGTTGTACATGTCGAAGGTACAACGGTGATGTCAGAATCTCGAATAAAGGCAGTATCATCATCGATGGTTGACTTCACCATAGATCTTATTTAGATGTGGTGATATCTGATGTGGATCTATTCATATCTGGTGATTACCCGAAGATCGTAGAAGGCAGTGGAGATTTATGCCGACGAAAGAGATGGAGCGAACATAATTCGTTAGAGGATATTGTCATGGTAGTGATGTTTTCGACATAGGAGACGGCGACGGCAAGTCGTCGGAGCAACGTTGCCGCTGGTGGGTGTTACCGGAGGAAGGAAGAAGCAAAGAGGAAGATATGTGTTTGAAGTCAGGTGAAAAAATGATCATCTTATGTTTATGTTACAAAGATGTCGTGATGTTGACCAAAATACCCTTATTTAATTTTGGACATCTATGCAATTTAAAAAAACAAAATCAAATTATTAGAAAATACATAAATACCCTTAATGATAAACTAAAGAAAGTGGTTAATAGAGTTTTTAATATTTAGTGGTTCTCATTTGATATACATATACATATATATATATATATATATATATATATATATATATATATATATATATATATATATATATATATATATATATATATATATATATATATATATATATATATATATATATATATGAAAGTTCTTTTAAAAACTTAAACATTTCGAGAATCCAAGAACTCATAATCCGCAAAATATTTTTTTTTAAACCAATATCGCCAATCTACTCGAAGTGCTGTGTCTAAGATATATCCAAGCTCAAAAAACAAATTGATGAACTTTTTTTGTTTAAATTTTGATATATACATATTTGAATATGCACCAAATGTGCATACATGTACATTTATATATTGTTTTTTAACGTTTTCAAGTTGCAATTCTTTTAAAGACTTACATTATAATCTCATTGTTATGTCGGCTTTGAAATTTTCTTAAGAAATTAAAAATTTTGTATATATGAAAATTTAAAAAAAACTTCAATTTCTTTTAGCCTAGATATTATCACACCCCAAAACCAAGAACGGCGGAAACGTTCTGTGGCGGAGGACGTCATGTAAAATATCACAACAATGCAAAGTAGTAAACAAGCAACAACATCATCCATTGCATTAATAGTATAATTTTAAATACAAGTGTGTTCTTTTAACATAATGAATAATCAAAATAAAAGACGAGTCTTGATTGCTCCGTCTTCTCAAAAACCTGGTCATCGTACCTGTCTACTGGTGACCTGAGAATACAAGTTATTTTGAAAGTGTAGATCAGCATAAAGCTGGTGAATTCATAAGTATTTTAGTGTCATTGATTAGTAAAACTTGTGAAGAAAAGACTTGTAAATTTTTAAAGGATAAGTTTGTATAAGTATGAAAATCCTAGAAAATTTCATATTTCCTACTAGTATAAAATGTAGTCTTCTACCAAGACTCGATTGTTTTAAAGGTTTGAACATCTACATAAGTGAAGGTTTTTCCCTTGTACAACTATTATTATTCAAATCTTAGTCTACCTCATCGATTATGTGAATGTGACACAAAATAAAGGTAATAAGGAAAATAATATAATTATTGAAATCGTATCCTTTTGTACTAGGATATTCACGGCGTGGTAACTCGCCGAACAGTACAACTGTAGACATCCGTCGATGTGCAGTTTCCCACTATAGCTAACAGTCGGGTGTAGAATGGTCAGTCCCGTATAGTAAGTATAAGTATCTATTCATATAGTATGTAATAGTATCTCTTCCTATAGTATGTATTAGTATCTCCTCATAGTATGTATTAGTATCTCTTCATAGTATGTCTTAGTATCTCTTCATAGTATGTATTGGTATAGACTCATGAATGAACTGACTCTTGTGTGATTCCTTGTACTTGGATTAGTAAGTAGTATCTCCTAACTATACCTATTATAGTTACTAGTAATGTACGCGTATAACCGAAAGTATGCCTTTGCTACCCAAAGGTACTAAATGGACTGATATAAATTTTATAACTATACATATGTATAGGCAGGCATTTGAAAATATAAAAGTTTAAAAGAAGTTTTGTAAAACCTTTGAAATGTTTAATAATAAGAATTGATGACTTGATGTCAATTTATATAACGTTTTGAAAGTTGTTTGTTTGATATAACCAGTTTAAAGTATAAGAAATCTTTTGTCTGAAACATAGTTTGAAATACATGGAGGCCTTGGTTTGAAACACAGTTGTAATAGAGTTTTAAAGGAAAGATACAATATGTAAGGCAGTTTGATAAAGAGTTTAACATGTAACAACGTTTGAGAAAGTCATTTGAAGTAATATGTTTGGTAAAACAGCTAAAAGCATAGTAAAATTCATTTGTGTTCTAGTTATTAATCACATGTGATGATATAATAACTAGTATATATGATTCAAATTGTATCCCCCCCATAAAAGCATTTAAAAACATTTAAAAGGTTAATTAAGGGGTATGAACTCACCTGTAGTGAGTGGATCGTATGGAAATGTCAGACAATTGCTAGGTGTCAAGTGAGACTTGAACACACACAGTGATCTAATAACATATAAAGACATATATGTATACAATTAGTGATTATAACACTAATTAGAAAAGTATAAACACCCTAATGTGTGGAAAACACTTTGGTCGAAGTGTTAGGAGGCCATTGGGTTGCAACAAAGGAGTGTAACGCATTGCTATTGTGTTTATGGCCCAAGGACCACACTTAATGGAGTTTACAGCCCAGGGGAGTTTACTGCTGGCCGTAAATTCTCTAAAGGGTCTTATTTAGGGGCTTAAAGGTATGATGTCTTAAGTGGTTAAGTGTTCCAAGGTTAGACAAGAGGCTATGTGAGTTTAAGGTCCAAGAATTGACCTTAACATGAGTTTACGGCCAGGGGACCATTTCTCCATGAGTTTACGGCCGTAAACTCATGGTATGATGAACTAACTCGAAGTTTAATGTCCCTAGTTCATTGCTGGAGGGTTCTAATCCAAGTTCTAAGCATAAGGAAGGAGATTAGGGAAACTTTGCACCATAAATGGGAGTTTACGGCCTTGGGAGATCCTTGGCCGTAAACTCTCATCCAACCCTTGATTCTTAATGTTTCTAAGGCCTAAACATGCTTAATCTAGTGACAACAAGTTAGAACAAGAGTGCTTACGATATAGGAGTCTGAACTGGTCGTTTTGGCCAAGAACACTAGTGTGTGTTCTTGGTGTTCTTGGTGATACTTGAAGATCTATGAAAACATGATTTTCATGGATGGAATCATGAGAAAATGCTAGTTTAAGAGTTATATCAACAATTCAAGGAAGAATACTTACAAGTTTTGAAGATCTAAGGACGGAAATGTGGATGATACTTGAGAGGATTTGAAAAAGAATTAGCCAAGGAAAGGAAAGGAATGAAACAAATGGCCAACCTTGATCATATAGTGTGATTTTACGGGCCACATGGAGTTTACGGCCGTAAACTCCATTGTGGTGGCCGTAAACTCATGGTCAAGGTGTTTTAGGAGTGTTCTTTGTACTATAGCTTCAGCAGATAAACCCCGACACTTATCCCTTAAGTCTACAAGGCTCAAAACGCTCAAACATACTCCAAAACTGTTAAAATTTAGCAATTGAAAGTTTGAATTTCAATGAAGTGTTTGACTGTACTGGATAGAAAATTTCGGGTTGTCACAGACATAGTTTCGACGCAGCATTTGGAGACTAATGGTGGTCTTCGTTTTGGAAAAATATTAAGCGGATTAAGAGTTCTCGAATTCTTGCTGTTATGTACCTAAGCTTAGATATAGAACCCTCCAAACTATGTAGTTTGATCCATATATATCCAAACTAATCATGATATTTCGTTTACTATTCTTCCTTAATCATGTGACTTACTAAACCGGTCGAGTTTATGTTCTTTTTCGTCATTGTGTCTAATAACTTAAAGAATTAAAAGTTATGACAATTTAATCAACCCTACTAAGTGATGGGTTTAGAGCAATCTGACACTCCTATGGTGTACATGCAACCCTATAAACCTTGGATCTACGTTTTCTCTATTATACATGCAAATATTCAATATTCCATGGTTTCATCCTAACTAGCATAATATAAAGTATATATAATACAAGAATCGAGTAGAATGGCATACCTCTTTGTTGTAGCTTGATTCCATGGAGCTTAAGAGCCTAGTGCCCCAAGTGTGACACCTCAAATGTCTCACACAACACCACCAACAACTTGGAATAAGTTAAGAGAAAAGTTCTTATGCTCAAAATCGGCTAGCCCTCTCATATGAATCCTTAGAGCCGATTTCTTGAGCTTGGGGTCTTTATATATTGTGATTATTAGGGTTACACCATGTAACTCATGAATTTCCATATTCCTCATGATCCATGGGGTTTAACCTCCATGGAGTATCCATGGGTTACCCCATGGGTTTCTCCCAACACGGAGAACTATGGATCATAAGCCCACATATATAAGAATGAATGATTTACATAATCAACCCCCATATATATATTTAGTTTGTCTCTTTTGATCACAAAATTAATTCCAATTTAATTCTTGATTAATACTAATTAAATAATATGATTTCATATTAATATATTAGAACTTATGAACTTAAACACTAATGGATCATGCCAAATCGGGTCAAGTACATACTAATTATAGTTATGGACTTAGACACTAATCCAACAGTCTCCCACTTGGATAAGTCTAATAACTATTATTGCAAGTATGGCTCTACAACCTGAATAGCGATCGTAGCTCTTAAAAGTCGTTGTGGAACTCTAAAGAAATCAATAACGCTTCCATTAGATAAGGGATCATATATTCCTCCATTCTAGATATCATATGGACTGAGACATGGATTATAATCATTATCTCTTTCCATCTGTTGTTTCCTGATTTCCGATTTATGACGACCGACTAATTGAACAAATCAAATTAGTCCAGGCTTGGCCAAGCACTTAGGGGTGTCATCACTAAATCATCAAGGGGCCCACAGATATCGCTTTTATCCCTCCAAGGGTAAAAGGAATGGATAAACTTCAACCCAAATGTTCGCTTGTACTTATTCATCAAATTACACACAACGATATGCTTTATAACAACCAAGTTACTGGTTGCATTTACATATATCAATGTGCAATTGACGCACAGCTACAACTCGCAGGTCTCCATTTGAAGAATATAAGATATTATCGTCTCATGATCACTCGTGATAAAATCCATGAAGTGATTCAAATGAGCGTGGGTTTAATCCAATACTCGAATCTCATTCCACGAGCACTCATGAATGTTGCAGCAACTTTTTCTATGTCTAAACACTTTAGACATCTACAAGCCTAATTCATGACACTCTTAATTCATACCTACCTCTAAAGTATGATTGACTGTGGAGAGTTTGAATAACCTAGTTATTCGGGATGTCAAAACATGCAAAGTGAAACACAAGAATAATCGAATCCAATATGGTCTCAAAACTTATGAATATAAACAAAACACCTTTTATTTATCACCATATTTATTACACATTATTCATTGTATAATGTTTCAAATAATCAACTTAATACTTGAACTGAAACAATAGTCATGCCATGCTCAAAGCATGCACACTGTGTTTGTCCAAAATATAGTTATGCCAAATTCCAAGTATGCACACTATTTTTGTATATGATCCTTACTTTGTGAAATAGACCAATTGAACATGATTCCAATGATGCTCATTTCACAATCCCAAATCCTTATCGTAAATGTAAGAATTCCAAATTTCCGCCATTTACCGAAATTTATTAGATTCTAAACTTACATGCATTGATCCTCTTGTAATGACTATGCACAAAGTCACATAGACTTGTCAGTAGACATTACAGAGTATTCCAATGGAGATTAATTCCATGGAAACAAAGTCCCAAATTTAAAGTATATTCCTTTGAACATCCTTCTTGCATTAAGTTTTTTAATCTTACACAGAGTGAATAACATCCACCTATGGAGATATTTTCATATTCCCATATTAACTATCACTTCTGAACAAGAGTTGTCTCTTTTCAAAATATGTCAATATGGTCCTTTCCAAAAGTTTACATCATACTTTCAACTGTCCATGAGCAAAAAATCTTTGGTAACCTCAGATTGTCCTCTACAATTGCTTAATCATTTTAGTCATATCCAATTCTAGACCTTTTCCCCTCATAATGCCCTAGGCATTTAGAAAGGATAAATATTATATCACATGTAATCGATCCTATACCCGAATCATATGGGATACGATTCATGCTGTCTCACAAACAGACATGATCCTAGACCAGTCTTTTGCTACAATATTTTGTATTTGCGAAGTTTTCATAATTCGACTATGAAGAGGGATGCCGTAATCATAATCGAATTTTGAGAATGCAATATATATAGAATTTCCTTATGTTGAACCATTCCAACATAAAATTCATATATATATATATATATATATATATATATATATATATATATATATATATATATATATATATATATCCTTGACTAAAGATTATTAAAATCTCAATCTAAGCTTTTAGAATTGAAATGAAGTATAATTTCCTCTCCCTTAAATATAGCAAAACAACTTTTCAAATCATGCACAGTTACAAATTGAGGCTTTTGTTTTCTATAATTAACACTTAACATAATAATCATGCTCCCACTAACATGATAATTATTAGCATAACAGTTATGCTCCCACTAGCTTTGACATGTATCCAGAAATCATTTGGACTTCTAGAAATCAATACTTCATTGACTTTCTTACCAAAGTTCAGATTTCTTTTACGAGATGCTTTGATAAGACTTTATCAAAATCATACACCTTTCCTTAGATATCTCACATGTGTGTCTAAGCAATTTTAGAACTATGAAAAAGGATGACATATTCAAAGTCTCAATTGTTTAGACCTTTACCATTTCTCACAAGTCCATGTTAGTGTGCCGGTTAACCACACACGCTCCACTAACGACTTTGAGAATGTGAATATCACAATTGATATCTACTTAAAATCTATTTAGCGAAAGCGTTTCCTCACCATCATTTTCATGAATCGAAGAGAAACCTTATGAAACTTAGATTTATGGTGTATGTGTTACTATCCATGTGAATTTGTCAAGACCATAGTCACAAGACAAGGTTAGTGAGAAATTAAAACTCATATGGACTGAACTTGTTCAATCTTAATTTCTTGCTACCTGGCAGCACAAGGGCCTACCATTGCTTCCAAGTTGTTATACAACCTATTGAGAACTCTTAGAACTCACATACATAGTCAACTTTAAGTGGAATAGGCACAGAAACAAGAATTATGTCAGCACGATAGGTTATAAACCTCAAGTCGCGTGCTATTGATAAACTACATGTTTTAGTCTTGATTAGCTCTTGAACTCTTTTAGGATCTTTTAAGACTCCCACTGTCCTCTTGACATATAAGAATCTCTTGCCAAGAACCATTCCTTGAAAAACACATATTCAATAGATAATGCAAATTCTTATCAAGACAAACACTTCACACAATTGGCCTTAGTTGGTCTTTGTTTTATCCAAAACATCACAACTTACCAATTTCAAATGTACAAGAGTAGAAAACATTTTACTCTACATTTATCAAGTGTTATAAGCCTTCTTTAAGATATGTCACTCAAGTCACAATCTTGGAGTATCAGTCTAAGAATTGTTTTGGAACGAAGTATGATTCATCTTCTTGATTTAACCACTTCAACAATTCATGACTCCACTTCTTAGCCATAAGAATGCACTAAGATGTCCTTAGAGAATCAATTGTGATATGGTTTCATAATCATTAAGATGATCATAAAACATGATACTAAAGTACTCTCCCATCTTTTCAGATTTTGAGAAACTTTTATATTTCTGCCTAATTTTGATTCTTTTCATTCGTTCTGCCAAACATTGAAACTTTTCCAATGTTTCAGAACTATACTTAAACTTGTAAGTATCACCATATTTACTAAATTTTAGCAAATCACAACGAATAGTCTTATCGATCTTTGCGGTGGACTAGACCAGTGCACAAGAATGTATACTCGATCCCTTAGTCCTTCACTTGACACACATATACATGTGAGTAAGGAATTAGTCTTAATTTTCCAAATATGAAAGGTTCTCATTCATCATACAATACCAGTTGCATGATTCTAAGTTTCTATCTAACTGAAGCTTAGGTGATGAGAATCCTTTCTTATTTGGTAAATTATGACACTACCACGAAGGAATCAAATTCATTCTCCAATATTGCTATTGATGGAATCATATAAACAACAATTTTTCATAAATTCCATTGTAAGGAAACTTAAAATAAATAAAATAAAAAAATTTCTTTTATTTTAAAACTTGCAGAAAAAACTTATCCTTACAAGGTATTTACAAACGAAAAACATGTTGTTATATATTCCTAAGCGATTTATCATAACTCTTAAGCAGCAGCTCAAATTATGATCTTCGAACCATGTGATCGAAATCCATCTTCATGATCAGAATCAACCTACTCTTCTTTTAAGCTTCCTCTCTTTTCCTTCGATTCTACAAAACATCAAAATGTTACCTAGTCACATCATGTAATAAGAATCTCTAAATAGGAACTTAATAGAGTTAGATAGTGGACTTTACCCGAAGTAGAGTCAAACTTTTGAATTTACCATCCTTATGATCTTTTCAGGTAAATAAGGTAGCTTCGCAACCAATTCCCCTTCTTTTGGTAAAAGAAACATATGGACTCTTTAGGAACGGTACATGGGACTATATCAGACTTAGCCTTTCTCTTTACCATTTGGTTAACCGGTTTGACTATGGCCGATCCCTTTCCATTGGGAAGAGAAAGCTTTTCTGGATTTCCCATGTTACCATTGTCAAAGTCCATGGAAGTTTGGGAAGTCGATCTTCCAATCAAATTTGCTTTACCAGTGGTGCAAATCATTGTTGATTCAGCAGCATCAATCAAATAGGTAAAATCATTAAGGGTCATTTCATGGTCTATCATATTGTAGTCCCAAAGGAACTTACTATGTGACTTAGGAATTGATTGAAGAGCCTAGTCAACAACCAAATTCCTCAAGACTTTGACACCCAACTCTCCCGGGCTGTCTATACATATGACTTTATCTACAAGATGTGAGCAGACACAGACTTTGCTTGCCAATAGGGCTTGATTGACCTTGAACTTGTGGGTTAAGGAGAATAATTGGAGGAGGTGGAGGAAGAGAAGTATGATTTCCATGATCCAATCGCGGGAAATCATCTTCATTAGGAAAATATTTTCCAAGAGATTTAGGAAGACCATAGTTGTCTGATCTAGACATCTACAATGGGAGAAATTCAAGTTAGTTGATTTAAGTCCTTAATATAACACCCAATATGAAATATTAAGGCTAGGACCCAACACAATATTTTATAACTTGGAAGAGGCATGTCGTAATCCAAGCTATAAAATATTTGAACGTAGGCGAATGACGATTCACCAATTTCCACCATGAAAAACGAAATAGGTATTGGTTTTTTATTGGATGGAAAATCCTAGATCTTTTGAAATTCATTGAACTTTTCAATGGCATGTTTAAATCTCGATTGTGCCCTCTCAAGTTTGTGACTAGGGTGCCGAGGATCACAAACAAGGTGTGACTAACCATGCAAATTAACTTGGTACCCTTAATTTTATCACCTAATCGATGTGCCGGTTACCCACACGCGCTCCACCGATCTATGATAAACATTAAGTCACCCTTTCCACCCTTACTAGTCCATGTTAGTGTGCCGGTTACCCACACACGCTCCACCAACGACTTGGTAAGATACAAAGTTTAGTTTCATGGGTTAGCACCAATTTCACATTTTCCTAAAGTAACTAAGATTAGGAATTTATAAAAGGTTTAGTTACTTTATATTTATCATTATACTTTTAATGAGAATTATAGTCCTTGTCCTACCCGTTCGGCTAACGACCCTCAACCAGTCAAGGAAGCGGTAGGTGACAGTGGACACCCATTAAGCTGCCATTTTATAGGCAACATCCTTATACCCCCTTATAGACCGGCTTCATGAATGAGGCCTACTAACGGTAAAACTGACTTACTCTTATACATATATACACACATATATATATATATATATATATATATATATATATATATATATTAAACCTATAATATTACAATAGTATAGGGGTTGAATTTTAAACTATTTAAAATTCTAGGGTTTGGAACTAAAGTATATATGGGGGGGGGGGGGGGGGTAACTTTACAAATTCCAAAACTTGAGGGCAAGTTTTGAACAATTCAAAAAAAACTTTTTGAATCCATAATATATGAGTTTAATATGGATTTTAATGACAACACTCTTGAAAATCCATAACTTGAGGACAAGTTATGGATGTCATAAAACAATTTATGGAAAAAGACTCTTCAAGTTTCTATAACCTATGGCTTTAAAACCTCTTTTAAAGAAAAACTTTTGGTTTTACATAACTTGAGGAAAAGTTATGTAATCCATTAAAGACCATTTAGATCATCTAATAAACAAACAAACATGTCAAGAAAAACTATGATCTAGATTAAAATCATATGAACAAGAAAATTCAAATCAAACAATTTTGATGTAATTAGCCTAACCATTAAACTAATACAAAACATGAATCTATTGAAAATTATCTTTTGAATTGGATTAGAATGATCATTAACACATCAAAAATAGGTCTATAAGTTCAAAAATAGCTTAGGTTAATGATTCTATTCCAATTCCAGCCTTAAAAGTCGAAAATCTACACTCTGGGCCACCTACTCGTCGAGTGTATGAACCTACTCAACGAGTAGGATGATTTTATTCATGGATTCGGTGAGTCCCTCAGTGTACACGGCAAGTTCATAGTCCAGACAGCCATAAAATCAATTTTTTCAGCAATTTGCATCAAGTATAAATGAAAACAAGCATAGTCTCTGATACCACTGATGAGTTTTGAGCAATCTGACACACCTATGGTGTACATGCATCCCTATAAACCTTGGATCTATTTTTTCTCTATTATACATGAAAATATTCAATATTCCAAGGTTTCATCCTAACTAGCATAATATAAAGTATATATAATACAAGAAGCGAGTAGAATGACATACCTCTTTGTTAGCTTGATTCCATGGAGTTTAAGAGCCTAGTGCCCCAGGTGTGACACCTCAAATGGCTCACACAACACCAACAACAACATGGAATAACTTGAGCGAAAAGTTCTTATGCTCAAAATCGGCTAGCCCTCTCATATGAATCCTTAGTGCCGATTTGATGAGCTATTGGGTCTTTATATATTGTGGCTATTAGGGTTACACCATGTAACTCATGACTTTCCATATTCCTCATGATCCATGTGTTTTAACCTCCATGGAGTATTCATGGGTTAGCCCATGGGTTTAGCCCAACATGAAGAACTATGGATCATAAGCCACATATATAAGAATGAATGATTTACATAATCAATCCCCATATATTTAGTTTGTCTCTTTTGATCATAGAATTAATTCCACATTAATTCTTGATCAATACTAATTAAATAACATGATTTCATATTAATATTTTAGAACTTATAATATATTAATAAATCATAAATATCCTTTTGTCACAAAAGTCTATCCAAATTGTTCCGATGCCATGCAACCCAAATGGACCATGCCAAATCGGGTCAAGTACATACCAATTATAGTTATCGACTTAAACACTAATCCAACACTAAGTTTTAAGTGAATACTAATAGAATAAAAGATAAAAGAAGAACATTCAATAACTCAATCAAGCTTTTCACATATCATTCGATATAATTTTTCAATTGAAGGACAAAACATTTGAGTTATATTCGTTAAAAAATATTGATTTTTTTTACTTTCCATTTAAACTTCAATGATGTTTTTCAATTAAAAAATATATACTTGATCTTTTTCATTCCATAATTGAACACAATTCAATGGTATTCTTTTAAAACAAAATTAAGAGAAAATGAAATTGTATTTTTTTTTGTAAAACTACGTCGTTTAAAAGGTTCTATACCTAAGTTTAGGTACATAACAACCACATATTCACTTTTCCCATATATATATATATATATATATATATATATATATATATATATATATATATATATATATATATATATATATATATATACACATACACACACACACACGTTCAAATGAGAACATTTTTTTTTAAATTGAAAGCATTTGAGAACAAATTCCACTCAACACACACATCTTTTAAGTTTTAATAATTAGAGGGCTT
Source organism: Lactuca sativa (assembly GCF_002870075.4). NCBI lineage: Eukaryota > Viridiplantae > Streptophyta > Magnoliopsida > Asterales > Asteraceae > Lactuca > Lactuca sativa. The sequence continues at coordinate 303,538,672 of NC_056627.2, read as the reverse complement.
ATGTGTAATTCAACCCAACGATTCCCTGTGCTTTCTTTCTTCATGCAGAAAATTAACAACACCGCACTCCGATCTTCCCTACGCCCAACACCGCTTCCTCTCACTATGCCTCTCCGCCATCGATCCTACCTTGCGCTCTTCTTCTTCCAACGCTCTTTCACCTATTTTTGATACTTGTTCCAGAAATCCAATGCTCAATCCTGACAATCTAATCCCATCTGAATGTACTATAATTACGCTCTCTCTCTCTCTCTCTCTCTCTCTCTCTCTCTAGCTAATTAGATCGATGAAATGAGACTTAAGCGTAATTATCAACTATTTGGATCGATTACGAGCTCATGATAATGTTTTTTTTATACAATCGGTTCATATTTGTATTTTCTGCTACAAGTCATTTGATGTGATTCAACATCTTGTTTTTAGTTGAAACCAAATTGGAATGGTTAAGCTCATATTAAATTAACAAGAATTAGTATCTAGATATCTCGTTTTGTTCACTATTCATCTAGATTCCAGTCGTCTATCATCGCCATTACTTGGTAGGTTTGAGCCCTAAATTTTGTAATTTGGTTGGTTTTTAATTTGATTCTTTCTTAGTTTCTACTTTTTACTACAGAGTGGAATGAACTTTATATATTTGTTTAGTTTGAGAAATATATTTTTCATTTGATTTAATTAGTAATAGGATTTGGGCACTAACACTTGTATATCATCTGTCATAGTATCATTCCTTTTTCATAACATATTGATGTTTAAGAAATTAGTGTCTCATCTGGTGAAACAAATAGCGGCCACCAGGTGTTTGACAAATTGTCACAAAGAAACATACTTGTTATTAAGATCTAAATACATACCTTGCTGTTAACTCTTTGATCTAAAAACACAGAATCGTTTTGTAAAATTAGATTTTTCTTTTTCTTTGTATATTGAAAAACACATCAGATAAAGTTATCATTGATTACTTCTCATCATTGAGTTTCTTGTTGACTTCTAGAGGATTTTTGCTTTCCTCCTCTTTGATTTCACGGTCAAACTCTTTGATCAACCTTAAAGAACATTTAAGTAGTATAATAGGGGATGGATTGGAATCTATTAGAGAGTTAATAATCACTTCAGGATTTCATTCACACAAGGTGTTTGTCATATTGTCTGAAAGAACCTAATAAGTGTAAAAGTGGCATTTTATGTGAAAATCTTTAACTTTGAACCCTCATTAAGCCAAGCATTAAGGCCCTTAGGTTAAATTTAATTTCAAATATCAATATCCTAATAAGTAACCAACAATCATTTTAAAAGTTATAAACTTAATGCTTAACCATTAAGTCCTTAATAGAACACCAAAAGCGATTTAAAAGCTATTATGATCAATTTTCCAAAATCTTTCCTCCAACTTCTAAAATTCGTGAAAGTCAATAAGAACACCTAAATATCATGAGACTTAGTTTTCTAGAAATATTAGTGTTTCTAGAGTCTTCAAACTTTGAATCACATTTCGAAATACCAAATCCCTGAGGGGTAAAATTGGCAATCTTCTCAGGTTGGTCTATGCTATCACAAATTTCATGCATTGTCTTGAAAAAATCATAATAAATACATCAAAACTCCAAATGCTAAAATTCCAAAGCTTATAGTTAGATATGGATGTATAGTTTCTCACATATAAAAGGTCTGATGTAATTCGTAGTATATTGCAAGAGTGTTGAGTGTTCCAGAAAGTGAAAGCTTAAAGTTACTAACTTGTAAATTTACTATAAAATCAACCAAAAATCATTAGAACGAGATCTTTATATTCCAAGAAAGATAAAAAGGGAGAAATTTAACGATGTTATTTTTATCAAAATTTAATAATGGGTTGAATGGTAAGAAAATAGATCTCAAACAGATCACTACAATCAAAGAGAAAATAAGGAAATATGTGCATAAATTTTATAACAGTAATACAACAAAAAAATAAGCTAAATAATTTTATAATTGATGTGTAGGTTCTCGGAAAGGAAAGGATTTATCTATCTCACGCCACCTAATTTTTAGGTTCAAGGAGGTGAGTTACAGTAACTCTCATATTATGTAAGTATTTTTTATTTTATGTTATTATTCATGGATACCCTAATCCGGTAGAGTGAACAAGGGAAGGCAAAATGTAGTTTGTTCGCTAGTGAGACGAGGAAACAAGATTCATTTCCGCGTTCTCGATTTATTATTTGTTCTCGTGTATTTAATCACATGTGATTATATGATCTAATCACATATGACTTATATGCACAATATTCATTTTTTTTTTCGATTCAATAGTTGTTCTTTGCCCATATTAATCATATAGTATGTGATTAAATACATATAATGACATATGATTGAATACATGATAACAGATATTGAATTGAGGACGGGAATTTCAATCTTAATCACACAAATCATATGTGATTAGATACATATAATTAAATATGATTAAATACACGAGAACAACTATTGAATCGAGAACATGAAAATGAATATTGTCAATATAAATCATATGCTATTAGATACATATAATAACATGTGATTATGTGTATCTAATCACATATGATTTATGTGGCTAAGATTCATTTTCACGTTCTTGATTTAATAATTGTTTTTTTCACTTTAATCATATGTGATTAAATATATTTAATCGGATGTGATTATATGTTTCTAATCACATATGATTTTATTTGGAAAAAAAAATCTTATCTGTATAAATCCTATACGATTAGATACATAAAATCACATGTGATTATGTAAACAAAAACAAATATTGAACCAAGAAAACAAAAACAAATCTTTATCCAAATTAATCATATGTGATTAAATACATCTAATCCCATGTGATTATATGAATCTAATCACATATGATTTATGTGGACACAATTCATTTTTGCTTTGTCGACTCAATAGTTGTTCTCATGTATATGATTAAGTACATGAGCACAACTATTGAATCGAGAAGACAAAAATGAATCTTGTCCACCTCAAATCATATGCGATTATATACATATAATCACATGTGATTAAATACACAAAACAATTATTTAATCGAAACCGCAAAAATAAATATTGTTTACATAAATCATATTTGATTAAATACATATAATCACATGTGATTCTATGTATCTAATAATATATGATTTATGTGGATAAGATTCATTGTCACATTCTCGATTCAGCTCTTTGTCAATTGTAATCATATGTGATTAAATACATATAATCAAATGTGATTATATGTATCTGATCACATATGATTTATATGGACAAAAATAATGATGTCCATATAAATCATATGTGACTAGATAAATATAATCACATATGATTATATACACAAAAACAACTATTGAATCGAGTAAACAAAGATAAATATTGTCCACATATATCATATGTGATTAAATGCATATAATCACATGTGATTATATGTATTTAGTCACATAGAATTTATGTGGAAAATATTCATTTTCGCGTTCTCGGTTCAGTTGTTGTTTTTGTGTATTTAATTACATGAGATTATATGTATCTAATAAGATATGATTTATATGGACAATATTCATTTTCACATTCACTTTCAATAGTTGTTCTTGTTTATTTAGTCGCATATGATTTCTGTACACAAGATTCATTTTCGTGTTTTTGATTCAATAGTTTTTCTTTTTCCACATTAACCATATCTGATTAAATACATACAATCACATACGATTAAATACATAAGAAAAAATATTGAATCAAAAATGCGAAAATGGATATTATCAATATAAATCATATGTGATTTGATACATATAATCACATGTGATTAAGTACATGAGTACAACTATTGAATTGAGAAAGAATTAATGAATCTTGTCCAAATAAATCATATGTAATTAGGTACATATAATCACATGTGATTTTATGTATTTAATCACATATGATTTATGTGGCAAAATTCATTTTTGCGTTTTTAATTCAATAGTGGTCTCGTGTATTTAATCACATACGATTTATGTGAAAAAAATTTGTTTTCACATTCTAGATTCAAAAAATCATATGTGATGTATAATCACATGTAAATATATACACGAGAACAACTATTGAATCAAGAACATTAAAACAAATTTATTTCCACATTAATCATAAGTGATTAAATACTTATAATCATACATGATTAAATATATGAGAAAAATTATTAAAACGAAAACTCAAAAATGAATATTGCAGATGTAAATCATATGTGATTGGATACATATAATTACATGTGCTTATATGTATCTAATCACATATAATTAAAGTTGACAAAAAATAATTATTGAATTGAGAACACAATAATGACATATGTGATTAAATATATCTAATCACATTTGGTTAAATATATCTAACCACATGTGATTATATGTATCTAGTCACATGATTTATATGGACAAAAAAGAATATTGTCCATATAAATCATATGTGATTAAATACAAATAATCACATGGGATTGTATATATATAATCACGGTTGGTGATGATGGATGGTGGTGGCGTGTAGTGATGTTTTGGTGGTGGTAGGTGGTGGTGTTGGTGAAGGGTGGTGGGGGAGACATGTGGGGTGGTGATTATAGTGGGTGGTAGGTGGTGGTGGTGAGCGGTGGTGATGGGTGATGGAGATAGGTGAGGATGATAGGTGGTGGAGGTGGGTGGGTGGGTAGTGTTTAGTGGTGAGGTTGGTGATGGTGAATGGTGGTTTTGGTGGGTGATGAGTAGGGTGGTGGTGACGGGTGGTTGTGATGGGTAGTGAAGATGGGTGGAGGTGATGGGTGGTGGTCAATGGTTTTTGGTGGGTGGTGGGTGGAGGTGATGTTGGCAGGGTGATGGGTGTTGGTGGTGGTGTGGGTGGTGGTGGTGGTGGATAGTAGAGGCGGATGGTTGTGATGGGTGGTGGTGATGAATGGTGGTAGTGAGTGGTGGTGGGTAGTGGGTGGTGGTAATGACAGTGGGTGGTCATAATGATGGGTATTGGGTGGGTGGTAGTGATGGGTGGTGGATGTGGGTGGGTGGTGGTGATGATGGTGGGTGTTGGGTGGGGGTGATGGGGGCGGGTGGTTTGTCACGTGGTGGTGGTCGATAGTGATGGATGATGAAGGTGGGTGGTGGTGGAGAGTGGTAGTAGGTGGTGGTTGGTGGTTGTGGCGGGTGGTAGTCATATGGTGGGTATTGGCTAGGTGGTAGTGATGGATGGTAGAGGTGGGTGAATGGTGGTGATGATGGTGGGTGGAGGTAGGAGGGGTGATGGTGGTGGGTAGTGGTGGTCGATGGTGATAAGTGGTGGTGGTAGGTGGGGGTGATCGGTGGTGGGTGGTGGTAGTGACAGGTAGTGGTCATAGTGGTGTGTGGGTGGTAGTGATGGGTGGTGGAGGTGGATAGTGGTGGTGGGTGGGTACTGGTGGTGGCAGGTGGTGGTAGTGGAGGTTGGTGGTGGCGAGTGGTGTTGAAGGGTAATGGTGGTGGTGGTGGATGATGGTCGTGGTTGGCGATGGCGGATGGTGGTGATGATATATATATATATATATATATATATATATATATATATATATATATATATATATATATATATATATATATATATATATATATATATATATATATATATATATAAGGAAATGTTCATGTCTTTATAGCATCTATTGTGTGCTCGTAAACATAAATCCGAACTAACGGATGGAAGATAAACAATAATCATGATATGAGGGTCTATAATATTACAATAGGGTAACATGTAACATATAATCAAACAAATTTCAGAGTAAGAGTATTTTAGTCTATTAACCTATATTAAAAAAAGAAAATTTTCGTATTTTAAGGGATAATTAATCCCCTTATTTTTTAAAATCTAATTTTTTAAATTAATTCAAATTTAATTTTAATATAACTTTTAATAATAATCGATTTTATTCTGTCAGAATCACAGAAAGTCAACCATAAACTAGTAAAGATACTTTCGATTTTATTCTTGCATAATATAGTTAGATTCAAGATATATATATATATATATATATATATATATATATATATATATATATATATATATATATATATATATATATATATATATATATATATATTTTAAATTAACAGACTTAAAGAATTGTACAACATATTATCAATAATAATATTTTCTAAAGAATACGGATTTTATTCTTTCAAAATCACTAAATACATTAATTCGTAAAAAATAAGACTATAAACAATTATTACATTCATTTTGAAAAAAAAATGTAACCAATAATGGTTTACAAATTACATTTAATCTTATAGATTAAAACTAAAATTGTTACAAAAAAAAACATCAAAATCTAACAAAAACACTAATTCATTCTGAAAGAATATTACTGTTAAGAAACACATTATACATTGTGGCGGAATACATTCTTGTAGAATACACTCTCATTCTCCATGTTTTTTTTTTCGACATCAATGACAGCCTCTTGAAAACCTAAATTCACAAAAAAAAAAAAAAAAAACATAATAAACTTTCAAATATTAAAAAATTCAGTGCATTATAAGAGAATAAAAACTATAACTTATGACAGAATATAATAGAAACTATAAAATCTGACTGGTTGTAATAGAGAATAAGACTATAAATTCTGACAGAATGTTGTAGACATTAAAGAACAATAATTTATTTCAGTATAATGTAATACTAAAACTGCAATGAGAATAAACCCCATATAGTCGAATAACAGTATGTGAGAATGCTTTTATATGAAACATAATAAAACAAACTTTCGTAATTCTGACAGAATGCATACCACATGGTAATTCTGATAGAAAGCATACCACATGGTCACTTAAAAAAACTTTGTAAAATCAAACTTCTTAATTTTGAATTAAAGGTAGATCAAACCTCTTAAACATAAATCAAACCACTTCAAAAAATCCTTGTGAAATCGAACCTCTTAAATACGATTTAAACAGGTAAATCAAAGGTAAAACGCAACAAGAACCATTACCTAAACTAAGATATTTTAATTGTTATTTTATTAAACCATTATTTAGAAAGTATCCTAGTATTCTCGTTGAGATGCATATTTACTAGTAAAATAAAAAGTTAATATTGGACGGCATAATAGCTAAGAGGACAACATAATATTGGACCTCTATATTTCATGAATTTAAATACTTTCATATGTATTGGTCAAACGTTTCAAAGAAGTAGTTCAATGTAGGACAAAGTAATACTTAAGAATTAAGCATGATAATACATGTTTCCATGATTATGTCGTCGAGATAGTATGGAAAACGAATCAATATCTTTGTTCAGAAGACACAAAATCAAACATGGGGATGCAAGTGATGGCATTGACTAGCGGAATACCGATGATAAAGAGGATCGTTGAGGTTTTGTGGTCGGTGATTGAAGATTTGGGGATTGGGTCAAGGTTGACGTTTAGACGAATAAGGAGAGAAATTGATGTCGATGGGTATAAAAGAGAGAGATTAGGTCAACATATTTATTTGGTTCCTTAATTGCAGAGATTTAAGTAAATGATCTCATTAATTACAATTGCAAAGAACCTGAAATACCATTTTTGATTTAATTAATTAGTTAATTATTTGCTAATTTCTAATTGGTACATTCTGGAACACAATAGTTGTTAGAAACATTTGAACCTCTCTCTCTCTCTCTATATATATATATATATACATATAGGGTTAGGTTATTTTGTTTTCACTATCTATTGTGTGCATGTATGACTGATTCTGGACCAATCATTTTAGTTATTTTAAGAAAGTAATTAATGCATATTACATGTTGAAGATATAATGAATATTAATTACATCTTCAACATTTAATATGCATTAATTACTTTCTTAAAATAACTAAAATGATTGGTCCATAATCAGTCATACATGCACACAATAGATAGTGAAAACATTTGAACCTAACTCTATATATATATATATATATATATATATATATATATATATATATATATATATATATATATATATATATATATATATATATAAGTTCATTTTAGACTATGAGTTTTTCTGTTAGAAATTGAGATGCGATACTAGCCACTCATTTTGGATATCAAATAATTATAAGAAAATTCTAAAAGGCAAAATAAATAGAAGTTTGTGATTTTTTAAAAGTATTATTTTCGTCATTTATTTTATCCAAAGAATTAAAAAAAACTTACTATATTATATGTATATATGCATATAAGTTGGCACAAGTTGGCTCAGGAAGCAAAGTAGAGATTGGTTCACCATAATCGATATTTGTATCCACATTAGATGCATTTACAGTGACATCAGGATTTTTTGTCTCCTCGGTATTCGATTCAACACTGATATCCGTTTGTGGTGAAACATTGAATGTGAGATCATCATTTGCAAAGACTTCATCTTTTGTCTCTTTGCTATCATGATCTGCTTCAAAAGTATTTAGTATTGGCGAAGCAGTGGTAGAGGGGTATTCGATTGTCTGAGCTCTTATCTTCTTAAAACTTTTCAACAACCCATTAGTTGTGTGTTTCCTTTCTTTTGTGCCTCTTCATCAATAATTTATTTTATAGCAACTCCAAAACAATTGAACTTCGAATCCAACTTTTTAATTTTGTAAGAACTGTCTAAGGAACCACCTTTTCTAACTCCTTCTCAGAACCAAATTGAGCTGTATTCTCAAAAACATCTTTTACAACCTTCTTAGAACCACATTTAATAGAATTTTTGGAAATACTCTTTTCAGAAACAACTTTTTCAACAAATGCTTTTGGCTTCGATTTTGACTTTTTCTTAACAATGTTAGAATCTTTATATGCTCACTCTCTCAACTTAAATGACACCTTCTTTGGGATAGGACCAAAAGAAGTAAGATCCATTGAAGCTTGGTATTGAATCAACAAAATAATTCGATTCAGACACCATTTGAAGCTTTGCATCAGGAATCTTCTAACAACAGGAAAAACAACTAGATCTTCAAGTGCAGTCTTAGGAATATGAAGATGTGCGAATTGAGCGACTTCAACATCTTCAGGAACTTGAATACCTTCTAAACTATAAGCTTCATGTAAATAAGACTCCAAAAAAGATCATTGGATTTCTCAGTAGTCTTCTTCGAGTATTTAACAGATGAAGAAAACTCAGCCCACAATAATGAAGCATAATAGAATTGAAGTGTCGCCTCGTCTAGACCACAAATCCTTGCAGGTAAACATCGAAGGATAATTCCAAAGAAAAACTCCATATTCTTGGATGATTTGACTTCTTAAAGTTACTAACAAGAGAAATTGGAGGCTCATAGCCCATTTCATTAAAAATTTGAAGCACCTGGTCATTCATAGGTACTTCAAACGATCCATCTAAAGGAAATTGAAGTAGTTAGGCAAATTGCTTCTTGTTCAATATTTTGTTGCCTTTCGATATCATCTGAAATGTTACATTCTCCTTCTTCTTGTAATATATGGTCATAGAACCAACAAGTGATAACCAGTTCATCCGAATGGCAAAAGAAGTCGTTAAAGCATGTGCGAGTGGTATTGGCAGTAGACATGTTGATCAAGAAGAGAATTTTGATTATGATCAGAAAATAGGATTAGGGATCTTAGGTAAATACTAGGAATCAGAAAGATTGAATTGTATAACCAAGTTGTGTTTTATAATTGCACGTCAAATTCAAGTTCAATCCAAGATCCAATGAATAATTGCCACGTGTAATGTAGGTAAATAGATCGACATCACCCGCATCTGCTATGTCTACATGTAATGAGCACTTTTCTTGATCCAAGACAAAGTAACAGTAACGTCCCTTCCCAGTGGTTACTTCGTCATCACCAATAGAATCGAACAGTCACCAAGCTTTGAAATTTTCCAAGGACCAAGCTTCGACAGTTAAGGTTGGGCCTCATTCACTTATAGGAATGATAAATGAAATCATAAGCCAAACATTATGAAATCTTGGTATGGGTTGGTAACACCCAAAACCTCGAGATTTTAGTGCCATTGTGTTCCATATGAAAAGATGAAATCAAAATAAGAAAATTTTAGATAACGTGTGATATCAAAGAAATTTTGATATAAAGGCAGTAAGATCCCGGGCAAAGATTCTCATCCTTCGATATCACGAAATAAATCGAAGTGCTTGTGTTATTTCTCGTCATATACAATTGAATACTTATAGAGAAGTATCGAAGGGCCTCTTTTAACAAGCTTTGAAGGTAGGCTTAATTTTCAAACAAGTTCGCAACTTAAAATAAGAGCGAAACATTGTAAGAAAATACTTGTATGACTAGTATAATAAAAAAACAAGTAAGCTTTGAAATTTTTTAAGTGACTAAAGATCGAAGTAAATGTTTAGACGAAAATCTCATTTGATGTAAAAAATTTAAAGAATTGGAGGTATTGTGAAGAAATGACTTGGGATTAGTACATTTCATTAAGATCACGTATAAGAAACTAAAAATGATGAGATTTTGAACATTTGAAAAGGTACATCGAAACATGATGTTTCATTCGTCAATTCTTTATAAAACTCTTGAACAATAAATCGTTCACTGTCTATTCCTTAAGGTAAAAGGTTTGTTGGGTCTCACCCTCATCATGGAAAAATGATTTAGGATTATAAACACTGATATTTGGCACACATACATCCTAGTTGTTTTTTACTAGAGATGTCTTGGAATATCCGTCAAGGTGTGTGCATGTCTAAGAACTTTTGGGTTAAAAATATTGGATAAAAGAATTTAGTGCACCTCTATGAAAAGATATGACCATGCAATCATCACTTAACTTAAAATGAAAAGAGAAAGGTAGCTCAAGGGCTATTGTTAATACAACCTGTTGGGAAGAAATCTTTAGATTAAAAAAGTTCATTAAGGCTTCACAAACAATGAGTTAGTGAGGCTTTGGACAACATGTTGTAGCATGCTTCTAGGGACACTAAACTAGTCATTGTGTATCGAATAATACCAAATCCCTTTTAGCTTCACTTGTGCATGCTTATGTACAACATGTGTTAAAATGAATTTCTCAAAAAAGATAAACAAGACAAAAATAAAGAAAATAATTTTTTATTTTTGATTTTTTGACATAAAAGACAAAAATAAAGAAAGTCTTGTTGAATTTTTTATTTTTACAAAATTAAGGACAAAAATAAAGAAAATATTTTTGGATTTATTTTTAATAAACAAAAATAAAATAAAATAAAATAAAATAAATGAAAGAATAGCTACCTAGTGCATCGACCTACGAACAAAACTACCCTCTCGCAACTATGAAGTAAATACAAAATGAAGTGTTCTGATTGATTGTGATGCTCAGAATTGCTCGCAGATGAACAATAATATTCTCATCGTCTGCTAAGATTGGAATTGATTGTGGATTAATAGAAATTCTCCGATAGATTTCAAAGGCCGGACCTAATCGTAAGTGAACATTATAATTCCGATAGCTTCCAAAGATCAGAACTTACCATAAGTGAACATCAATTCTGTTCGCAACTACCAATATGATTTCTTCAACTTCTAATTGCTCACTAGTGTCATTATGTAATATGCTCTCCCAACAGACATTTTCATTATGAGTTGAACTTTCCCCCTTCGCTACAACTTCGATTATGCCTTTTTATATCTCATGAAAGATCCTCGATTAGGCCTTCTCTACTCCTTCTCTTAAAATGCAAGTGAAATTTCGCTACTCCTTCATTTGTTAACATCACTCACAAAATGATTCAAAGAAAATATTTATCGAAGCTCTACATATGGACATTAATCTTTAAATGAAGTTGTATCGATTTCAGTTCAAGCCTTCGATTTTCAAAGAAAATAAAAAATTAGTTAGAGATTGGAACATAACAAACTTCCATCATTCCTAATCCATTTAATATTCTCAAGAAATGTTTTTCATCTAGTTGTTTAGTGAAAATATCTTCCAATTGATCAATGGTTTTAACAAAATGAACTTCAATTTGCCAACCTCAAGATGATATTTGATGAAATAGTATCAAAGTGAAATATGTTTCATTTTAGAATGTTGAACTGGATTATAACAAATTAGAATTGCACTTTAAGTATCACAAAATAAAGAATTTTCTTCATGTTAATCGTATAGTCACACAATTGACTTCGAATCCATATCAGTTGCGAAGTACAAGCAACAATAGTAATATACTCAGCCTCCATTGTAGATATCGATACACTTGTTTGCTTCTTTGACTGCCAACTCACAAGCTTCCCACCAAGAAATTGACAACCTCCTGTTGTGCTTTTTCTATCTAATTGACAACCTCCTAGATCCGCATCGGAAAATGCTTGAATGAAGAATTCAGTATTTCCTGGATACCATAAGCCTAAAGTTGGAGTGCGCTGTAAATATGGAAATATATTCTTCACAGCTATGAGATGTGTTTCTATTGGGTTTGCTTTGTACCTGGCACAATTAAAAACCGAAAACATAGTATTAGGTCGACTTGTAGTTAAATACAATAAAACACCTATCATGCTTTGATATATCTTCAAATCAACAACTAGCTTATCCAATGAAGGACTTAAGAGAGTGCCACATGTCGTGGGAAACTTTGCATCTGAACAAATTGTCACACCATAGAGCTCAAGGAAGTTCTTCGTGTAATTTTCTTGATTGATAAACATTCCTTGTTTGCTTTAGTGAATGTCCAGTCCCAAAAAGTAATTAATTTTTCCCATCATACACATATCGAACTAACTTTTCATCAATTCTTCAAATTTATTTGACAATGAAGGGTTAGCATAACCAAAAATTATATCATCGACATAAATTTTAAAAAGCATAAGATGATCCCCAACTTTATTTCGAAATAATGTAGGATCAACTACTCCTTGCTTAAATTTAGCATTCTTCAAAAAAATAGTTAAAGTTGCATACCAAGCACGTGGTGCTTGTTTCAACCCATAAGCATCTTTGTCAAGGATATAACAATGATTAGGAAAATTATTGTTCATAAATCTAGGTGGTTTCTCAACATAAACAGTCTCTCTGAGTACACGATTAAGGAATACACACTTCACATCTATTTGGTACACATCGAAATTATTGGGAGCTGCATAAGCAAGAAAAAGTCACACTACTTTGAGTCTTGTGATAGGAGCAAATGTTTCATCATAATCAATTCATTCATGTTGACAAAAACATTTTACAACTAATCTTTCCTTATCACGTACCACATTACCTTCTGTATCAAATTTGTTTTTGAAAAACCAATTTAAACCAACCACATAAACATTTTTCGGTTTAGTAATTAATCTCCAAACCTCTTTTCTTTCAAAGTTAGTCAATTTAGATTGCATTGAAACAAACTAATCAGGATGTTCTAGTGTAGCCTTAATTGTTTTCGGTTGAATTTCAGAAATAAAGACATTGAACATACAAAATTCTTGGTGAACACTAAGAAGTAAATTTCTAGCTCTAACATGTGCTTTTGTTAACACACCAGAATTAGGATTATCAAGAATTTATTTTAGTGGGACGATCGCGAGTCCATTTCTCCATAGGAGGAAATGATGGACCAAAATCCAAATAAGCATCCTCAAATATTTCTTCAGTCTCTAAAAATTCTTCTAAAATAAATAAAGAATCATTAACATCATCATTTTCATTACCTGGACCTTCATCATCATCTTTGATATGTGTTCGAATTGGCTCTCCCTAAACACAGGGATTTGCTACATGTTCATCCCCCTCAACACCAACATTCGAAGGTAATGGCTCCCCCTAAACTTGAGGTTGTGTTCTCAAGTTCTCCCCCTCAACTTGACCAAATGTCAATGTTTGACCCTCTTCGACATGAACTCTTGGTGTCGAAAATGAATATTCATATGTGCGTCCATCATTTATTGTTGATTCATCATAATGCTACGATTCTTCAGGTACATGATTGTCTATGATATTGAACTCAATATCAATTGTTCCGTTAGGAATACAAAAAAGGAAATCAAAGTCAATATCAAAAGTAAGAATTTGTTCCGATTCCTCATTAGACTCAGAAATAATTGGTTTCTGAGGAAATTCATGGTCAGCTCTTTTAACATAGTAATCATCGAATGTTAGGTTGAAAGTTTCTTCAACTCTTCGTGTTCGTTTGCTCATTACCCTACATGACACAAATATTTGAGAATATCAAAGAAAGATTCCTTCATCAGCTTTTGTCTAAAATTTCAAATTAGATTCATTATAAAGCATCTGCAAACCAAAAACATGGAAATATTTTACATTAGGTTTCCATTTTGTTAATGATTTCATAAGGTGTGATGTTAAATCTTTGATGAATGAAAGAATGATTTTGTGTTAAACATGCTCTAGAAATCGCTTCTGCCACACTAAGATCAATTTCTCCTTTCGACAATACTATTTTGTTGTAGTGTGTAAGGAGATAAAAAATTATGAGAGATTCCAAGATTTGTCAAAAATGAATCAAGTGCTTGATTCTTGAATTTTATTCCATAATCGCTACTGATGTGTTGAACTTTCTTCTTTCGAATCTTTTTAATACTTTTGATAAAAATCATTCTTCACTTGAGCGGTCTTAAATTTCTGTCTAAGAAAATGACCCTAAGTGAAATGAAAAAAAAATCATCTACTATGACAAGTATGTAATTATTCCCATTGATGGACTCAATAGTCTAAGGTCCATACAATTCAATGTGTAGAAGTTCCAATGGTTCAACGATCTTTGAGTAGATGACTATAGGATGACCTTGTCGATGTTGTTTTCATTGCTCGCAAGCTGGACACAATGAATCTTTATCAATTTTTGAGAACAGGTAAACCTCGAACAAGATCATTTAAAGCAAGTTTATTTAAAATTTTGAAATTTATATGGTGCTTTCTTCTTAAAAATATGAGGATCTTCAGTTGTACCCTCTTTCACATTAAATGTCGCTTTCTTAGGAGTAGGAGCTGAAGATGTAAGATGCAAAGATATTTTGTATTGAATCAATAACTGGTTCGAATCAGACACAAGTCGAAGCATATCATGTAGAGTTCTTCCGACGAAAGGAAATATCACAGTATCATCTATTGCATCCTTAGGAATTTGAAGATGTGTAAACTGAGCAACTTTAACTCTTTTAGGAATCATAATTTGTGCTTGACTGTATGAGTCATGCAAAATTAATCTCCAAAAAATAGGACGGGAAATCTCAGTAGACTTATTCGAATTCTTGGTATTAGTTGTGATCTCATCGCACAATACCGAAGCATAATCAACCTTCATTCCATAATACAAACCAGCCATGACAGAATAAAATTGAAGTTTTGCCTTATCAAGTCTAGAACTCCTTCCAGTGAAAAAATGAAGAGTAACATCAAAGAAAATATTCCACATAATTGGAAGATTGGACTTCTTAAAGCTACTAATGATATAAGTTAGAGTGTTATATCATATTTTATTAAAAATATGAAGTACCTGTTCAGACGAACGAACGTCAAATGAACCCTCAGATGATAATTGAAGAATCTATGCAAACTATTTCTTCGGTAATCGTTTGTTGCCTTTGGATTCCATCTGAAATGTAACAACTTCATTCGTCTTGTTTTATAGTTCCATAGAACATGTAATTGATAGCCAATTCATCAAAATTGCAAAAGAAGATGTCAAAGCATGAGCAAGAATTGAATCATTCAAACATTGAACGAGCATCTTCAACTCTTCAGGATGCGCAAATAACGTTGGATTAAACTAAATGTTGTTAAATTGAATCTTCATATAAGGAACAAGAGCCTTGTTTTCAGTCGTGTTGAAGTGATCGACAACATTATTAGTAGTTGACATGATAATCGAGAAGAGAATATTCAAGATGAACATAAAAATAGGGTTAGGGTTCATGCGTGAATTCAGGAGATCGGAAAGATTGAATTGAACCGCCGAGCCTACTTTTATTAATGGCGTGAAATTCAAATTTGAACTGATACCTAATGAATAATTGCCACCTGTAAAGCACGTAACCGAAATGATATCGTCTTAATCTTCCACATATACACGTATAGAGTGTTTTTTCTCGATCCAAGATAAAGCAACAGTAACGTCACTTCCCAACAGTCACCTTGATATCACCAATAAGATCAAATATTCACCTAACTTTGGTAGTTTCTGAAAACTAGACATCGATGGTTTCTAAGAACCAGTCTTCGATAGATAAGGCTACGCCTGATTCACTTATGAGAATTTTAAGTGAAATCATAAAGCAGACTAAAATCTTGGTATAGGTTGGTAATACCCAAAACCTCAAGGATTTCAGTGCCAGTGTGTTCCAAATGAAAAGATAAAAGAAAAATAAGAAAATTTTCAATAAATGGTGATATAAAAAAAAACATTGATATAAAGGTAGTAAGATATTGGGCAAATATTCTCATCCTTCGATATCAAGAGAGAAACTGAAGTGCTCGTGTGGTTTCCCGTGAATTACAATTGAATACTTGTAGATAAGTATCAAAGGGGATCTTTTAACAGGTATCTAAGGTAGGCTTAATTTTTAATCAAGTTCGCAACTTATCATAAGAACAAAACAATATGTGAAAATACTTGACTGATCAGTGCAATCAACATGAATTAAGCTTTGGAAAAAATGTAGGTGACTAAGGATAGAAGTAAATGTTAAAACAGAAATCTCATTTAATAAAAAAATAAAGAATTGGATCTATTAGAAAAAATGACTTGAGATAAGAACATTTCATTAAGATCATTCACAAGAAATGAAAAACAGATTTTGAACATTTGAAAAGGTGCGTGGAAACATAAAATATAATCTGTTAATTCCTTGTAAAAATCTTGAACAATAGATTGATCACCGTCAATTCTTTATAGTGTGATGTTAGTTGGGATCACTCTCATCATGGTAAAAATGATTACTAATTTGTAAACACATTTTTTGGGCACACCTACATCCTAGTTGTTTTTTTACTAGAGATGTCTTGGGATATGCGTTATTGTGTGTGAAAAGTGTATGAATTTTGGGATGAAAAAGATTGGATCAAAGAATTTATTATACCTTTGCTAAAAATATGACCAAGCAGTCATCTTTTAACTCAAATTGATAAGAGAAAGGTAGCTCGATGACTATTGTTAATACAGCCTCTTGGGAAGAAATTTTTAGAAGGAAATTTTGTTGGGTTTTATTTCAAAAATAGTTTCATAAACTAGAGAAATTGGCAAACGGAAGACTTGATTTTTGAAAATAACATAAACTAATTTATACCCACCAAGGATCATCTTGAAACTTGTTAGAAAGATTTAAACACAACCAAAGAAGGAAATGAAGAAATAACAACCTTTTTAGTTCGTTGGGTCCTCTTGGGAGGCTTGATAGTTGATGGAGAATGTGTAAACCTTTGAGACACCAACAAGAACTCGAATTGATTTAAGATTCTAGTCTTGTAAAATTCTTGAACTCTTAAGCTTTAAGTTCATAACCAAACTATGAACTTAAAGAGAGAAAAACACAAGTGTTCTTTCAAGTGTAAAAGAAAAAAACAAGAGAGAATGAGTATGCCAAGCATACTCATGGTTTTTACATGTAAAAAGGTAAGAACTGAAATTCTTTCATGCACTCTCTTAAAGCTAAAATAATACGCATGAGTCCTTAACAGATCAAGAACTCATACCATAAAAGGAACATGTCCCTCGTGCCTTCTAGAACTAGACATTATTTCGAATAAACAAATTAAAAGGCCATGCTTCTTTTATTCTTTCTTATAAAGATGTAAAAGAATACAAAAGTTTATAAATTTTGTAAACTTCTTTTAGAAAATATAAACTTTGGTTTTTGGCTAAAAGAACAAAGTCTTTCTAGTCTATAAAAATTTACATGACTTAATAAATCGTACAATATGATATATTATGTTACTTGCTAATGAAAAATTATTATTTCTGAGAAATAAATAATTTTCAATTAATTATAAGAGTTTATTGAATATTTATTAAAATCAATAATAAATAATCAATTGTATCAAATTGTTGTTAGTGTGACTCATTAGTGTCATATTTTAATTAGCAATATCACTTTAATATGATTCTTGAGCATATAAGAACCTACAATCTCCCACTTGCTCAAGAATTATAATAGATTGGTATAGAAAGTGGTGAACGTCTAGCAACATTTCACTGCCCCCATCAACATATGACTTGGTGCCATTTTATCAACACTCAATTCCCCAAAAGCTCAAAACTATAATTGGTGTATAAGGTAAGATTATCCGTTATCCTTTTATCACTAACATCATGTTAAACATGAGATACATATTGCGATCAATCTAATTAGGTGTTCAACTTTTGGTAAGGCGCCTTAGCTATCTAACTCTCAACACATAAGAGTAACAAATCCTATTTTAAGTTCATAAGTCTCTTATATAGTTCACACCAAAGCAGAAAATGGTATTTATATATGCCCGGTTAAGGACCAGCATTTGACCATATCGAAGCACAACACTCAATACACTTAAGTACCTTTATGCATATCAGGTGTTAAGTATACGAAGATAGTACCTTTTAATCAAGTATTATTCATGATAACGATCATGAGATGATCTTGATGCGACTCAGTTTAATACTAGTTCTCTAGGAAGTACCTATGAAATGTGGTGACAACCCATTGTCTACCTTCATCTGGTGAAAGTCAGCCAGTCCAATTCATATTAGTCTTACTTCATAATTGCTCCCATAATTATAACTGACTATGAACTTTTAGAATAATAAGATTATTCATCGATTAAACATGTTAATATAGAACAAAACAAGTCTTGAGGTTTTGATCATATCCTAGTATATCAAAACATTATATAATAGTTGTTTTCACAATGTTCCAATATCCAAATACAAAATCCAAAACATAATTGTATTTTTAGAATAATAAAGTCTTACGGCTAAAATGTGACCATTTATACTTAGCTCAAAAGAAGGACTTTATTAATGGGTTCGACTAAACTTAATTTGTGTGAATTCTGCGAATACTATCATCTCCATATTTGACTTTACTCTAGCTATATTTAAATTTCTTGGAGTATACGATTGGTGTTCTTTCATAATATAGAGTCTCTTAGCTCGATTAAGTATACTCTCGAAGTCACAAATATTTTTATGTGATCGTTGAATAATAGAAATCAATATAGCTTTTCAGTGAACTCATTCATCTAATAATATTATATTTCAACTTCTAAACTAGTGTATTGTTATTTTGTAGTAGCTTGTGTCATTTTTTTTTCTTGGACCTCATTCCAACTATAGTTACTCTTCATCCTATAATGAAGTCACAATCCAATTATAATTCAAAATTATCTATATTCACTTAGAAATCAGAATCATGTGTAGCTCTTTACATAAATATTTTATTCTAAACTAATTGTCGCATATACATTCTCTTAGTTCTTCTAAAGTACTCTTAGAATGTTCTTATAGTCATCTAGTGACTTAACCATGTATTTAATTGGTATAATATGATATGCTTACAGCATGATCATATACCAGGTCATATGCATTATATGGCATAAATATTGGATTCTTTTGCGAAGCAAATCAAATATAAATCA
Organism: Lactuca sativa; assembly: GCF_002870075.4. Classification (NCBI taxonomy): domain Eukaryota; kingdom Viridiplantae; phylum Streptophyta; class Magnoliopsida; order Asterales; family Asteraceae; genus Lactuca; species Lactuca sativa. Next base: position 303,519,149 of record NC_056627.2, on the reverse strand, counting down.
TTTCAACTAGCTTAAACCTATGAGCTAGGTCCTTTTGAGGCTGCCGCAAAATTAGTGCCATGTGACAATGTTAAGATTCCTCCAAATAAATTTTGTATGTTGATCCTTTTAAAGATATTATCTATATATGCATGAATATATTAAGCTTTTAACATTCATTTTATCAATCTTTATAGATTTTACATTCTAAGAATGTATCTTGTTCTTCCTAAGTGTTTCATTTTAGAAACACATTCTGAGTAAAGGCGAAAAGGCCTCGCATGGTCAGAATGTAATTTCTCATTATTAAGTATGTCTCATTCATAGAAGATTAGGAATGTCACTATGTTGCCACTAGTTCTTAGTAAACACACATGTTCTATTCATTTTGATATAAAATCATACCTTGTGATTTCATATTAAAATGATGATTACAACATTGAGATGTTTGCTCTATATCTACAAGTGGATCTCAAGCTTTACACATTTTGTTAGGATAACATGGATTAAGAAAACTTCCAAACTAATCTATATAGATATCTTCTAATAGATGTCTATTAAGAAAAGCGTTCTTTCTTGAAATATTTTTGCTATATATCATATTGACAATATGAATTTATAGTAAATAATATCCTTGTTTATTTACTCATAACTACTTGTGAAAAAAGTTTGATCTTTGATAATGTGATGAGTATGATAAGGACCATAGTTAGTGACATGAGTATATATATGACAAAATCCTTATAACAAGACTAGCTTTAAATGTGTATGGTTATCCATGTAATGTACTCTTTCTAAAAGAATCACTTACTCCTTTTATCCTTTTTATAGAGAGGAAGTTCAATCAAGACCATACTTTCATTATCATACATGGATTACATATCATGTTCATGACTCTAAGTCATTAATCAGATTCGAGATCTCACATAGCATCTTGGTATTTGATGGATTTGTTAGAAACCTTAAATAAAAGCTCATCAATGAGAGATTCCAAATTTCTCATGTCAAAGATCATTTATATCACTAATGCAGAAAATTTGTGTTCGTGAATAGTTATTATTCAATTTTAACAATCCCTTGTTAAAACTAGTGCTTACCATTACTGCAACATGCTATGGTTCTTAAGCTCTTTCAAGTTCCATGTATCTCCCACTTGTTTTGTCATTAGAAACTTACTTTCTATTAACTTATCTTTCACAAAAATAAGAGAAATTTTTCTAGGTGGGTTTTCATATAATAATCTTAACCACATTTAGGGCGTTACATAAATATGTATTTACTAGATTTTCAGTTTACAAGCTTTAGTCCAACATAGGCTTAAAATCTATAAAACATTTAAATAAAATAGGGATGAAGCATTTCAATAAAAAAAATCTTATAAAGAAAATGTTTTATCTACTTATTAGTTAGTATTTGTATTCAAGGTACGTTTGATAGTTTTCTAAGTCTTATCCCAAGGAAATAAAAGGAGGACATTTCTACCGATTAGAAAGTAAATCATACCAAGTAAGATTTAATTCATCCTTTATTATCATTAAGGCCTTAGATACTTCTTACTAGTTTGTATCTCAACATTATATTTGAAAACTTAAACATAGATTTCACAATTATGTTTTAACATGTAAAATATAATTATAACTATTATAGTCGTTAATAAAGCCGATTTGGTATCTTATGCTTAATCTTAGACATCCATTAGAAATGAAGTCATACATCATAATGTATAGTTCCTTAATAATTTATTTTTGGTACTACTTAGTGAAAGTATCATTATGAATCTTTTATATATAAATAATATTCACATATGTCAAATAGACTACATTATTTGACTTCAAAGATCCCTTTCTTGAAGTTGCAATCTGTGAATGTCATTTATATAATAAACATAACAATGTGAAAGATGCGTTTAATTTAAAACAAGTGTAAGTCAAAAGTATTTTTGATATATAACTTGTTATTTATATAACATTTACATTTACTTTATAATTCTTATTAGGAGATTTTGCCTAAAAAAAGAGTTTTTATCATTTCCGAATATGAAGGTGATCGTTATGAAAAAAGATTTAAGTAAATAGTCAATCACTCATAAATTAAAATAACTAAGACATATAATTAGACAATCTAAATTAAAACATACATTATTCCAAAACAAACATTGTTTTATATTACAAGTACATTATATTCCTAGCATAATTAATTAAACTAAACTCTGAGAGTGTAGTTCCAACTTGATTGTGCTCAGCTAGTTACCTTTTTGTAAATATCTATAAGCCATTTACAAATATTAGAATAATATTTAAGTACCAAGTACCTAAGTGTTATATGAAAATTACGATTTTATCTAGTAGATACTTGACGTAGTTGTCTCTTCTAGACTTTCTTTCCAGATAAGAGGAGTGTAATGCCTGTGTTTCTAGGCTTGTCATTAATGTTGATGTAATAGTGTAGGTTACCCTTTGTAACCCGTTTTGAAATAATAGAAGTGTATTATTTGAGTATTATGTGTTTTGTGCTGAATTGTGTGTCTTAATGTAATTGAGAATAAAATAAGCGTCAAAATAAAACGTTAGATAAAACTGATATCTATGTATAATGTTGTAATAGTTGGAACGAGGTTTCCGAATATGTAAAGAATGTCGAAATCCGAGTTATAACGAAGAAGTTATGATCTGACGAAGTTTCGTGATGGAACCGGCAATGCTGAATGACGTAAAAAGTGAAATTTATGTTAGAGCGATATTTAGCCCTAGTGATCTAAACGAATTTCGTAGAGTTCGTTAAACCAAAAGCGTGCATAAAGAGAACGCCCAAATCTGACTTCGTATGAGGAAGTTATGATTTTCTGAAGTTTCGACTTAGGAGTATGCGGCCCGAATACTCGATTTCAGACCGAGCGGTTTTAGCCGCAACAATCTAAACGAGAATCGAAGATCTCGTTAGTTGTAGAGAAACGATAAAAGGATAGGTGAAAACGGACGTCGGATGAAGAAGTTTTGAATTTATAACGGGGTTTTCTTGTCCCGGCCTACTAAAAATAAATAATAAAAATAAATTCAAAATTAGCCGACGAAGTCTAAACGAAAGTTGTAGAGCGTAGTCTCACCTTCGCGTGGATATAAAGAACGTCGAAAACGGAGTTTGTATGAAGAAAGATTTAAATTTCCTAAGTTTTTAAATAATTAATATTTATTATTTAATCTTTAAATCGGATAGTTATCCGAAGGAGTCAGCAATCCGATCCACACTACGCCCGGCGTAGTTGAGTACGCCTAGCGTACCACTCGAGTGCTCCGGGTTCGTAACCGATGACGTTGAAGCTCCGATGACGCAAGAAGTGATGACTTCGGAGGAGTACGCCTAGCGTACCGAAGCATTACGCCCAGCATAATGCGAGGTCCAGCTCCTATAAAAGGGCTTGCGAGGGCAGCCTTATTCTTTTGCCAAATTCTTCCTTTCTCTCTAGTTTTTGCCTCGATTTGCAGGCCATTTATACCCCGAAGCCTCGGAATTATTCCCGAGCCCCGAAGATCGCGAGAAGTAAGATTCCCGAGCAGAAGCTCTACCCGCGAGAAGCCAATTTTTGTGAAGATCTTCCAGTTCTACCGAAGAATACTACTTCTACAAGTCGTAGTGTTGTCCGATCATCTTCTGATCAGGTGAGTATGTAGTTACTTTCTTCTAACGCATAATTATGAATTATTTTATACGAAATACGTGTTATGTGTATGTGTCTCATCTGTTGATTGGAATATATATCGAATGAGAATGCTATACAGGTTTTAAACTATGTATAAAAATATATATTTTTTTATCTACTAATATGTTGGGTAGAACATGGGTAGATAGTTGATTTGTAATAAACAGATGAGAGGCCTCGATGTTGTTGTTGTTGATCTAGTTATTCAGCGGAGTATGGATAACGACCACAGACACTTTCTAGACGGTCCTGTGGAATGCTAGCAGGAGCATAACCTGTAGGTGTTGTGAACGATGTGTTCACCGGTGTACTCTATCCCCCACATGGTTGCCTTTAAGACACTTATTGTTGAGGAAGCCCCTCTGCAGTAATGTCCGTCCTGATGAAAATCCTAGATTAGGTCCCTTGAGATAGATGTTGTTTTCGGGACGTAAAGTGAGGATAACGGGAACGGGTAATCGAGTTATTGTTGGTTGGTGAAATTAAATATAATTATTTATTGCGGGTTGAAAACCGTAGATGCTCACCAGGCTCCCAAGCCTGACCCACTCAGTTTATTCGTATTACAGGTAGTGGCGCGAGGGCATAAGATGGATGAATCATCAAGTTGTTTTGTTTACAAGTCTGTATATGTATATATTTGTTGAATGACTTGTAATGTTATCGTTTATGCTTTATGGTCTGTATCGGAACATGACATCCCGAGTTTTGATTATATAATGAAAAAGCATCTCCTGATGAAATGATTTGATAAATATTATTTTATCATATTTTGTTTTTGGGAACAAATTCCACAACTCTTTTAAATCAAAAGGATTTACTCTTAATTTATTTTAAAAAAAAAAGCATAAATGAAATAGATCTTTTCTGGCCGAGATTTTTCGGGATGTCACAGTTGGTATCAGAGCATTAGTTTAAGCGAACTAGGAATTTGTAGGACTTCTAGACTTAAACTTAGAATGCTAAGTGAAATTGTCAGATGTGTGTCTGTCATATTTTAGACGCGAGCACTAGTATATTTTAGGAAGCTGCCTAAAATGCTTTTATATGCTAAATGTTATATGTTGCCATATATGATATTATTTATTCGGATCTATGGTTTGTTGCCGACTGGATCTGGAAACCTTATGTGTGTAGGATTCTAAGCATACATCTACGGTATTAGAACTAACATGTAAACGTTTCGGAGTGATAAGGATGATTTAATTATCTATCATGGATGAGGATCTAATTTCACCTTATTCAGTGTGTAGATAAAAAATGGTAAGAACCAGGAGTGGTGTTGGAAACTCGGATGAAAATAGGAATCAACCACCAGTGATTGAGCAAGCACCTGTTATAGCAGCAACACCAGAACCAATAACGATGGCTGGGGTGCAAGCCATGATTCGGGCTATGTTAGCCGAACAAAGGGATTAAATACGACAGATGTTACATGAAAATAGGGACGAACCTATCATACCTATTGAGGAACCTGAACTGATTCCCTAGCAATCAGAGGAAGGAAACAGTAGTCGCATTATGAGTCAAGTTAGGACTCAAAGAGAACGAAGGAACGACCCGGAAATGAGAAACAACAAGGATGGGCAAATGTACAAGAATTTCTTGGGCGCCAAGCTACCAAGTCTTTCTAGAAGCCCGAAGCCTATTGAGATTATGGATTTGATCTCCGAAATGGAGATGGTATTTGAAAGTTGTGAATGTAGCAACAAACAGAAGACTGTCTTTGCAGTTAGACAACTGAAGACTAGAGTCTTGAGTTGATGGAAGTTGCTGGCAGATACTATGCCACGAGGATAAGCCCTGAAAATGTCATGGGAGGAGTTCTTGGAACAACTAAGGGTACAATATTGCTCAGAGATAGATCTGATTGATCTAAACAATGAGTTCCAAAACTTGAAGAAGGGGAGGATGAGCATAGATGACTATGCTACTGCATTCACTGAGAAAATGAAGTTATTTCCGTACCTAGTGCCAACGGAACTCTCCAAGATTGAGAGGTTCACTAATGGACTGCCTGCCGACTTTGGCCCGACAGTCAAGATGGCAAACACTCTGAAAACAGTTGTTCGAGCAGCTAAGAATGTGGAGGCCCAGCAGAAGGAAAAGGGTCTAGAAAGGATAGAAGTTGGTGAAAATAGGAAGTTTGATGGACCTTCAGGGTCCAACAAGAAAAACAAGTTCTCGAAGTCTAGTTCGAGAGGAGGAGGAGGCGAAGCGAAGTGGTGCGACAAATGTAAGAAGAAGCATCATGGGAAATGCGAAGTGGTGGCCACATGTTTTAAATGTGGAAAGCCAGGGCACTATGCCAACAAATACACCCTCACTAAGAAAGTTTACTATGGTTGTGGTGAGGAGGGACACATGTCGAGGGACTACCCAAAAAAGAAGGAGGCAGCAAGACCCAACATTCCGCCAAAGCCGAAGTCGAGAGTATTCCAGGTGACACTGAAAGCTGCTGAAGATGAAGCTGATGTCGCTTCAGGTACCTTTCTCGTTAACGAATTGCCTACCCAAATTTTATTTGATTCTGGAGCCAACTACTCCTTTATTTCGCATGAATTTGGTAGGAAACTAGCTTTGCCTATTGATAGACTAGATAATGCCTTATTAGTCGAAGTTGCTAGTGGCAAGTTTGTACCTGTTAGCTATCGTATGAAAAACATCTTAACTGACTTGAATGGGAATAAGTTCTGCGAGGAATTATTGCCTATAGAACTTAATGGTTTCGACATCGTGTTGGGAATGGATTGGCTTAGCGCCAATGACGCTGAGATATTGTGCAAAGAAGATTGTAAAGGTAAACCCACCAGGGAAAGAGTCGTTTATGGTGTATGGAGATAAATGTAGAGTAAATTCTGAAATCATTTCATTGATGAAAGCCAGAAAGTGTTTGGCCAAAGGATGTACATCGTATCTAGCATTTGTGATAGATGCTAAGAAGGAGAAAAAGGCAATGCAGAGCATTCCTGTCGTATGTGATTATCCGGAAGTAGTTCCCAAAGATCTTCCCAGATTGCCGCCTGATAGACAAGTGGAGTTTAGAATAGACTTGTTACCAGGGACGACGCCAATAGCAAAAGAACCTTATCAATTAGCACCGACGGAGATGAAGGAGCTGATGATGCAACTTCAGGAGTTATTGGACAAAGGTTTCATTAGACCTAGTTCATCACCCTGGGGAGCTCCGGTGTTATTCTTGAAGAAGAAAGATGAAAGTATGAGAATGTGCATTGATTACAGAGAGCTGAATAAAGCAACGATAAAGAATAGATACCCGTTGCCAAGGATTGATGACCTGTTTGATGAATTGCAAGGTTCAAGCTATTTCTCGAAGATCGATCTAAGGTCAGGATATCATCAGCTAAAAGCAAGAGAGCAAGATATCGAGAAGACTACATTCAGAACTAGATATGGACACTACGAGTTCTTAGTTATGTCGTTTGGACTAACCAATGCTCCAACAGCATTCATGGATTTAATGAATCGGGTTTGTAATCCATTCCTTGATAAATTTGTGATAGTGTTCATAGATGACATTTTGATTTACTCGAAAAGCCAAGAGGAGCATGGCAGACACTTGCGAGAAGTGTTAGAAGTTTTGAAGAATGAGAAGCTGTATGCAAAGTTCTCCAAGTGTGATTTTGGATCCGAGAAGTCCAATTCTTGGGTCACGTGTTCAACCAAGAAGGGATAATGGTTGATCCAACAAAGATTGAAGCTGTAATGAAGTGGGAACAACCAAAAAGTCCCACGGAGATCCGAAGATTTTTGGGATTAGCTGGATATTATCGAAGGTTTATCCAAGGCTTTTCTTCGATTGCTAGTCTATTGACAGCTTTGACCCACAAAGGAGCTATTTATGCTTTGAGTGATAAGCATAAAGAAGCATTCGAGAAGCTAAAGAAGAAACTATGCGAGACACCGATACTTTCTCTAGCCGATGGAGTTAAAGACTTCGTTGTTTATAGCGATGCGTCTGGGGTTGGATTGGGTTGTGTTTTGACCCGAAGAGATAAGGTGATCGCATATGCGTCTCGACAATTGAAAGAGCATGAAAAGAACTACCCGACTCATGATTTGGAGTTGGCAGCGGTAGTTTTCGCTCTGAAGATATGGAGGCATTACCTCTATGGAACGAAGTGCAAACTTTTCACTGATCATAAGAGTCTCCAATATCTCTTTAATCAGAAAGAATTGAATATGAGGCAACGACGCTGGCTAGAGTTACTTAAGGACTACGACTGTGAGATACTTTACCACCCCGGTAAAGCAAATTTTGTTGCTGATGCTCTCAGTCGGAAAGTCAATCTTGAAAGGAAAAGGCCAAGAGCGTTGAGAATTGAATTTGTCTAGACCATTGTGGAATGTATAAAGAAAGCTCAAGAGGAAGCTTCTGAGAAAAATGACCGAAAGGAGGAACGTTTGGGCAAAACGTTGGTGTTCGGTATAAACAGTCATGGACTGAAGGTGTTCCAAGATCGGATTTGGATACCTAAGATAGGAGGAGTCAGAGATCTTCTGATGGAAGAAGCTCACAAGACCATGTACTCGATTCATCCCGGTAGCACTAAAATGCATAGGGACCTGAAACCCTACTACTGGTGGCCGACGATGAAGCTTGATGTTGCAAAGTATGTGGCTGAGTGTGTGACTTGTGCGAGAGTCAAGACACAACATCAGAAACCATATGGGAGTTTAGAACCTTTACCTGTGCCTATGGGTAAATGGGAAGACATCGCTATGGATTTTGTCACTAAACTACCCAGAACAAAGAATGGTCATGACATGATTTGGGTGGTCATTGATCGATTCACTAAGAGTGCGCATTTCATAGCAGCCAAGGAGAAATGGTCTATGGATAAGCTTGTGAATTATTACGTGAAGGAAATTGTGAAGCTTCACAGTGTTCCGTTAACGATTGTGTCAGATCGTGACAGCTGTTTGACCTCATGATTTTGGAAAAGTCTACAAGAGGAATTGGGTACCAAGTTGTGTTTGAGTATAGCTTACCATCCACAGACTGATGGTCAGAGCGAACGGACGATACAAACACTTGAAGATATGCTGAGAGCATGTACCCTGGAATTCCAAGGTAATTAGGATGAACATTTACCTTTGGTAGAATTTTCCTACAATAATAGTTTCCACTCGAGCATAAAGATGGCACCTTATCAAGCTTTGTATGGACAGAAGTGTCGTACGCCGTCTTGTTGGCTTGAGGCTAGGGAAAAACAGTTTACAGGATCAGAGATAGTCCATCAAACTGCTGAAAAGTTGAAAATAATTAGGGAAAGAGTGTTAGTAGCTCAGGATCATCAAAAGAGCTATGCTGACAACTAGCGAAGACCGATGACTTTTAAAGTTGGAGATTCGGTTTTGCTTAAAGTCTCGCCGTGGAAGGGACTTATAAGATTTTGTAAAAGGGGAAAATTAAGTCCAAGGTTTATTGGACCATTTAAAGTTCTTCAGAGGATTGAGAACCAAGCTTACAAGCTCAAACTACCAGAACAACTGAATGGAATTCATAACACTTTTCATGTGTGTTATTTGAGGAAGTTCACGAGAGAAGTTCCCGACATGATTCCACTTTCAGAGTTGAGAATGATGAGAACAAAAGGTTTATTGAAGAACCAGAGGCAATCGTTGACCGCAAGACTAAGAAGTTGCGACGCAAGATGTTCGAGTTAGTGCTTGTCCGATGGAAAGACACGAATTGGCCGAATCTCACTTGGGAGACAGAGAGTAACATGATGAGTCGCTACCCGCATTTCTTTGTTGATGTGTGATTCCTGGGACGGAATCATTCTAAGGTGGAGAGAATTGTAACGCCTGTGTTTCTGGGCTTGTCATTAATGTTGATATAATAGTCTAGGTTAACCTTTGTAACCCGTTTTGAAATAATAGAAGTGTATTATTTGAGTATTATGTGTTTTGTGTTTAATTGTGTGTCTTAATGTAATTGAGAATAAAAATAAGCATCAAAATAAAACGTTAGATAAAACTGATATGTATGTATAATGTTGTAGTAGTTGGAACGAAGTTTCCGAATATATAAAGAATGTCGAAATCCGAGTTATAAAGAAGAAGTTATGATCTGTCGAAGTTTCGCCACGGAACCGGCAACGCTGAATGACGTAAAAAGTGAAATTTACGTTAGAGCGATATTTAGCCCTAGTGATCTAAACGAATGTCATAGACTTTGTTAAACCGAGAGCGTGCATAAAGAGAACGCCCAAATCTGACTTCGTATGAGGAAGTTATGATTTTCTGAAGTTTCGACTTAGGAGTATGCAGCCCGAATACTCGATTTCAGACCGAGCGGTTTTTAGCCAAAACAATCTAAACGAGAATCGAAGATCTCGTTAATTTTAGTGAAACGATAAAAGGATAGATGAAAACGGACGTCGGATGAAGAAGTTATGAATTTATAACGGGGTTTTCTTGTCCCGGCCTACTAAAAATAAATAATAAAAATAAATTCAAAATTAGCCGACGGAGTGTAAACGAAAGCTGTAGAGCGTAGTCTCACCTTCGCGTGGATATAAAGAACGTCGAAAACAGAGTTCGTATGAAGAAGATTTAAATTTCCGAAGTTTCTAAATAATTAATATTGATTATTTAATCTTTAAATCGGATAGTTATCCGAAGGAGTCAGCAATCCGATCCACACTACGCCCAGCGTACCACTCGAGTGCTCCGGGTTCGTAACCGATGACGCAAGCAGTGAAGACTTCGGAGGAGTACGCCAGCGTACCGAAGCATTACGCCCAACGTAATGCGAGGTCCAGCTCCTATAAAAGGGCATGCGAGGGCAGCCTTATTCTTTTGCCAAATTCTTCCTTTCTCTCTAGTTTTTGCCTCGATTTGTGTGCCATTTATACCTCGAAGCCCCGGTATTATTCCCGATCCCCGAAGAAAGTCTCGAAGCCCCGAAGATCCCGAGAAGTAAGATTCCCGAGCCAAAGCTCTGCCCACGAGAAGCCAATTTTTGTGAAGATCTTCCAGATCTACCGAAGAATACAACTTCTACAAGTTGTAGTGCTGTCCGATCATCTTCTGATTAGGTGAGTGTGTAGTTACGTTCTTCTAACGCATAATTATGAAGTATTTTATACGAAATATGTGTTATGTGTATATTTTGTTGTTATATGTGTGAATGTATATTCACTTTCTTCTATTTCATACATATGATTTATTCTCTATGAAATACGTGTTATGTGTATGTGTCTCATCTGTTGATTGGAATATGTATCGAATGAGAATGCTATACAAGTTTTAAACTATGTATATAAATATATATTTTTTTATCTACTAATATGTTGGGTAGAATATGGGTAGATAGTTGATGTGTGATAAATAGATGAGAGGCCTCGATGTTGTTGTTGTTGATCTAGTTATTCAGCGGAGTATGGATAACGACCACAGACACTTTCTAGACAGTCCTGTGGAACGCTAGCAGGATCATAACCTGTACGTGTTGTGAATGATGTGTTCACCGGTGTACTCTATCCCCCACATGGTTGCCTTTAGGACACTTATTGTTGAGGAAGCCCCTCTGCAGTAATGTCTGTCCTGATGAAAATCCTAGATTAGGTCCCTTGAGATAGATGTTGTTTAAGGGACGTAAAGTGAGGATAACGGGAACGGGTAATCGGGTTAATGGTTGTTGGTGAAATTAAATATAATTATTTATTGCGGGTTGAAAACCCTATATGCTCACCAGGCTCCTAAGCCTGACCCACTCAGTTTATTCGTATTACAGGTAGTGGCACGAGGGCTTAAGATGGATGAATCATCAAGTTGTTTTGTTTACAAGTCTGTATATGTATATATTTGTTGAATGACTTGTAATGTTATCGTTTATCCTTTATGGTCTGTATCGGAACATGACATCCCGAGTTTTGATTATATAATGAAAACGCATCTCTTGATGAAATGCTTTGATAAATATTATTTTATCATATTTTGTTTCCGGGAACAAATTCCGCAACTCTTTTAAATCAAAAGGATTTATTCTGAATTTATTTTTTTTTTTAAAAAAAAGCATAAATGAAATCGGTCTTTTCTGGCCGAGATTTTTGGGGATGTCACAAGGAGCATATCCTTTTTCAGTGTCCAGTTTCTCCACAAAAGAAACAAGATCCATCTATGTGGGCCTTATTGCATTTCTTGGGCTTAAAGGTGTTCGGTCCATACAACATGGGCCTATTATATCACAATAGGTGACTCTTTTAGCATTGCACTATTTTAAATGTTTGAACTAGTGTAGAACAAAATATCACCGTATTTACTGAAATATTGCTTAACCTATTATATCATATATATATATATATATATATATATATATATATATATATATATATATATATATATATATACTTCAAGACTTCCTGGAATAACTATTCCAAGTTTGATGTTAGAAACATCTTTAGCATCACACTGATGTCAGTACTAGGAATCATATTCATGTCTATTTCTCAAAACAGATAAATCAAGGATACGACCTTTAAGTGTGTATAATTTCACATCTACCACGGGATTGTCTCTCAAGACTTGAACCCATTCAATTAAGTTGTATCTATTGAATGTTACCGTTTTTAGGAAGCTGATTCGTACACAACAATTTTTCTCCATACACAACAATTGGTGCTTTAAAATGTTGTATTGTACAACTATGTAATGCATGAATTGTTGTGTATGACAAAAAACTGTTGGGTACGAATCACTTCTCTTTTATTAAGTAATTAAAGAAAATGATAGTTCATGGTAATGAGAATGGATTATTTGTCTACAAAATTTTAACAAAATTCATTTAGTATTTTCAATATTTAAACTCTGTAATAATTAATACCCTTTTTGTTTCCAGAAAAATTAATTATCTAACTCTAGGATCCAAGTTGCAAAACAAATAAAGTTTTAGGTATCCTTTTTTCATCCATTTGAATTCAACCCATTAGATATTGATTATCAATTATATCTTACTATATAATTCCTAGATTTATGGGAATGCTAATAACAAATTTAATTAGACATGTTTGATCCCATATATGCCTCGTAACTCTCTTGCTGAGGTATCCTTTATCACAAAATATTTTCAATCAAATAGTCCAATTTGAAAACTTGTGTAATCGGCCTATAACTTGGTTATAGAAATTGCGAAGACACCCCAACAATGAAAATAAATAACTAAGCACGTAGGTGATCTTTATCCCACCAGTGAATACAAGAGATGTGCGAATGTTCTTCAAGATGGATTGCATAGATTTGAGGTTTGAAATGATTTTTTTATATGATTTATAATTCTAGTTTTCAAAACATATGATGTCATGATAAGTACATGCATCAAATTAATCATGGTATCAATTTTCCAAAAAAACATACTTAAGTTTCAATTATATAATCCGCTTTTATATTTTGATGCGGTGAGATTTTAATGATAATAATCAATATTAAGTTTGAGTTTGAGCCATATAGAACCTTATTTATTAGTTAATAAATTTCCATTTTATTATTCATGTTTTGCAGTGTGAATAAGTTATAAAATCACCACGTTAGACTTATAATTTTACAATTTCAAAATTTTCCATTAATAACGTTTTAATAAAAAATGGTTTTTATTTTAAAGTTATAACTTTATCATATAATGTTCTCACTTTTAAAGTTAAAAACCAAACTCCATGTGATGTTTATTTTGTCCAAAAAATATTTTGAGTTTCTGAAAATCTAATTTATCAACCACACAAAATATTTGCATAAAAAATAAACAACATAAGCATGCATAATAGTGTGAAAATCCTTTCCCAAGAGACCAAATGAACTGAAATATTCAAGTTGTTCTTCAAGTTGTGTAACATTCCGTTTATTAAATAAATAAATAGATAAAATTAATAAATGAATAGTATCCCTAAATTTAGAATAATTTAGCAAGGCGTTGGTTTTGGGGGTTAAATGGTATAATTTGGACTTTAGGGGTTAAGAGTGTAATTTTCGGGCTAGTTTGTAAAGAATTTTGAAGTTTGAGGGCTGTTTGGTAAATGATGGATTTAATTTGAAAAGGATTTCAGAAATCAGGGGCTGAATGGTAATATATGGACTTATGTTGAAAAACGTTTTATGGGAAGGGACTAAATTAGGCAAAAAAAGGGAGTAAGTTTTAAAAACACGGGACTTAAACCTGGTGTCCCATCCCCATCGTCTAACCCTAACCCTAGATGCATCGTATCTAGCCACCACCTTAGAGTGCTCTCAGCCGCCACCCTCCTTTCCATCTCATTCTTCCGATCAGCCATGGCCGCCAAGTGACTTCCACCACCAGCCGACGTCCTTACCATCACTCTGAGCCGCCAAACAAGTTGAGCAGCATCTCTGTTGTTCTGCTGCCGACGGAACGTGAATCAAAGCCGACAACGGGTCCGTTGTTGCCTCTATCTTTCTCCGGTAATGGCAAACCCTTCCACTCCTCTCGTTCTTCTGTTGTTCCTCACGTCCGTCACCTGTCACGATTTGAAGGTACCCTCTACGACCACCGCATGTCACCACAAGAATGGCTGTGTTGTGTATGTTAGTGTTGGTGCGCGTGTTTCAGTCGACATCATGGGTGTGTGGGTGTGTTGTTGGCTGGAAAACCCGAGAAAAATCACCATGGTTGCCAAACATGGTGGCTTCCGCCATATCACCTTCTTCTGCCGCCACCACGCGCCGTGAGGAGGTGGCTGTGTGCGTGAATTGGTGTGTGTGTGGGTGTGTATGACCGCATTTCATGAGTTTCATGCTGTATGGATTTCTCTTGTCTAGGAAACTGAAGGAAACTCATCACCACCAACGTAAGGTGGCCAGCCACCTTCTGCCGCCTTTCCGCGACTGCTAGCCACTATCTATGGTGGTTGTGGGATTTTGGGTGCATTTGGATTGATGTTTGGAGTGCTTATGTTGTTTTTGGTTTAGAATCATAACCACCACCACGAGATGATGGCTACCGCCATGAGCCGTCATTGACCACCACTACCCGAGGTGGTAGTGGGTGGTACCCGATTTAATTAACCTGAAAACCTAACTTGGAACCTTATTAAAAACTAATTAATCTAAAAGCTTAATCTTGGACCAAATAGACACGTGCTTGAGTTGGAAACCCTAACTAGGGTTTAGAAAACCCTAATTTTGGGAGATGTTAGTTTTGGATTGTCGGGACCCGCGTTTGGGCCAGTGGATTGAAGTCAAGAGTTATGCCCGATTATGTTGTATGTTTGGCCTAGTGGATTGATGGGCTTAATGGATTAAGTACTTAATGGGTTAAGGAAGAACACTTAACCCTAATCATCATTTTATGTGAAAATCCCATTTCTTGGGCTAAGTTGTTGTGGGCTTTCGTAGGCCAATTAGGAATAGATTTATGGACTAAGGGAATTATTGGGCTTTAGGATAAGGCCTATTGGGAAAGCTTGGTCCCAATTTAGAAAATTGGACCATAAGTGGGCCATAATTAGGCATGAAGATTATGAGATATTGGACCATCAGAATGCCAAGTCTTTGGACTAGAATAAATGGTTGGGCCTTAAGGTTAGACCATGTGAGGGGTTTGGGCCCAATTCGGAAAATTGGGCTATTGTTGGGCCTTGGTTCATTATTTGGCTTTTGAGCCTTCAGAGTGTAAGTTGGGCTTCGATCTTGGACTAAGCTAGGTTAGCGGTAAAATGGTCTTTTCACCCCAAGTATGGACTTATGGCTATGAATTGAAACCCGTATGTTAATTGGGTTTTGTTTTGACAATTGACAGTTTAGGGATTTTTTAGCTAGCAGCCAAAGAATTTTTAGCAGGACTTCAGCAGCGCGAGGTGAGTTTCCTCCTGTATGAACCAGTCGAAGGCACCAATGTCGGCCCTTATATGTATGCTAGTATGTTCCGGACCAAGGTCTGATATCGGGCAGTGCCCGATGTAGTTTTATATGATTCCAGATTTCAATCCGATGTCGGGAGGTGCCCGATGAATGTTTGTATGTTTGATGTCTTTGTGATTCTTGCATGTGTCAGTTTTGTATGTTTCTGGATTTTAGTCCAACGTCGGGAAATGCCCAAGGTATGTTTGTATGCTTTAGGATTTCGGTATGATGTCGGGCGGGGCCCGAGGAATGTTTACATGTTTATGTTATGTGATTATTTATGTGTATTTTTTGATATGTTTATATGTATACCAAGCTTTGCCCGATGTCGGGCGGGGCCCGATGCCGGACATTGTACGATGTTGGGCGGGACCCATGATATGTTATTATGTGATTATATGTATGGTATGTGGTGGTTTGGGGAGACTCACTAAGCTTCGTGTTTACAGTTTTCAGTTTTCGTTTAAGGTACTTCCGATAGCAAAGGGAAGAGCTCGAGATGACTGCATTGCACAGACCATGATGTTTTTTAGGTTGGGATGTTACTTTGATATATTTGACATATGTTTTGATATGAGATATTATTACTTATGTTTTGATGAGATGATTTTGATAACTATGGTTTTTTTAATAATTAAACAAAATGAAATTTTTGGTCATGATTTTTGGGGTGTTACAAGTTGGTATCAGAGCCTTGGTTTGAGGGATTTAGGCACACCCTCGAGTGTGTCTGAACTCAAACTGAGGACTTAGAATGACAATTTTCAAAAGAAATCAATTTATAAAAAGATTTCGAAAAGAGAAATGTATTTCAAGAAAGGATTTTTCTAATATAAGAAAGGGTGTGGTGAATGCAATCAGCTGAGCTCAAGAAAGTTCTCCCAAATTACCCATACAAGTTTATGTTATGATATGAATTGTGAATATGTGAACTGCATGCTAGATTAGGGCTAAGGATCTTGGAAGGATGCCTTATATGCCTACTATATGTGCTTATTGAACTGCATGCTAGAATTGATTTGCCAGTGATATAACAGCCTGATTAGGATATGCTTGGTTTTGGTAACTCAATGCTCGAATGGTGCTTGCTTTTTGCTTTTAGGAGTCTCGTTATCTTTAGCTAATTAGTAAATGAATACGTCAAGTTACATATTACAAGTACTAAATAATTTCAAAACGTTAGGTTTAGTCCTATTTCGCAGCTCTTGTCCGAGTCCAACCGTTGTAAGAAGAGAACTCTCATTCAAAGAATTATATGGTCTTAGTAATATGTAATGGTATTCACGAACTAGTTAAAGGGAGATAGCAGGGACTTCCTATGCAGCTGATGGTGGAGAGTGGGTCGGAGATTACCCTAGGGCAAGCCTAGGACGAGACTAGCGTGAAGAGCAGTAGTAGTAGAAGGAACTTTGTGGAGTTGAGGAAATTCTTGAGGAAAGCATGGATAAATGTGGAAGGTAGTATGGGCCCGTACTACTGAAAGCAAAGGATCCATACTCAAGTCACGGAAAGCTAAGATGAATCCAGGAAACTTGTAGTGTGTGTGATACCTCGAGTTATGATGAACATTGTGATGATTGTTATGATATATTTTCGAGTATGGTGATGCTACGTGGTAGACCAGATGGTACTTCTGGTGCCGACAAGGGATCAAGCTAGGAATTTGGAGCCAGGAGCTTGATGATCAGATGAGGGAGTTCACCTCATCTGAGATTACGAGCAGTATCATTGAACAGACTCTTGTGATCTTCAGTACGGTCAATGAGAGAATTTTGGAGATTCGTGATGAGAGGTTGGGTGCATTCTGCACCTAAATGGCGGCCATGATGGGGGCGCACATGTTGACGTTTCTAAATTTTAGAGCTTGTGGAGCTCCAAATTATCATGCGGCTAAGGACCCCATTACTAGCAGCAAATGGTTGGCAGATGTCGCCAACTCTTTCCGTACCAGCAGTTGTCCCGAGCGGGACAAGGTCCAACTTGCTTCTTGCCTCCTGAAAGATAGCGCACATGATCGATAGAAAGAGGTTGGTAGTGATTTGGGTGATGATGCGGTTGATGCTATGTCATGAGATGAATTTTCGACTGGATTTTGGGCAGAGTTTGCCCAGGCGATTGAGGCACGGCAGTTGGCGCCAGAGTTTCTGGATCTCCGCCGGACTATTGGGACTATGGCAGATATCATTTCCAGGTTTCGGGAGAGGACTTATCTGGTACTGCAGTATGCATCAGATGAGGAAATGAAGAAGGTGAGGTAGCATGATATACTGCGAAATGGTATCAGGGTGATCGTGAGTATCTCGGGGTGCGAGACCATGAATGATATGATTTCTAGATCCCAAAATCAAGAGAATGACTTAGATCACATTGGGAAGAGGGACTAGATCAAGTGCATATATTGCAGGGTCCCGGGAAGAGACCCAAGATTTCGGATAAACTTTTCAAAGGCCAGCAGGGCCGGATTCAATGCATCACTTGCGGAAAACTGCATAATGGAATTTTTCGTTCCAGGGGTTTGAGTAAGTGTGTCTTTAGGTTTATTTCCTTAATTGTGTTTGGGTTATATCTTCAAGTGATGTCATATGCCAATTACATACCTTGAATTATTAGTGGTTAGTAAAAGGTTGTTTCCCTTTTTCGGGATGGAAGTGTTCAATGTTATCTTTGTTATGGTCCAGATCAGTTCAGGGGCATTCTGTAGAAGGTCTGTGGTTAGGGTTCAGCAGGGTGGTTATCCATCCTCGATAGGATTCGGTGGGTTCAATCATTGTGCTCAAATTAACTAATGGAGTCGCCAAGGGAAATGGTCTATTACTGAAGTTTTGCTTTGAGCATCGGTTAACTAGACTCCAAGATTTGAGTACATAATCATTTCAAAATATCTAGAGTTATCCGTATTGATGAGATTCGAAAAGCGTTCATCTAGTCTTCAGTAATTGTGCGGTCTTTGGAATGGACTAGTAATGGATCACTAGCTCGGTTAAGCATTGGTAGTCAGCGTGTCAATTGTGTAAGCAAAGAAGGGAATTGGAATCCTTCAATTCTCGTGTGCTTTACGGATTTAGTTGAATTTTAGTGGGGGAGAATCGTCCAGGGATTCAGAAGCAAGACCCGTTTTGCAACCGGGATAAGTCTCACATTCTTGTTAGGAAGGAAGATAGCCCAAGCGGCTGTATGGATTGAGGATAGTGTGAGTTGGAAGTTAGGAAAACTTGCTAATAATGAGATCGCGTTCTTGGAATGTTTGATAGCAGGCTTTAGGGAATCACGTTGGGGATTCCAATCAGGACATGAATTCAGTTTGGGATATAGATCGTGTGCGTGCTCGACGTTGGATGTGTTCGAATTGGTAATCCACGATTGAGACAGCGTGGAAAGTACTGTAAGTCTGTAGGATAGCGTAGCATTCACTAGCGGCCATATAGTGTAGAAAGTGTTGTAAGACTGTGGGATAGTCGTAGCATTCATTAACAGCCCGATAGTATGGGAAGTGTTGTAAGACTGCAGGATAGCCGTAGCATTCTTCATGTGGTCAGATAGTGTGAGAAAGTGTTGTTAGACTACAGAATAAGCCGTAAGCATTCATAGGTTCATTCAGATAAGTTAGGCCCGGGTGGTTCAGTTCGTAGGATCATGGAAAACGCCATAGTATGTGTTGGAACAGTGTCTAAGGCTGCAACTATATTAGGCATGTATTTGACCCGGTTGTGCATGGTCCTTTTAGGTTGCCTTCACCTTAGCAACTTGACAGGATGATTTATTATGAGAGAAGAAATATTATTAATATATTATGAGAATAATATAAGGAATAATAATATTATTTTTTGATTAATATAAGTCATAAATTAATTAGGAATTAATTTGGTGACTTAAAGAGATTAATTGAATAAAGGGGCATAAACTGTCAATTGTATGATAGTTGGACTCTGGGCTATAAATCCCTTAAGGATAAGGGGGACGATTTCTAAGGCTTAGGATAGGCTTAGAATTCGTCCAAGGGCTTATCTATTAGGGTATTGGATTGCTTAGGGCCTAAGTTATCCAATTAGGGTTTAAGGGTGAAACCCTAGGAGCCTTACAAGAATAAAAGGACCCCAAGGGTTATGGAAATCGGCACTTGTGCTTTAGAAAGAAACCCTGGCCGATTTTCTCTTCCCTCTCCTCTCTCTTAAATCATCCTCTTGCTAGTTGGTGTTTGTAAGCCATTAGAGGAGTGACAATTGTGACTCTAAAGCTCCAAGGACAAGAAGATCAAGCAAGTGATTCAAGGTATACTTCTAATTCTAATTTCATATTGTTATTATAGTCTATTAGCCATTAGAAGTCTTGGATTGAATGCATGTTCAATTAGAGAAACCTAGATCCAAGCATTAGGGTTGCATGTGCACAAAGGAATGTTCATATGGCCAAAAACCCATCAGTGGTATCAGAGCCTAGATTGGTTTCTATTGAATTGATGCACTGTTTTCTTGTTTGATGCTTGTTAAATTTGAATTTTATGTTTCTGTCTGATGGACTCGGCGAGTCCAAGCGTCAGAAAGAGCAAATGTCGGGATTTCTTGCTGTTTATCCTTGAGATACTTGCCTTTATCATATTAGATCAATATAAATCCGATTTTATGATATATATGAGTATATTCTTGATCTAATTAAAGATATTTATCAATTAATAAAATATTTGTTTCCTTATGTGATAATTGATTAATTATTTTGATTAAATTGGTAATTTGTTTTGCAAGAAATTATTAAATAAATCAAATATGGATAATTATGTGATTAAATATTAATTTAGATTATTTGTTATTTGATCCCCTATGATTTGAAAAGTTTAAAACTTGCCCTCAAGTTTTGAAATTTAGGTTTTGTGATTAAAAGTTTAATTTAGACAATTTAAATTTCAAACCCTAGAATTTTACAAGTTTAAAATTCAACCCTATACTTATATAATACTCCCTCCGTCCCATAATTATTATCCACTTTTGACTTTTGAAGTCTTTATTCGTCAACTTTGATCTTAAATATTTTTATTTGTGTTATATATTACTTTATGAAACTTATAACAATGAAAATTCATTTAAAATACAATCCATTCACATATCTTGCATCAAATATTATGTATCAAAAACAGAAATATTTAAGGTCAAAGTTGAAGAATAATGACTTCAAAAGTCAAAAGTGGACAATAAATATGGGACGGAGGTAGTATTACAAGATTTATATATATATATATATATATATATATATAATTAAAATGCTAGTCTTACTGTTAGTAGGCCTCATTCACGAAGCCGGTCTATAAGGTGGGTATAAGGTTGCTGCCTATAAAATAGCGCTTAATGGGTGTACACTCACACCCACCGCTTGCTTGATCGGTGGAGGGTCGTTAGCCGAACGGGTAGGATAGGACAACCTCATCTCTTCATTAAAAATATAATATGAAATACAAAGTAACTACATGTTTTTCAAAATTTCCCAATCCTAGTTACTTTAGGAAAAGTGAATTGATGCAATCCCATGAAATTACACTTTGCACCCTTGCTAAGAAGTTAGTGGAGCGTGTGTGGTTTACCGGCACACTAATTGGTTCTAAGCAAAGGTGGCAAAGGGTGATTCATTGTTTATCATAGTTCGATGGAGCGTGTGTGGTTTACCGGCACATCGAATAGGTGATTGTTACAATGAAGGTACCATGTGAATTTGCATGGTAATTCACACCCACTTTGTGATCCTCGGTATCCCAGTCACAAACGAGAGGGGCATATCGAGATTTAAACATGCCATTGAAAAGTTTCAATGAATCTCATCAAACCTAGGAATTCTCAATACATTTAGAACTTAAAGTTATGTTTTCGTGATGGAGAATTAGTGAATCGTCATTCGCTTACATTCAAATTGTTTGCATGGTAGATTACAGCATCCCTTTTCTAATATGTAAATATTGTTGTTGGATCCTAGCCCTAATTTTCTTATTGGGTGATAATTAGGCATTCACATTCTAATCTATCTTTGTCCTTTCCATTTGTAGATGTCGAACGAGAACAACGCTGCTGCTAGTTCATTCATATTTATGAGCCTTTGTCAAAAGGTGACTTTCGATGGGACGAACTTTAGCGAATGGATAAGATACATTCACACGATTGCTCGCTACGAGGATAAGGAGTATGTCCTCGATGAGAAGCTCGAGAAAATCAACCTAGAAATCACTACTCCGGCTGAAATGACTACTTTTGAGACTCATGAACGTGATGCAACGAAGGTTCATTGCATCATGATAGCCACAATGAACGTCGAATTCCAAAAGTCCTATGAGGACATGTATCCGTACGAACTGCACCAAGACTTGTTGGAGAGATACCACCAAAACGCGAGGCAAGAGCGTTACGAGATTTTCACTAACATGATTTCCGCCAAAATGGGTTATGGAGAATCTCTTACCGTGCACCTGCAAAAGATGCAAAGATATGTCGATCATCTTCGCAAGTTGAATGTTGACTTTGGGGAAGACTTGGCGATCGACATGGTGCTTCACTCTTTGCCTTCGTGTTACAATCAATTTAGGATGACCTACCACATGAACAAAGAAGAGGTCACCCTAAGTAAGCTCCAAGCTCTCCTTAGGGTTGCTGAAAGCAACCTCAAGGACAAGTCTGTTGCACCCACTCCCAATCCACCCACTGCTCCTGTTTTGGCCATTGGACAAGGAAGAGGCAAGAAGAGGAAGGCTCTGTCTAAAAGCCACCGCAAGGGAAAGTCCCGAGATGGTTCCTCTTCTATTGGGACCAAAGTTGATCCCGCTAAGCCTAACCCTAACCCAAAGGAGGCGGAGTGCCATCATTGCCATAAAATAGGGCATTGGAAGAGAAGCTGCCCAGACTACCTGCAAGCCATAAGGGAAGGAAAGGTCAAGTCATCTTTCGCAGGTATATACACAATTAAATCTAATGATTCATCTCATGCTATTTCTTGGGTCCTTGATACCGGTTGTGGTTACCATATTTGTTCTGAATTGCAGGGACTAAGAAGAAATAGGGATGTGGAGCATGGAAGAATAAATCTAATCATGGGGAACAGAAGATCGTCGCCTGTGACTAAGATTGGAGTGTATTCTTTAGTGCTTAGGAATGATTTATGTTTAGATTTGAACAATTGTTGCTATTCGCCAGAAATGGCAAGAAACATCACTTCATTTCATGGTTTGTTTAGACAAGGTTTTAGATTTTCTTTTAATGATGAGAATGGTTCTATTCTTGCTTATCTATATGGTGTCTTATATTTTGAAGCAATACCGTGTAATGGAATTTATGAAACTGTTATGATTGTAGATAACTTAGGAAATGATGTTTTATGCATGGATTCTTCCAATGGTATGGATAGAGCATCCTTGTGGCATTGTCGTCTTGGACATGTCAACAAGAAGCGCATAGCCCAACTCCAAAAGGATGGATTGTTGGAGTCATTCGACCTTAGGTAAGATGACACATGCGAGTCTTCTTTTCTTGGAAAGATGACTAAGTCACCCTTCATTAGTACGTGTGAAAGGGGTGAGGGTCTATTGGACCTCGTACATACCGATGTATGTGGACCGTTTAGATCAACCACAAAGGATGGGAACCGCTTCTATGTGACTTTTACCGATGACTATAGTAGATATGGGTATATCTACTTAATCAAGCAAAATTCAGAAACGTTTGAAAGGTTCAAAGAGTTCAAGAATGAAGTGGAGAATCAATTGGGCAGGAAAATCAAGATGCTTCGATCCGATCGAGGAGGAGAGTAACTAAGTCTTGAATTCCACGACTATCCCAAGGAGTGTGGAATAGTTTCATAATTGACGCCACCTAGGACACCACAGTTGAATGGTGTGGCAGAAAGGCGTAATCGAACCTTGTTGGACATGGTTCGCTCTATGATGAGTCGTGCTTCACTACCTATCTCTTTTTGGGGGTATGCCTTAGAGACTGCCGCCCATATCCTTAACCGAGTCCCTACTAAGAAGGTTGCCAAAACACATCACGAGATGTGGACAGGGAAATGTCCCTCGTTAGCACATATCAAGGTTTGGGGTTGCGAAGCTTTCGTAAGACGAGATACTCACGACAAGCTTGAACCTTGTAGTGAGCGATGTATTTTCATCGGCTACCCGCAGAAATCCTTTGGATATCTCTTCTATCGACCGAAGGACAATGTTTTCTTTGTTGAGAGGAGAGGAGTTTTCCGAGAGCGAGAATTCATGAGCCAAGGAGACAGTGGGAGGAAAATCGAGCTTGAAGAGATTCAAGAGTCGATAGTTGAAGGAACCTCTACCGCTGGCACTCAACCCGAGGAGGAAACTCCGGTTGAACCGATTGACGAGTCATTACCTCTTAGACGTTCCGAAAGAGTTAGATTTCAACCCCAGTTTTATGGTTTTCATATTACTACCGAAGGGGATACGTATATTAGTGATGGTACACTAATAAATCTAGATGAACCTAATAGCTATAAAGAAGCCATGGCAGGCCCAGAGTCTGCGAAATGGAAAGAGGCAATGGACAGTGAGATCCAGTCCATGTATGAGAACCAAGTTTGGAATTCGGTTGATAATGTGCCCGGGCGTAAGACCGTTAGGTGCAAATGGATCTTCAAGAAGAAGACCGACGTGGATGGAAATGTACACACATATAAGGTGCGATTAGTTGAGAAGGGTTTTACTCAAATTCCCGGAGTTGACTATGATGAGACCTTCTCACCAGTTGCGAAGATAAAGTCTATTAGAGTGATGCTAGCTATTACCGCATTTCATGATTATGAGATCTGGCAAATGGATGTCAAAACCGCTTTCCTTAATGGGAAGTTGGCTGAGGATGTTTACATGGCTCAGCCAGAGGGTTTTGTCGATCCGAAGCATCCAAATAGAGTGTGTAAGCTTGAAAAGTCCATTTATGGACTTAAGCAAGTGTCTCGCAGATGTAATCTTTGCTTCGATGAGAAAGTCAAAGAGTTTGGATTTGTACGAAGCGAAGATGAATCATGTGTATATGTCAAAGACAGGGACAACTACCATTCGCAGTCGGGCTGGGTCTTTACCCTGAATGGAGGAGCAGTAACTTGGAAAAGTTCCAAGCAGGAAACTGTAGCTAATTCAACGTGCGAATCAGAGTACATTGCAGCGAGCGAAGCGTCGAAGGAGGCAATATGGTTGAAGAACTTCATCAGTGATCTTGGAGTTGTACCTGCCATAAAGGAGCCCATGGAGATTTTCTGTGATAATGAAGGAGCGGTTGCCTTGACCAAGGAACCGAGGGATCATGGCAGATCTCGACATATCGATAGAAAATATCACTTTATTAGACATCGTGTAGAAGAAGGACAACTCGTGGTGAAGAGGATATCATCAGAAGATAACCCAGCAGATCCGCTTACGAATGGACTGAGTAGGGTTAAGCACTTGCAGCATGCTAGGAGTATTGGGCTGAAGGATGATATTAGTATAGATTAGATAGTATTGGAAACGTGTAATAGATAAATGTGATTACCATTTGATGATTAAATAAAAGAGTATTATTTATGAGTAATGTTACTGTCTTATGTTAATTATTTAACTATTGTTTCACTTTGCATGTTTTAACTTCCAGAATAATTGAGTTTATTATGAATAATCGAATTATTCAAATTGTCCACAATCGTTCATATGTTGGAAGTAGGTATGAATGAAGATTGTCATGAATTGGTGTGTAGATTGTCTAAATGGTATTAGACATAGCAAAAGGTTGTTGCAACATTCATGAGTGCTTATGAACTGGTTTGAGCATTGGAACAAACCCGCGCTTGTTGGAATCACCTTATGGAATGTGATAAAAGGGTGATCGCAAGACGATAATATCAAATGTCTTAAAACCAAGATATATGGTTTGTTATTTGTTAATTGGTTGTACATTGATAATGCGAAACCGCATCAGTAACTTGATGTTATAAAACGCATTGTTGTGTATAGTTGATTAATGAATAAGTAAATGCATATAAGTCGGAGTTTATCTGTTACTTTTATCCTATGAGGGTAAAAGCGATATCTCGGTCGCTTGATGATTTAATTTAACTTATGTGCCGGGACCGGTCATAACTAAATTGATGTTTTCGATTATGTTCTATGTCAAATGAATCGGAGATCGAGAAACCAAATGCTAGACAAATTGTTCCATAGAATTGTCAGCATAAAAATCTAAACAGAGGACTATACGATACCTTATCTAAAGGACAAGATTGATTAGATCAGAGTTTGACAGCGTCTTTGAGAGCTACGATTGCTAATCGGATTATACTTGTTTATATAGTTACTAGACTTATCCAAGTGGGAGACTGTTGGAATAGTGTCTAAGGCTGCAACTATATTAGGCAAGTATTTGACCCGGTTGTGCATGGTCCTTTTGGGTTGCCTTCACCTTAGCAACTTGACAGGATGATTTATTATGAGAGAAGAAATATTATTAATATGTTATGAGAATAATATAAGGAATAATAATATTATTGTTTGATTTATATAAGTCATAAATTAATTAGGAATTAATTTGGTGACTTAAAGAGATTAATTGAATAAAGGGGCATAAACTGTCAATTGTATGATAGTTGGACTTTGGGCTATAAATCCCTTAAGGATAAGGGGGGATGATTTCTAAGGCTTAGGATAGGCTTAGAATTCGTCCAAGGGCTTATCTATTAGGGTATTGGATTTCTTAGGGCCTAAGTTATCCAATTAGGGTTTAAGGGTGAAACCCTAGGAGCCTTACAAGTATATAAGGAGCCCAAGGGTTATGGAAATCGGCACTTATGCTTTAGAAAGAAACCCTGGCCGATTTTCTCTTCCCTCTCCTCTATCTCAATTCATCCTCTTGCTAGTTGGTGTTTGTAAGCCATTTGAGGAGTGACAATTGTGATTCTAAAGCTCCAAGGACAAGAAGATCAAGCAAGTGATTCAAGGTATACTTCTAATTCTGATTTCATATTGTTATTATAGTCTATTAGCCATTAGAAGTCTTGGATTGAATGCATGTTTAATTAGAGAAACCTAGATCCAAGCATTAGGGTTGCATGTGCACATAGGAATGTTCATATGGCCAAAAACCCATCAGTATGTTGTTCCAAACAGTTCCAATGTTTCGGGCAGTATCTGGTTGAAATAGACCAAAGGGGGAGGCCAGCAAGCAGATATGCTCGGTAGCATCCGGTTGAAATAGACCGAAGGGGAGGCCAACACCCAGATATGCTCGGCAGTATCCGGTTGAAATAGACCGAAGGGGAGGCCAACACCCATATATGCTTGGCAATATTAGTTTTTTAGGATTTTAGTTATGGATAGGTAACTGATTGCTTGGTTAATGCTAAGTCACTCACAGCGGGATTGTATAATCTCAGAGTAATTGATTTGACCCTGTTGCACAGCTGTTGTCTGAGTCTAACCCGGGATGAGTCTCCTACTTGAAGGAGTAGCTGATCCTTCTGTCAAGTATAAGTATCACACAGGAATAATTGGTATGTGATTCGCTTGTCTAGTGGGAACCTCAAGTTATTAGAAGTTGAGTAGTTAGTTGGGAGATAAGCGGATAAAATTCAACAATGAACATTGAGTATGGACGGTTTGTCAGGCAGTCATACCATTTCGAAACTTCATATTCTAGATTGAGTAAATGTGATTATGTTGCAAGGAATTTGTTCATCTTCAAGTTTTAGAACCTTATGAAGGTAGTTTTTGGTCGATTTGTGAAATTTGTGGTTTGCTTTAGGTAATGGTCTTGTTGCTCAGGTTGTTGGATTGCCGGGAATGGTAAGGAACAATTTCGATGATGAAATCTAACTTAAGTGGGGGAGAATTGTAACATTCCGTTTGTTAAATAACTAAATAGATCACATTAATAAAAGAATAGTAGCCCTAAATTAAGAATAATTTAGCAAGGCGTTGGTTTTGGGGGTTAAATGGTATAATTTCGACTTTAGGGGTTAACAGTGTAATTTTCATGCTAGTTTGTAAAGGAATTTAAAGGTTGAGGGCTGTTTGGTAAATTATGGATTTAATTTGAAAAGGATTTTAGAAATCAAGGGTTGAATGGTAATATATGGACTTATATTGAAAAAGGTTATAAGGGGACAGACTAAATTGGCAAAAAGGAGAGTAAGTTTGAAAGAACATGGGACTTAAACCCGGTGTCCCTTCCCCATCGTCTAACCCTAACCCTAGCTGCATCGTATCTAGTCGCCACTTTGGAGTCCTCTCATCTGCCAACCTCCTTTCCTTCTCATTCTTCCGATCAGCCATGGCCACTAAGTGACTACCACCACCATCCGACGTCCTTACCGTCACTGTGAGCCGACTAGCAAGCTGAGCACCGCCTCTATTGTTCGGCTGCATTGGGAACGTGAATCAAAGGCAACGTCGGGGCGCTCTTATGTCTATCTTTCCCTGGTAATGGCGAACCCTTCCACCCCCTCTCGTTCTTTTGACGTTCTTCACGTTCGTCAATTGTCACGTTTTGATGATACCCTCTCCGACCACGGCATGCCACAAGAAGAAGGGTTGTGTTGTGTATGATTCGGGTGGGTGTGCGTGTTTCAATCGACATCATGGGTGTGCGGGTGTGTTGTTGGTGAAGGCAACCCAAAAGGACCATGCACAACCGGGTCAAGTACATACCAAATATACTTACGGGCTTAGCCACTAATCCAACATTAAGTTCATAACCAAAGTATGAACTTAAATAGTGAAAAATGTAAGTGTTATTTCAAGTGTAAAAGCAAAAACAAGAGAGAATGACTATGTCAAGCATAATCATGGTTTTGGCATATAAAAAGGTCAAAATGAAAGCGTTTCATGCACTCGCTTAAAGCTAAAACAATACACATGAGTCTTTAACCAATTAAGCACCCATGTTGTAAAATGAACTTGTTCCCCATGCCTTTAAGAACTAGCCATGCTTTTGATTAAACAAATCAAAAGGCCATGCTTCTTTTATTCTTTCTTAAAAGATATAAATAAATACAAAAGTTCATAAATTTTGTAAACATCTTTTATAAAATATAAACTTTGCATTTTGGCTAAAAGACAAAATTCATTCTAGTCCAAAATAATGTACATGCTTTAATAAATCATATCATATGATATATTATGTTACTTGCTAATAAAAATTTATTATTTCCAAGAAATAAATAATTTTTAATTAATTATACGAGTTTATTGAATATTTATTAAAATCAATTTCTAATAAATAATCAAGTATCAAGTTGTTGTTAGTGTGACCCATTAATATCATACGTTAATTAGCAATATCACTTTAATATGATTCTTGAGCATAAAAGATCCTTCAAATTGTCATTAAGGCTTTGCGAAAAAGAGTCAGTGAGGCTTTGGACAACATGTCGCAACATGCTTATAGGGAAACTTAACTAATCAGTGGGAATCGAAAAATACCATATTCCTTTGAGCTTAGTTTTGCATGCTTATGTATGATGTGTGTTACAATAAAGTATCCAACATGATACGAAAATAAAGAAAATATTTTTGGAATTTTTGAACTTCAGAAATAAAAAAGAAACAAAAATAAAGAAAATCTTTTTGTATTATGAGTTTTTCAACAAAAAATAAAATAAATAAACAATAACTTAGATAGTCCTTCAATTATGCCTTCGATAGTCCTTCAATAGAACTTCAATTATAAGTCGCACTTGTTGAACGATTCAGAGAAAATGTCAAAATCGAAGAGAGTCGAAGCTCTGAATGTCAATAGTAATCTCTAAATGAAGTGTTATTGTTATTGAAGTCTAGCACAAAATTTTGATTATTAGAGAAAACAAAAGTTAGTTAGAGGTTGGAATATAACAAGCTTCCATCATTCCTAATCCATTTAAGATTCTTAGAAAATACTTTTCATCAAGTGGTTTAGTGAAAATAACTACCAATTGATCTAGGTTTTAACAAAATGAACTTCGATATTTTCATCCTCAACATAATTTTTGATGAAATGGTATTGAAGTGCAATATGTTTCATTTTAGGATGTTGCATTGGATTATCACAAATGCGAATTGCACTTTGTGAATCAAAAAATACAGGAATTTTTTTTCATGTTAATAGTATAGTCACGCAATTGAATTTGAATCCAGATTACTTGTGAAATACAAGCATCAGAAACAATATTATACTCAGCCTCTACTATAGATACTAATACACATGTCTGCTCCTTTGACTGCCAATTCAAAAGCTCCCATCCAGAAATTGACAATCTCATGTTGTCCTATTACTATCCAGTTGACATCCCCCTAAATATGCATCTTAAAATGCTTGAGTGAAGAATATTGTATTTGTTGGATACCACAATCCTAAATTCGCAGTTTGATGGAAATATCGAAAGATATTTTTGATGGCTGTGAGATGTGGTTCTCTTGGGTTCGCTTGGAACCTAGCACAATTACAAACCAAAAGCATGATGTCAGGTCAACTTGCAGTCAAATATAATAATGAACCTATTATACTTTGATAAATCTTCAAATCAACCACATGTTTATCAAGCAAAGGACTCAAGCGAGTGCCACATGCCATAAGAACCTTCGTGTCTGGATAATTAGTCATTCCAAAGCCTTTAAGCAAATTCTTCGTGTAATTCGCTTGATTGATAAAAATACATTCTTTGCTTTGTCGTATGTTCAATCTCAAAAAGTAATTGACCTTAACCATCATACTCATCTCAAACTGACTTTTCATCAATTCCTCAAATTCCTTTGACAAAGAAGGGCCAGTAAAACAAAAAATTATATTATCTACATAAATTTAAACAAGCATGAGATGATCCCAAACTTTCTTTCCAAATAATGTAGGATCAACTACTCCTTTCTTAAATTTAGCAATCTTCAAGAAATTGGTTAAAGTTGCATACCAAGCACGTGGTGCTTGTTTCAACCCATAAACATCTTTGTCAAGGATATAACAATGATTAGGAAAACTATTTCTCACAAATCCAGGTGGTTTCTCAGCATAGACAGTCTCTTCGAGTATACCATTTACAACTAATATTGCTTCAATTCATGTGACAAGAGCAAAGGTTTCATCATAAGTAATCCCTTCTTGTTGATAATAACATATTACAACTAATATTGCCTTATTGAGAACCACATTTCCTTCTTTATCAAGTTTGTTTTTCAAAACCCATTTTTAACCGACCCCAAAACACCTTCTCGTTTAGGAATTAGCCTCTAAACTTTGCTTCTTTTTAAATTCAGCCAATTCAGATTGCATTCCAACAACCCAATTAGGATGTTCTAATGCAGTCTTGACTGTTTTTGGATCAATTAAAAAAAAATTAAACAATAATTTTTTTTTTTGAGAATTAAGAACTTCGTTTCTTTCTCTAACTTATACTCGTGTTAACACGCCAGAATTAGGATTACCAAGAATTTGTTCTTTTGGATGATCATGAGTCTGTTTCACCATTGGAGGAAACGATAGATCAACATCCAAATCATCATCTTCAAATTTTTCTTCAACTTCTGAAAATTCTTCTGCAACAGAAAAAGTATTGTTAATGTCGTCTGTATCATTACATGCAGCTTCATTATGCTCTTTAAATTGCAATGAATCATCATCTTAGATATGTGTTTGATTTTGCTCCCCCTGAACACATGAATCAGTTGTGTGTTCCCCCCCCCCCCCCCCCCCGCTCAACACCAGCATTCAAAGTTTATGGCTCCCCTTCAATTCAAGGTTGTGTCGGCAAGTGCTCCACCGCAACTTGACCAAATTTCAAATTTTAACCTTCTTCGACTTGAGCTTTTTGAGTCGAAGATGTACTTTCATCTAAGTGACCATGAATAACATTTGATTTATCAAAATGCTTTGATTCTTAAGGAATTTAATTGTCTTCGATACTAACCTCAACATCAATTGCTCTGTCAGGAATACCAAAATCAAATCAAAGTCAATATCAAAAATAAGCATCTGTTTAGAATCCCTATTAGAATTAGAAAGAATTTTTGTTGAGGAAACACATGTTCGAATATTTTAACATTGTAATCATCAAATGTTAAATTGAAAGTTTCTTTAATTCTTTGTGTTCATTTGTTCATCTCACAGAATTTTGAGAATATACAAGAAAGATTCCTTCATCAGCTTTCATTTGAATTTTGAGAGATCATCCTCCAAATTCATTATGAAGCATCTGTAACCAAAAACATTGAAAATTTTAACATTAGGTTTCCTTTTGTTAATGATTTCAGAAGGAGTGATATTAAATCTTCTATGAACGAACGATCGATTTTGAGTGAAACAAACTGTAGAAATTGCTTCCTCCTAAACATATTAATGTAAGTTTGCATAAGTGAGCATTGTTCTCATAGCTTCACACAAAGTTCATTTTCTCCTTTCAAAAACACCATTTTGTTGTGTTGTGTAAGGAGTAGAAAAATTATGAGAAATGGCTAGATTTGTCAAGAATGAATCAACAGCATGATTCTTGAACTACGTACCATTATCACTTTTGATACGAAAAAATTTCTTATTAAGACTCATTTCAATGCTTTGAATGAAATCAATCATCACTTGAGTAGTCTTCTATTTCTGTCTAAGAAAATGAACCCATGTAAAGCATGAAAAATCATCTACTATGAAAAGTATGTACTTCTTCCCATACGTAGACTCAATAGCCTAAGGTCTATAATAGTCAATATGTTCATTTTCCAAAGGTTCAACTATCTTCGAGTCAATGACTATAGGATGACATTGTCGATGTTGTCTGCCTTAAGCTCCACATAAAGAATCATTATCAAATCTTAGAATTGGTAAACCTCGAACCATATCATTTAAAACAATATTATCCAAATTTTTGAAATTTAGATGAGAAAGTCTTCGACGCTAAAGCCAACTGAGGTCTAATATGGCCTATGATAGTAAGCAAATTGAAGGTAAACCAACAATTGGTTTTATGTCCAAAGTGAACATATCTCTTTTCCTCTTTGACTTTAACAATACTTCCTTTGTTTATTTATTTGATATCATACTTCCTTCCTTGTCAAACATCAATTTATTCTTAGTGCTAACAACCAACTAAGATACTCTTATAATGTTATGCTTCAAAACTTCGACATAAGT